>NC_060138.1:24679126-24990191 GCF_021461385.2 Schistocerca piceifrons
AAGGTAGAGTGAGGCGGCTGGCACCCCACTTTTAGTCAGAGTTTTTTAAACAGGAGCATATTCGCCCTTTGTCTGATCCGATAAAATTTTTTTCCCCTGGTTAGTACATAAAGGGAAAAAATTTCTTTCCCCTGTTTCCTGAAGAATATGCGTTTGCGAACCCCATGTTCAGTTTTAAACTATCTGTCGATCAAGTGAATTCTGAGTTGATTGATCGTCATGAAGTTTACGGGCTAAGTTTCTCAACAACCAGCTATTGTTGAGCCAAAATACCTTAGAGTCTTTCATTTTAGATTGTGGGGGAGCTACCTGCAAAATATGAGCCGAAACGGTTGTCCATGCCTGTGGCATTCCCCTCGCAAGCTACACGAGAAGGTCGGCCTGCATTACTGAAATACTTCGTAAAAAATATCGATTATGTAACTCTCGTTATATCCTAAGGTAACAAGTGAGTACATAACTGTGACAAGGGTAGTTTGGCGTACTCGATTTGGTGTCAACTGAAAATAATAAAAGCATGTTGCAACTTCCCCCTAGACACCGTTACGCGGTAGAACACCACGCGGTGAGCTGCACTCGAACAGGTGTCACAAATGGCCAGCGGCTGCCTTATAAGCCGTCTTGAATGAATAATTACTCCAGCAAGCGGCGGGTCGGTAAAGGACTGGATAACCAGCTGCTACTTCCGTGCTGGAGGCGGCATAATTGCAGGGGCGCTCGGGCCCGGAGCAGGCTTTTAGTCGGCTGGACACACCCAGCGCCGGCATCGCCGTTTGTGATCTTAACGCGCCGCAGGTGGGTTTCGTGTAAACACGGCCCTCCTAAGCAGGTCGTAACTCACGTTCAAACTGTATCTTCTCACGAACATTAACGAATTAAATTTCAGAATGAGACCTTTCCGTCTTGTTGTTGACGAGTTGTTGAAGGCTCAGCTTTCCATCGTATTTGATTAGGCTCGGAAGATTAATAAGCCGTGATCTTGCGCAACAGAAGTAATTTATTACATTAAAAAAACAAAAGTAGTGGAAGACTACGGACGTCTCAGGCATAATAACCAACTCCACCTGCAGTTTTTACCGCCGGAATTCCTGATCGAGAGTTGAGTCACTAACGATGCTAGTTCTCCCAAGTGACGCCACTGTAATTGCCTCACTCAATGAGCTATTGTTGGTGCCTTGGAAGCGTTAATGGCAGCATCTATGGCCACTTTCTACACTTATCTCTGTCGTGTCCTATATTTTTAGAGAGTCCAACTCTGAGCGATTAGTGGTGTAGTCGTGAGGCTTGTACCCTCTTAAATTCCTAGACTCATTTGCGAAATTAGAGCGAAGGGCTTCAGTGGTTAAGATTGCAGTTGTTAAGATCCTGGACTCCCGTTCGGCAGGAGCGTAGATCATATCCCCCTCCTGGCATCTACATTTAAATTTAGCGTGGTTTCCCAAATCGTTCTTGAAATTTGCGAAACAGTACATTTATTTGTCCATCCTTCTCCAATAATAACTGGAGCTCCATCTCTCATGACGTTATCGTCAACGTTATATTAGACAATAATGTTTTTTCCTTTCTTTTAGAATTTGCGGCATAAATATAAAGAAGACGAAACAGCTTAAAAAATTTTGTTTACAGGGACAGTTAAGGAAGAAATGCCAACGTAGAGATTAGAATGAAATTTTCACTCTACAGCGGAGTGTGCGCTGATATGAAACTTCCTGGCAGATTAAAAATGTGTGCCGGACCGAGACTCGAGCTCGGGTCCAGAGTTCGAGTCTCGGTCCGGTACACAGTTTTAATCTGCCAGGAAGTTTCAACGTAGAGATTATTGGCAAAAAATGGTTCCAATGGGTCTGAGCACTATGGGACTTAACTTCTGAGGTCATCAGCCCCCTAGAACTTAGAACTACTTAAATCTAACTAACCTAATGACATCACACAGATCCATGCCGGAGGCAGAATTCGAAACTGCGACCGTAGTGGTCGCGCGGTTCCAGATTGTAGCGCCTAGAACTGTTCGGCCACCTCGGCCGGCTGATTATTGGTAGACCAAATACTATTCGAATAGTGTAGTCGAATAAATGATGGAACGTGCATATCCTGTACATTTTATAACAAGAGGTGGAGCCCCTCCACGCCCACACCGGCATGATGGCCAACACAAAAGGTCTACTGCCATCTCTGCATAAGGGTTAGTATTCACTAAAGTGAGGTGTCGCAGGATGTGGGTACTGCGATGTTTGCGTACGTCTGGTTAGGATTAACCATTAATACGCGCTCATCTGGAGATAGATTGGTCGAAATCTGACGAAGGGTAGCGGTTTGAAGGGCAGAGGAAAAAAAGTGCCAAGGCAAGAGCCAAGGGAAAAAAACCTCTGCGAAAGTTAGGTCGGGCGGCAAGAGCAGTAGCGGTTGTCTTGCTGCCTGCGATAGGTTGTGCAAGGATAGGCTTTGTTAGTAGTGGGTATCATGCATGTCGATACCTTGACGTTGTGCGTTTGTGCTGCTCGGCGGCTGGCGCTGGGTGCTGGTACAGAGTCCTCGTTCAGCGTCCTGCGACCTGCAACAGTTATGTTTGTTATCGGTCTTGTGTCCGATAGGTCATATACCGGAGGCACAGTGTGAGGGAGTGTTGGGAGATTGTTCGTGCGTCTGTGGGCGAGCTCGTCGGTGTCCCTGCTGTGGCCTGTTGGTCGGCTCTAATAGCAGCTGGTAGTTGCCAGTCAGTATTGCTGTTATGCAGGGGCTTACCGACGTTTGTCGCTGTTTGCGTATGTTAGTTTACCATAGGTGGTTATGCCCTAGCTAGCAGTGTCTTTGGTCGCTTGTGTTTCCACCTGTGGTTGTGATCGTAGTTTCCCAGAGTGAGGATGAAAGGATTGTTCGAGTGTCTCGAGTTCCTGTATAGTCGTGTAGCGTGTTTCTTGAATACTTCCTTGAGGGTATCAAGGCGGTATTCATGGTGAAGATCCACGGTGCGTGTGTAGCGTGGAGCATTGCTAATGATTCGTAGCACTTTGTTCTGTATGATCTGCAGGCGGCGCAGTCGTGTGGGAGCTGCATATCCCCAGACGGGAGCTGCGTACGTCATCAGAGGTCTAATCAGTGTAGTGTATAAGGACCTCGACACCCTCCTATTCAGTGTGCTTTCCTTGTTGAGCATTGGGTAGAGCTGTTTGAGCCTCGCGTGCGCTCGGTTGGCAACGTATTCGATGTGGTCCCCCCATGTAAGTTTCCGGTCCAGCCAGACACCAAGGTATCTGACTTTCTCTCGGAAACGTATTGGGCGTGTATGTAGTGTTATCGGTCTACAGTGTTGGTGTTTGTGCAGTAGTTTCGGTCTGCGTGTGAACAGAACTGCTTCGCACTTGTCGACGTTTACTTTAATACGCCATCGCTCCAGCCAAGGCTCAGCTGTTCTGAGTGCTGTCTGTATTCGTGAGTTGATGTTCGACGGTTTCCAGTCTTGCGCGAGGATGGCTGTGTCATCCGCGTAGACGGCTAACGTCGTGTTTCGTGTCGCTGGGTAGTCATTAATGTACAGGTTAAACAAGATGGGCCCCAGAATGCTTCCTTGGGGTACTCCAGCTTGGATATCGTGTTGTGTTGATTGTTTATCCTGCACGTTAGTGTTCAAACATCTGTTCGTGAGATATGAGTGTATGAGACGTACGAGTCCGTCTGGGAAACCAGCTTCGCTTAGTTTGCGTATGAGTCCGTTGTGCCAGAGACGATCGAAAGCCTTTTCGATGTCTAGGAACACGGCCCCTGTGGCTTTGTTCATGTTGTAGCCGTGTGTTATATGTTCGACTACGCGGAGGAGTTGTTGTGTTGTCGAGTGGTGATTCCTAAAGCCGAATTGCTCCGGTCTTAGGGTGTCGTTGGCGATGCAATGCCTAGTGATACGTTTTAGTATTACCTTCTCAACAATCTTGCTGAGCGAGCACAGCAGACTGATGGGACGGTAATTTTGTGGGAGGGAGTGGTCTTTCCCTGGCTTCCTGAACATCAGGACCTTGGCCGCCTTCCAAAAGTCAGGGAAGTGTTGGTGTGTCAGGATGGCATTCGTTAGGTGTGTGAGGTATTCTACGGCTTTATCCGTGAACTCCTGGAGGACACGGTTTTGAATGCCATCAGGCCCAGGGGCTTTTCTAGCGTTGGTGTGCTTGATAGCCCATGTGACTTCATTTGTGCTAGCACGTCTGATTACGTCGCGCGAGGGCTGGGCTACAAGTCGTGTAACCTCCTGGTCCGTTTCAAGTGTGAATGCTGGGTCTGAAGGAACCAGATTCGGCATGAAGGACGCTGCAAGTGTTGTGGCCATAAGCTCTGCCTTCTCCGTCGCGGAGTAGGCTGGGCCGTCTGGTCCTTGTAACGTGGGAATGTAATGTTTCTCCCTGGTGAAGTGTCTGGCCAGCTGCCACACGCCAGGACGTGTGGTATCCAGCCGAGCGAGTCTCTGTCCCCATTGTTCGTTTCTGGAATCCCTGTGGCCTGGATTCTTCACTTAATACACGTTGTTGAAACATTGTAAACAACCTTCACGTGATAATTCGAATCTATGGTCAAGCATCTGCCAATTTAAGTTTTTCAACATTTACGTGACGCTCTCATGTGGTCAAACAAGCCTGTGACCGTTCACACTGCCCTTTGTTGTATACTTTCAATATACACTGTTAGTCCTATTTGGTATGAGTCCCACACGCTTGAGCAGCATTCGAGAATTCGTTGCACGAACGTTCTGTTATCAAAGTCCTTTCTAGACATTGCATTTCCCCAGAATCCTGCCAATGAACCAAAGTCTGTTGTCTGCCTTCCTACAACTGAACTGATGTGATGGTTCCAAATTGTTACACCCAGGTATTTGTGTCAGTTGACTGACTGCAAGTGTGACTACCTGGTATTGTAGTGTTAGGATGCTATTTCCTTGTGAAGTGCAACATTTTCCATCTTTCTACCTCTGAAGTATATTTGCACTCTCTGTGCCACTTTTAAATTTTATCAAGAACCAGCTGAACATTTGAATTGCTATTTTCAGACTGGACAATATAGAAAAACCACATTCCCTACAAAAAGTCTCAGGTTACCATTAATTTAGCCTGGCAGTTTATTAATACTCAACCTGAACACCGAGTCTCCCAAAGCAGCTGAGAGATTGCAGGGCAGTCTCACTTCTGATGCAGTGTCATGCCCCTTAATGTTCTTAGGGTTGCTATATTCGATACTATCTGGCTTCACTCATATGATGAAATGGTTGGCAGCAGTTAACGCTCTTGCTTGTGTGCTCTAGTGGTAAGCTTTACCTGTCGGCCAAGGAGAGCGTTTTTTCTGCAGAACCTGGGTCAAAACGTTTGCGGAGTGCCCAGTTCCTCAGTCTCATTGTGCAGACACGTTGGATGGCGCCGGTCGGTCGGCGGGCGCGTCCAGGTAGGCTGACTAGCGCCGAGGGAGGAGTTGCCGCTGCAATGGCCAAAGCATTGAAGACTGGCAATAAAGCAGAGGATGGGCCCTAGTTAGGCAGGAAGCCGATGAGATGACTGTGGGTTTCTGCTAATGTCCGTGGGACAGGTCAGTGGCGCCCAGGCGTCCAGACTGTGCTATAAAACATATTTGTGAAGGCATGAGGCTCTTAGTGAGTTTATGGTTGTTCTTTGGAACGGAACAGGCGAGATAACGCTCGTTTTATGGAGGGCTGTGGTTCCATCCAGGTCATGCTTTTAGCACAGACACAGCGTAAACGCGTGGGAAAGAGGGTGCGAAGCTGAACCTTTTTTCCTTTTCCCCCAATTAACCTTTAAATTCGAGAGGTTGGTCAAATCTGCGTACCGTATGCAGAGCAGGGGGCGGTCTCCCACCTTCGAATGCGGCGCTCCACCTCGTGATTGGCTTGAGCTACAGTGGGAGTAGTCTAAGCACGTAAATGTGCTATGCTGCCGAGGTGGTGAGGAAAGCTGAGAGAAAGAGACGAGGACACTCTTGTACTGGTACTTCACTAGTAAACAACTGCAGGTCTCTAACTAAACGGTGAGACTTGTGTCCTTTGGTAGTGTGCCACTTAGGGCCTGTGCCAGTAACCGTCCGAACCGTCAGAGGTACTGCTTCTTGAATCACGCACACAACGAGTGAAGCGTGGGTGTACTTATTTGTTTTGAGTCGGCCGTCTAAACGTATGACATATTCCGTCACGCATAGTCGTGAGAGCCGGCAGTGGTGGCCGAGCGATTCTAGGCTCTCCATTCCGGAACCGCGCGACTGCTACGGTCGCAGGTGCGAATCCTGCTTCGGGCATGGATGTGTGTGATGTCCTTAGGTTAGTTAGGTTTAAGTAGTTCTAAGTTCTAGGGGACTGATGACCTCAGATGTTAAGTCCCATAGTGCTCAGAGCCATTTGAACCATTTTTTGCATAGTCGTGAGACGGAGTCAGACTGGTTTGGCAGATCAGTATACGGGTCCAACTGCACGCTGGAATCCACCGGGTTTCCAGAGGCTCACAGGGAAGTATCTGCGTTCCGAATCAGGCAAACGCGAGAGCGAGACCCGTACTTGCATTTTTCTTCCGGCGCTCGCCATTAATATCAGACTGCCGCCGTCCATGACTCCAGTCTCCGAGGGCATCGTGGTGTGCTGCCCCGACCAGCAGAAGGGTAAAATATTCGCTGCTACGGTGTAGGGCTCCAGTATATGCTTCTCAGCACCCTGCTCTTCCGAACCATATTTTTCTTTACGGAATAGTAGAGTATAGATGCTTGATAGTAACGTATTTTTTGGCCGATACCACGGATTCACACGTATGAAGTCAGGTAAAGCGATTAGTTCTGGTTAGTGTCGAGTGTTGATCCCCAGCTGATCACTTTGTTCACCATAGACCACATATCACTGAAAGCGTTTGTCAAATAAAGAAATGTTTCTGTGGCGTTTCCTCAGCCATCTTTTGTCAAGTGATGTTAAGAATGAATAAATCTATTGTTATCTAGACCAAAACTCCTCCCAGTGTTCTGATAAACACTACCTTTGCCTTTTTATTGCAATAGAAAGTTAGAAGCTTGCAGTTGGCTCTGTACATCTGAAGTTATTTACATGTGTCGATCTCTCTCCATCAAGGAAAACATGCTCCGCCCCACAGATAGAATCTTCTGGGTTATTAGGCCGCGTCATATTTCCTTCAAAAACAATCGACTCTTTAAGGCGGAATTTTAATTACAGTAATGTGACTGACGAGGAACCACTTTCTCACTCCGTTAGGTTGCCGTTCGTTTCTGGGTTCACTGATCGCATAAGCAGAATTCTAAAGAAATATGATATCCATACATTTCTCTTCAGTCAAAACAAAATCAAACATTTTTTCCTATGAGAAACAGATGTACTTGATTGCCTCCACAATGCAGGCGTCTATCAAGTGACATGTGGCCGCGGCGAGGTGTATATGGGCGAAACGTGAAGAACTGTTAAAGAATGCATTAAGGAACACGAGCAGCACACACGGCTAAAACAAAGTGTAAAATCGGCAGTAGCGGAACGTATGAGAACTGTCGCTGTGACATCGATTGTAATAACGTACGCTGTGCTTGCTAAGGAAACCAACATTTATCGAAGGAATGTCCGAGAAGCGGTTGAAATATCCAAGAATGCATGTAATTTCAATAGAGGGGACGGCTATAGGCTACCGGCATCTTGGCTCCCCGCCATAAAAGAAGTGAATATGTGGCCGTGGTGTGCGAGCAATACAAACAACGCGATGCAATTCATCTCGGCGGACAATAACATATTTGGGTAAACATGCCCCCCTGCCCGTTTCACTTCTAGCCAATGATGATAGCCAACCAATAGGAGCAGGGGGAATTTCAACCAATAACCCATCTCGAGCGTAAGTGTGGAATAGTGCCTTTCTATCCAAAGGCAATGGGCCACCAATAGCATCCATAAGAGTGTAGCCAATAATGCCCCCTCTTCCGCATCAGCACAGGAATATTAGCCTATGACGATGGCCCACGAATGGTAGCCACAAGAATTTTAACTAATACTGCCACTTCTCCAGCATAAACCCCGCTTTATAAGAGAACACGACACTGGTCTCTGACAGTATTCCAGCAATAGTGCACACCGAAACATCCTGAAGATGATCCCAGTCGAGTGGTAAAAACGTCGATTATTTTAGAAGGAAATGTGAAGCAGCCTAACAACCCAGAAGTGACAACGGCCACGAAAGCCTGCAGAATTACATGCTCCGCCCTCCCTGGTAAGAAGTATCCTGTCACTAATATCGTTTCCGCTGCCATATGATCGTAACTTTGTTAATACGTTGCGAATTTACGTATTTTCTTACCTAACGGGCTTGACGGTGTGCGATCAAAGTTCGTCGGTGAAACGTAGCGTTGTTCAACATAACGAAAGTAGTTTAAAATAAACAACTCCGTCACCAGAAAACCGGTGCTCAGTAGACATGGCTCTGAGCACCATGGGACTTAACGTCTGAGGTCATCAGTCCCCTAGAACTTAGAACTACTTAAACCTAACTAACCTAAGGACATCACACACATCCATGCCCGAGGCAGGATTCGAACCTGCGACCGTAGCGGCCGCACGGTTCCAGCTGTAGTGCCTAGAACCGCTCGGCCACTCCAGCCGGCTGCTCAGTAACTCTGTATCCGAAATGACTGAGCTGCCGCTGATAATGGAATTAAAACTGGGAAAAAATAATTACAATCTGTAAAGCAGTTCTGAAACGAAAAATCTGGGTCATTAACATTCAGGTTTCAGGAAAGCATGGCAACGTCCTGTTTTAATTAATAATACCGGACAGGTATAACACTTCACGTAACGGTGCAGAATTTTATACGAATCCCTAAATTGGAAAACAGCTGTGACTTCGTGACATATATGAAATACACTGGTGTGCGAAACTTATGGACGAACGTACCTTTCCCTGCCAAGTGACGTAGCTCGATGACTTGGTCCCTACATTGGAAGAACTACAAAAGTGTAGAACAAAAGGTGACAGAAATAAATACTCAGTGACACGAACAGAAATGATCCTTTTATTCAAAGGCAATAATTATAGTGAAGCCACTGCGATTCACGATGAAAGGTCTCTGTTGGATTCCTTTCATGTTAATTCCTTAAATCTGTTGTCATTTACGGCATACATTCCACTTCTAAATTTGCTGTGGTGTTTCTGACTCTATCTGGGAGGAGACTGAGTAGTGGAACGTGTTACTTTTACACATAATCAAGAACGATCTGTCACACTACTACACTTTAAAACACAGTTTATATGTAATTCATGTCATACAGTCTCATATGGAACCTACATCCGCTTTCTTTTATATGGTGTATATGATAAGATACTGTCATCCCGCTTCCCTTCTGTGTGAAAGGATAAATGAGCAAACGTATTTCTAGTTGCATGCTTGATGGTAGCAGACAAGCCTGTCTGCTAGAGAACAGTAGGACCAACGTCGGAACAGGTAGCTACGCTTTCTAAAAGCAAAGAGGCTTCTATTCTTGGTATGGTCCTGTCTGTCCCTTGTCATGTTGATATAGGAAGCTGCCTCTCTGGTCACTTCCGTTTTGTATCTGGAAGCACCCTTGGTAGGGGTTTACGGCCAGTCTGTCCGCGGCGAGCGTCTGAAGTAGTAAGATCTCCTGCTAAGCGCGTCTCTGCTAAGTCCGTAGGACAATGGATTTCTTAAGTTCAGCCTAACTGAAAATTTAATCACCTTTATTTCAGGTTTAGATCTAAAACATCTAATGTTATCATAAATTTCAACGCAGTGTAATTCGAGTGTGAAGTTCAGAATATCTGCCAGTAGTTGCTTTGTCACTACTTTGTGAGCAAAGTGGAACCACGTATTGATGATCCGTAACTGTAACTAAGATCATCAATCTTCAATGCGAATGTGCGTAAGATTATAACGTCTCGTCTTGACAATATTTTTCAGTAGAGCAACTTTACTTTATGTTCAACCCACGTGGGGTGTACTTTGTGAGACCAGTACCACGTGCTTATATAATGTTTGACCCATCAGGTTAATAGTATGACGACAGTAACCAGTTTTCGAGGTTTTTCTTTTGTAAATTGCGTTTCGATGTAATTTACTTTAATTATCAAAATTATGGAGGAGTTACACTCTTTGTGTAAACCAAGTTGACCACGTGAAGTATGTGGTGCAATCATCAAAGTAGGCCTCAGCTATTCTTTTCGAGAAGAATTCACAGACAATTAGTATGAATTTAGTATACCAGTGTGTGGTAATTTAATGACGGACAGGATTGCGCTACGACCGTAACTTCTTTGGGTGAAAATTGAATCGGTTGGTTGTGGTTAATTTCCCCTTGCATATGTTTCAACGGTCTTCGTGTGTTATTTTATGAATACAGCGTTGTATGCAGTCTCCCAATCTTGGCTCCATATTTGATGTGTTCCGTAAGATTAGAAACTCACATTTTCACAAACCTAAATAAGGCACCAGTTTAGTTATGAATAAAGTTTAATATGCTCAAATTTTAACGCAACAATCATCAATGTTAAAATAAATGTCCAAATATACACTGATTTATTTCTTTTTATTTAAATTCTCTTTTATATATATATATATATCACCAGTTGTCGTAAGATGAGTATTAAAAGATTATAATTAATGTTATACTGGTTGACAATTTGGTAAACTAGACTGGATACCTGGTGAAACAGTTGATCAGTAATGCAAGGATAACTTCCCCAGATAGCTCACAGCTATTAACCCGCTATTATCTTGAAAATCAGCACCGCTTTCAGAACAACTTAATGCATCAACTTTACAACGATAGCCCCCTGGACATTACGAGGTGCATTCAAGTTCTAAGGCCTCCGATTTTTTTTCTCCGGACTGGAAAGAGATAGAAACATGCGCATTGTTTTAAAATGAGGCCACGTTCATTGTCAATTCGTCCCAGAGATGGCAGCACCGTACGGCAGGTGCAATTTTACCGCCAGCAGCGAGAATGAGAACTGTTTTAAATACTTAAAATGGTGACGTTTTCCTTACTTGAACAGCGTGCAATCATTCGTTTTCTGAATTTGCGTGGTGTGAAACCAACTGAAATTCATCGACAGTTGAAGTGGTCAAAACAGACTCCTAAAGAAGCCTTCGCCGCTGCCATGGAATCATGGCGTCAGCGTTGTGAAAAATGTGTACATCTGCAGGGCGATTACGTCGAGAAATAACGCCAGTTTCATCGATTTCGGGTGAGTAGTTGATTAGAAAAAAAATCGGAGGCCTTAGAACTTGAATGCACCTCGTACAGACGGCAGGACGTGGTTCTTAGTAGGGCGTGTGATCGCCGTGGACGGCAGTACATGCTCTGCAATGTTCTCACATGCTGGCCACAAGATCAGTAAGGTGTTTTTGTGGCAGGACGCTCCATTTCCCCACCGGGAAATGGTCGCTGGTGCACGTGAACGTCATGCAATACGGCTCTGCAACGCATCCCACACCTGCTCGATGGGATTTAAGTTGGAGAAACGGTCAGACCAGTCCATTCGCCGGACGTCTTCTCGTTCCGAGAGCTCCTCCACGTGTGCGCTGTTTGACCCGGTTGCGCAGTGTCACACAGTAAATCAAGCCAGGGCTGAATGCACAACTGAAAAGCCCGCATGGGGAAGGAGTACAGTGTCGCAACTATGTTCACTGGTGAACGTACCACGTTAAAAGATCTGGAAGTCAGTACTCCCATGCTCCCATGCAACATTATACCTGCACCCACTATAACACCTGGACCACCAAAACGATCATCTTCGACAATATTGCTGAGTGCATTACGTGTTCTCTACTCTCAGCCTATGAGGGTACATCCAGCACTGGCGAACAAGGCCGTTCTGGTGGTCAATGTACCCTACTGGCCATTAAAATTGCTACACCACGAAGATGACGTGCTACAGACGCGAAATTTAACCGACAGGAAGAAGATGCTGTGATATGTTGGCGCCGGTGGCCACACCTACAACGCACGTTGAGGAATGTTTCCAACCGATTTCTCATACACAAACAGCAGTTGACCGGCGTTGCCTGGTGAAGTGTTGTTGTGATGCCTTGTGCAGCCACGTCTCGATCCCTGAGTCAACAGATGGGGACGTTTGCAAGACAACAACCATCTGCGCGAACAGTTCGACGACGTTTGCAGCAGCATGGACTACCAGCTCGGAGACCATGGCTGCGGTTATCCTTGACGCTGCATCACAGACAGGAGCGCCTGCGATGGTGTACTCAACGACGAACCTGGGTGCACGAATGGCAAAACGTCATTTTTTCGGATGAATCCAGGTTCTGTTTACAGCATCCTGATGGTCCCATCCGTGTTTGGCGACATCGCGGTGAACGCACATTGGAAGCGTGTATTCGTCATCGCCATACTGGCGTATCACCCGGCGTGATGGTATGGGCTGCCATTGATTACACGTCTCGGTCACCTCTCGGTCACCTCTTGTTCGCATTGACGGCACTTTGAACAGTGGACGTTATATTTCAGATGTGTTACGAGCCGTGGCTGTACCCTTCATTCGATCCCGGCGAAATGCTACATTTCAGCAGGATAATGGACGACCGCATGTTGCAGGTCCTGTACAGGCCTTTCTGGATACAGAAAATGTTCGACTGCTGCCCTGGCCAGCACATTCTCCAGATCTCTCACCGATTGAAAACGTCTGGTCAATGGTGGCCGAGCAACTGGCTCGTCACAATACGCCAGTCACTACTCTTGATGAACCGTGGTATCGTGTTGAAGCTGCATGGGCAGCTGTACCTGGACACGCCATCCAAGCTCTGTTTGACTCAATGCCCTGGCGTATCAAGGCCGTTATTACGGGCAGAGGTGGTTGTTCTGGATACTGATTTCTCAGGATCTATGCGCCCAAATTGCGTGAAAATGTGATCACATGTCAGTTCTAGTATAATATATTTGTCCAATGAATATCCCGTTTATCATCTGCGTTTCTTCTTGGTGTAGCAATTTTAATGGCCAGTAGTGTATTATGTTGTGGGGAGGTATAATGTGGCGTGGGCGTACTGACTGCCAAGGTACACTCACCAGTCGAAGTTCTTGTGACACTGTACTCCTTCCCGATGTCTGTCTTTCCCAGTGATTGTTCGACCTGACTTCTTTTTAAGGATGACAAGGTGCGACCGCATGGAACAGAGCAAGTGGTGGCGGTCTTGGAAGGAGAGGATATTCGGCGAATGGACTCACTTGCCCTTTTCCCCCACTAAAATCGTATCGAGCACTTGTCATATACGGAGACGTATTCCAGCACGTCCACCTGCACCATTGACCATCCAGCATGAGTCAACCACGCTGGTCAAGGAATGGAACCTCCCACCACACGAACTCTTTACCAAACTTGCGGTCAGAATGCTAGCATGTTAAAGAGCTTGCACTGCCGTCAGCGGTCATCACAAACCATATTAAAGACAATGTCCCGTCCCCTTTAACGTCAAGGGCACTATCATGATTCACGGTGACTCCAGTGTAGTGACTGTCTTTGAATAAAGGGGTCACTTCTGTTCGTCTCATTGTGCGTTTCTTCCAGTTATCTTCTCTGCAATACTGTGGAGAAGTTATATGTACGATCGCAGTTTCATCGACTTATACTACACTGAAGTGTCAAAGAAACTGGTACTGGTATTTAAATACATATATAAATAGGAAGAATACGGCTTTGCGGTCGGCAACGCCTATACAAGTGTTTGGCGCGTTGTCACATAGGTTACTGTTGCTACAGTGGCAGGCTATCAAGATTCAAGTGAGTTTGGACGTGGCGTTACAGTCGGCGCACGAGTAATGGGATACAGCATCTCAGAGGTAGCGATGAAGTGGGGATTTTCCCGTACGACCATATCACGAGTGTACCGTGAATATAAAGAATAAGGTAAAATATTAAATCTCCGGCATCGCTGCGACCGGAAAAAGATCCTCCAAGAAGGGGATCAACGACGACCGAAGAGACTTGTTCAACGTGACAGAAGTGCAACCCTTCAGCAGAATGCTGCAGATTTCAATGCTTGGCCGCCAACAAGCGTCAGCATGCGAGCCATTCAACGGAACTACATCGATATGGGTCTTCGGAGCCGAAGGCGCACTCGTGTACCCTCGATGACTGCACGACAGAAAGCTTTACGCCTCGCCTGGGCTCATCAACACCGACACTGAACTGTTGATAGGTGGAAACATCTTCCCTGGCCGGACGAGGCGCATTTCAAATCGTATCGAGCAGATAGGCGGGTACGGGTATGGAGACAACCTCATGAATCCATGGACCCTGTACACTAGCAGGGACTGTTCAAGCTGGTGGATGCTTTTTAATGGAGGGTGACGTGTCCAGTTGGAGTGATATGGGACCTCTGATACGTCTACATACGACTCTGACTGGTGACAGGTACGTACGTATCCTGTCTAATCACCAGCATCCATTCACGTCCATTGTGCATTCCGACGGAGTTGGGCAATTCTAGCAGGACAATGCGACACCATACACGTCCATAATTGCTACCGACTGACTCCAGGAACACTGGCTTGGTTCAAATGGCTCTGAGCACTATGGGACTTAACTTCTGAGGTCATCAGTCCCCTAGAACTTAGAACTACTTAAACCCAACTAACCTAAGGACATCACACACATCCATGCTAGAGGCAGGAGTCGAACGTGCGACCGTAGTGGTCGCGTGGTTCCAGACTGTAGTGCCTAGAACCGCTCGGCCACAATGGCCGGCTCCAGGAACACTCTTCTGAGTTTAAGCACTCTTGCTGCCCACCAAACTCCCCAGACATGAACATTATTGAGCATATCTGGGATGCCTTGCAACGTACTATTCAGAAGAGATCTCCACCCCCTAGTACTCTTATGGATTTAGGGACATCATTGCAGGATTCATGGTGTCATTAGCCTCCAGCATTAGACGTTAGTCAAGTCCATGCCACATTGTGTTACGTCACTTCTGTTTGGTCGTGGGGCCTACTTGATTTTAGGCAGATGTACCAGTTTCTTTGGCTCTTCACTGTACTTAGCAGTGACACATCATGCAAAACTTACTTTCGTTCTTATGATTTGCACACCGGTGTATGAAATGTATACAGAAGTGACCCTACATTACTCCCCTATAGGATCCCCGAAATTAGTTTTACATTTGTCGATTTATTCCACTTAGCATGACGCCTTGAGTTCACGTGTTTAATCAGAAATCTGCTCCGATTCTCTTTAAGCTTGTATTTTGTCAATGATCGATAGTAAGGATCTGTATTGGATGCCTTCCACAAATGAATGGACATGGCATCTACCTGAGCGCCCTTGTCTACCGTACCCTGGATCTGAAGGACGAACAGAGCGAGTTCAGCCGCGCGAGATATCTGTTCGCGGAATCCGTGTTGCTTTTCATAGACGAGGTTTTCGTTCTCCAAAGGCGCCGAGAAGCATTGTTGTAAAAACTACTCCTTAATAATCTTCAAAAGAGGACGTCAGCGACACAGGCCTAGAATTATGTGCATCAGACCATCTATCTTTCTTGAAAACCGGACTAGCCAGCTCTTCTTTCTAATTGTTTAGCATCCTTCTTTGCTGCCTGCACCCACGATAAACTGCTGACAGAAACGGAGCAAGTTGCTTCACATTACTCACCGCTCTACAATGCTCTCGGTATTACTGTCATTGTGCTCACTTTTGCTTCGTTCAGTTTTTATTTCGTTGCTTTCGTAGCAACTTCCAAACACAGCTACTGAACCGCGATGGTTCTTTCTCATTCTTCACAGATTTTCCCGCCACGTACTGGTTGAAGGCGCATGCTTTTGAATGTTATGCGTTGCTGATCCTTATTTTCGTCCTTACAGCTGAATATTTGATGTCGACTACTGAGATGCTGTGCAATTTGTGTTCTGCTTTTCTTGTTAAGCAAGAGTTTTTCCTGTGTTTAGGATGAAGACTTTTACGACGGGGTAACACTGCTGCTGGTAAACCTTGCAATTACAACCTTTAGTGTTACTATTTGCATTGAAATTGCGATCGGGTTCTTTGCAGATGGCAAATTATATGACAGGCACAATGTAAGGAAGATCATAAGGAACCCACCATTCTAGAAAATAAGGTAATAATGTGAGGTTACAGATGAGCTTTCGTCATACCTTTGTGGATATCAGAATGATGATTCGCATAGGTTGGCCTGGCCGCTATTCAGATTACTCCCCATTGCATCATACACATTAAATAAAAGGTGTCGTGCAACGTATGACTAATGGGACAGCTGTGGCCCTAGCAAGCATGAGACATGAGTCTTGCACCTCGGAAAAGATGACAAACAAGGTGATCATCTAACTATGAAATCAAACCATGTTCCACATTAAATCCTGTTTATTACGAATTACCCTGCTGGCATACATGAACAACAAATTGCTATAGGATCTGTTCCACCATAAGAGATACAGAGCATGAGAAAATGAACAGTTACTTCCATAGGACAGATATAATCTAACACGTGAATGTCTCAGCAATGACTGGATATTTTAGGTGAGTGGAATAAAACTGTAATCCGTGAGTGAATTATAACAGCATAAACCAGCACTGAACACGCAATGCTTGCCTGTATTCACCGGAAGAATGGAAAACTGCTATATGCAAATAACAGTATGGATCGAGTCATAAATGAGTCTTCAGTCACTCGAGAAAGGCTTAACATTCACGATGTATATTTGATCCCAACAATGCACATACAAATGCACGGTAAGTCTCATATCCTGGTCACCAAAGCTATAATTTCTCACCATATTCTGTACTGAGATGTGTGCAGAGTAGCGATTACCCTGATGGGCTGCAGCCTGCAACATATCAGCTCTCTACCACATCTCCAGATCAAGTGTATCCTGCTGCGCGTCCAGATGAAGTGTTTTCCTCACATGAAGTGTCTAGATGAAGTGTTACCCACCGACATGGAGTTGTCTCCTTCTCTATAAGTCTGTCTAGCTCCTATGTCCAGTGAAAAATTTGCACACGTGTTGTGTTGTCTACATCAATAAAATTGTGGATATTCGTTAATTTTGATGACCAGGTAAAGTGTTTGTTGCCATGGGAACATTTTCATACTCACTACAACAATATTCACTCATGTAAATAACAGATTTCAGCTATCAGTGGTTCAATTGAAATTTTATTGGCAGAGCTAGATTTCAGCTAGAAACTAGCCATTCTCAATGCACTATCATTTTTGATCAATGCATGTAATGCCGGTTGCTCGGGTTTCATCCACAGTTCATTGAATATTCATGTAGTATTCAATGAACTGTGGATGAAGCCCAACCAACAGGCATTACATGCATTGATCAAACATATAGTGCAATGAGAATGGCTAGTTTCTAGCTGAAATCTAGATCTGCCAATAAAATTTCAAAAGAACCACTGATAGCTGAAATCTGTTCTTTGCAAGTCAATATAAATGTCGCTGCGTGCAACAGCCTCTGAATGGAGGGCAACCTGATGAATATTCACTCATTCCTAAATTCATCACAGTCATTAATTGTAAGTGTTAGTGCAAAATACTGAAAGCTTTTTGTCAGGGTACACAATATAGTATGGGAAACACCAGCTTACATATTTCATTCATGCGCTTCACGAAATTTTACAATGACGATTCTTTAAAATATTCCAGATTCAGAGTTAGATTTTCTTACAAATTTTCATTTCTTACTGTCTTGCACTCACTCTCATTCTCATTCTAAAGATATGTTAATCCACTAACCACATTTAGTCTTCACTGTACTGTACTGTACTGTACATGAAAATACAAAAAAAAAACGTAAACAGCTACTCAAAACACAGAACTCCAAAATTCAATTAAAAGGTGAGAATTATCAGTTCTCAGATTCATTGTAAAAACCAGACATGATGGTTTCAACCTCATTTTCTCCATAAACACTGATGGCAAGTACGAAAAGTAAAACATAGACAACATTAATAAGACAGTATAAAATACCATAAGAAACAGGAAGCCATAAGCATAAAGCTTATTACGTAGACTACAAATGTACTTCCACGAAGTCAAAGTACTTATCCACATGTTTTATGTATTCAAAAAATTAATAGTACATATGCGTAAATCAATTAAAAATGGTAATCAATGACATGAAAGACCTAAACTAAAACATCTTGAAAGTATGAAAACCGAATTCTATCCTCTCCAAAGGAGGCCGACCAAGAATGAAAAGACTCTAAAATCACGGCACCGACAGCGTCAGTAGCCCGTCATTTGTGCCATTCACTTCAATTGACAAAATAGTTAACGTACATACAGAAATGGCAGTGAGAATTATAATGACTTAAAATTCAGTTCCCGAAGGAGAATACAGTATCACACACTGAGAAACACCTATTTGAGATTTTTAATTTGTAACGCGAGCTTGATGTATCACATTACACTTTGTATGTACTTGACGGATGGGTTGAATTTCACCTACAGCATCGACTGCGGTCGAAATGATCTTGACAAGACTCAGTCTTGTTCAAAGCTCTCGACCCATGCATGTTGTTGTTGTGGTCCTCAGTCCTGAGAGTGGTTTGATGCAGCTCTCCGGGCTACTCTATCCTGTGCAAGCTTCTTCATCTCCCAGTACTTACTGCAACCTACATCCTTCTGAATCTGCTTAGTGTATTCATCTCTTGGTCTCCCTCTATGATTTTTACCTTCCACGCTGCGCTCCAGTACTAAATTGGTGATCTCTTGATGCCTCAGAATATGTCCTACCAACCGATCCCTTCTTCTAGTCAAGTTGTGCCGCAAACTCCTCTTCTCCCCAATTCTATTCAATAGCTCCTCATTAGTTATGTGATCTACCTATCTAATCTTCAGCATTCTTCTGTAGCACCACATTTCGAAAGCTTCTATTCTCTTCTTGTCTAAACTATTTATCATCCACGTTTCTCTTCCATACATGGCTACACTCCGTACAAGTACTTTCAGAAACAACTTCCTGACACTTAAATCAATACTCGATGTTAACAAATTTCTCTTCTTCAGAAACGCTTTCCCTGCCATTGCCAGTCTACATTTTATATCCTCTCTACTTCGACCATCATCAGTTATTTTGCTCCCCAAGTAGCAAAACTCCTTTACTACTTTAAGTGTCTCATTTCCTAATCTAATTCCCTCAGCATCACCCGACTTAATTCGACTACATTCTATTATCTTCGTTTTGCTTTTGTTGATGTTCATATTATACCCTCCTTTCAAGACACTGTCCATTCCGTTCAACTGCTCTTCCAAGTCCTTTGCTGTGTCTGACAGAATTACAATGTCATCGGCGAACCTCAAAGTTTTTATTTCTTCTCCTTGGATTTTAATAGCTACTCCGAACTTTTCTTTCGTTTCCTTTACTGCTTGCCCAATATACAGATTGAATAGCATTGGGGAGAGGCTACAACCCTGTCTCACTCCTTTCCCAAACACTGATTCCCTTTCATGTTCCTCGACTCTTATAACTGCCATCTGCTTTTTGTACAAATTGTAAATAGCCTTTCGCTCCCTGTATTTTACCCCTGCTACCTTCAGAATTTGAAAGAAATTATTCCAGTCAAGATTGTCAAAAGCTTTCTCTAAGTCTACAAATGCTAGAAACGTAGGTTTGCCTTTCCTTACTCTTTCTTCTAACGTAAGTCGTAAGGTCAGTATTGCCTCACGTGTTCCAACATTTCTACGGAATCCAAACTGATCTTCCCCGTGGTCGGCTTCTACCAGTTTTTCCATTCGTCTGTAAAGAATTCGCGTTAGTATTTTGCAACTGTGACTTATTAAGCTGAGTTCGGTAATTTTCACATCTGTCAACACCTGCTTTCTTTGGGATTGGAATTATTATATTCTTCTTGAAGTCTGAGGGTATTTCGCGTGTCTCACACATCTTGCTCACCAGATGGTAGAGTTTTGTCAGGACTGGCTCTCCCACGGCCGTCAGTAGTTCCAATGGAATATTGTCTACTCCGGGGGCCTTGTTTCAACTCAGGTCTTTCAGTGCTCTGTCAAACTCTTCACGCAGTATCATATCTCCCAATATCTCCCATTACATTTTCATCTAAATCCTCTTCCATTTCCATAATATTGTCCTCAAGAACATCACGCCTGCATAGAGCCTCTATATACTTCTCCTTCCACCTTTCTGCTTTCCCTTCTTTGCTTAGAACTGGGTTTCCATCTGAGTTCTTGATATTCATGCAAGTGGTTCTCTTTTCTCCAAAGGTCTCTTTAATTTTCTGGTAGGTAGTATCTATTTTCCCCTCGTTAGATAGACCTTTACATCCTTACATTTGTCCTCCAGCCATCCCTGCTTAGCTATATTGCACGTCCTGTCGTTTTCATTTTTGAGACGTTTGTATTGCTTTTTGCCTGCTTCACTTACTGCATTTTTGTATTTTCTCCTTTCATCAGTTAAATTCAGTACCTCTTCTGTTACCCAAGGATTTCTACTAGGCCTCGTCTTTTTACCTACTTGATCCTCTGCTGCCTTCACTACTTCATCCCTCAAAGCTACCCATTCTTCTTCTACTGTATTTCTTTCCCCCATTCCTGTCAATTGTTCCCTTATGCTCTCCCTGAATCTATGTACAACCTCTGGTTGGTTGGTTTTGGGGAAGGAGACCAAACAGCGAGGTCATCGGTCTCATCGGATTAGGGAAGGACGGGGAAGGAAGTCGGCCGTGCCCTTTGAAAGGAACCATCCCGGCATTTGCCTGGAGCGATTTAGGGAAATCACGGAAAACCTAAATCAGGATGGCCGGACGCGGGATTGAACCGTCGTCCTCCCGAATGCGAGTCCAGTGTCTAACCACTGCGCCACCTCGCTCGGTTACAACCTCTGGTTCTTTCAGTTTATCCAGGTCCCATCTCCTTAAATTCCCACCTTTTTGCAGTTTCTTCAGTGTTAATCTACAGTTCATAACCAGTAGATTGTGGTCAGAGTCCACATCTGCCCCTGGAAATGTCTTACAATTTAAAACCTGGTTCCTGTATTCTGTCTTACCATTATATAATCTGTCTGAATCCTTATAGTATCTCCAGGCTTCATGATTCTTGAACCAAGTGTTAGCTATGATTAAGTTACGCTCTGTGCAAAATTCTACCAGGTGGCTTCCTCTTCCATATTCACCTACTATGTTTCCAGCTCTCCCTCTTCCTACTCTCGAATTCCAGTCACCCATGACTATTAAATTTTCGTCTCCCTTCTCTACCTGAATACTTCCTTTTATCTCATCATATATTTTGTAAGTAGGCTGTTTAGGTTTTCTTATTGGTAACGCCACCTCTGTATGAAAATCACTGGCTGTGCTGTGTGCAGTCTGTGGCTGCTTTGCATTGTTGTAATACTCGCCATTGTAGTGTTAGGCAGCTGGCTGTGAACAGCGCGTAGCGTTGCGCAGTTGGAGGTGAGCTGCCAGCAGTGGTGGATGTGGAGAGAGAGATGGCGGAGTTTCGTAATTTGTCATGAACTGCTAGATATATGATGATATTAAGGTAAATACATTGTTTGTTCTCTATTAATGTCTTTCATTTGCTAACTATCCCTATCAGTAGTTAGTGCCTTCCGTAGTTTGAATCTTTTATTTAGCTGGCAGTAGTGGCGCTCGCGGTATTGCGGTAGTTCGAGTAATGAAGATTTTGGTGAGGTAAGTGATTTCTGAAAGGTATAGTTTAATGTTACTCAGGGACATTCTTTTGCAGGGATCTTTGATAGTCAGATTGCGTTGCGCTAAAAATATTGTGTGTCAGGTTAAGGACAGTCATGTATAATTGTTCAAAGGGGACGTTTCAATTTCATCAATTTCTTCATCACCTGCAGAGCTAGTTGGCATATAAACTTGTACTACTGTAGTATGCGTGGGCTTCGTGTGTATCTTGGCCACAATAATGCATTCACTATGCTGTTTGTAGTAGCTTACCCGCATTCCTATTTTCCTGTTCATTATTAAACCTATTCCGGCATTACCCCTATTTGATTTTGTAATTATAACCCTGTATTCACCTGACCAACAGTCTTCTTCCTCCTGCCACCGAACTTCACTAATTCCCACTGTATTTAACTTTAAGCTATCCATTTCCCTTTTTAAATTTTCTAACCTACGTGCCCGATTAAGGGATCTGACATTCTACGCTCCGAGCCGTACAACGCCAGTTTTCTTCTTCCTGATAACGACGTCCTCCTGAGTAGTCGCCGCCCGGAGATGCGAATGAAGGACTATTTTACCTCCGGAATATTTTACCCAAGAGGACGCCATCATCATTTAATCATACAGTAAAGCTGCATGCCCTCGGGAAAAATTACGGCTGTAGTTTGCCCTTGCTTTCAGCCGTTCGCAGTAGCACAACAGCAAGGCCGTTTTGGTTAGTATGCCAGTGTTAACACCACGACATTAGAACTACGACTGAAATGGGAACGTGATCATCGGCACTGGACGTTGGCGCAGCGGCAGAAAATTGCATAGTCTGATGAATCCCAATACCTTCTTCATCATGCCGATAGGAGAGCGAGAATCCATCGTCTTTCATAGGAAGAGCTCCTCGACACTTGTTTTGCTGGACGGAGGCAAGCTGCAAGCTGGCGGCGGCTCCATTGTGCTCAGGCAGAGATTCACGTTGGCATCCGTGCTTCCAGTGGAAGTCACGCACGGCACGATGACGGCCAAGGAGTGTCGTACACCAGTTGAGGACTGCTTATACTCCTTCATGAGAATCATGTTTGTCGCCGGCAGTGACATTTTCAAGAAGATAATGCGCCATGTCACTGGGCTAAGAGTGTGACAGAGTGGACCGAGGTACACTGTTGTGAATTTCAGTTGATGTGCTGGTCGCCGAACTCGCCAGATGTGAACGCAGTCGAACACACCTGGGATGTGACTGAATGTGGCGTCAGAGTACATCGCTCCCCTCCCCAGAATTTACGGGATCTAGGTGACTTGTGTGTGCAGATATGGTGTCAATTCCCTCCAGCGACCTACAGAGTTCTCATTGCTTCCGTGCGACGATCTGTCACCGCTGTTATTCATGCCAAAGGTGGACATACCGGCTATTAGGCACGTGGTCATGATGTTCTGACTGATCAGTGTATATTCTCTTCAGAACGCCAGATGAATGTCAAAGAATTCAAGCCAGCGACTACTTATCCACACTCTTCCCTTATTTCTAGAATCAATCACTAACGTATATACTAAATGCATGCACATGCCAACAGAACTTCAAGAGTTGTGAATAACTAAGCAGCACACAGTATCCTTTCACTCGCCAGAGCAGTGGAACTTTAGTCACTGATTGATTGTGAATACCTAACGTAGTTGAAAGGCAGAGTCTTTTCACGTGAAAGTCCTCGACAGTTTAGTTTCCATCAGTCACCCATGTCCATTTACAGAGGTTCTCATACTTGCGTAAGAATTGTCTTTTGAACACTGTCTGCTTAGTCCATAGGATACACTATGCTCGTCCATGGTTAAGCGTACAGAAGGAAGATAATTTCAGTTTATTGTCTCACTTGGGCAGCAAAAACGTCAACTGCCGTGATGCAGTCCCCAGGTAGACATCATAGCTTCAGTAACAAGGTTTACCTGAGCGTGTCTGGCATGTCCGTGTTGTTACTTACATCTTAGCGGACAGATGAACAGTCACCTTAGACACCAGGCGGCTAGTTCCAGCGTCTTCCGAAGGACTCGCCCCTGTTGGAGACACACAGTCTGCCAGTGTTCACTGTTGACACAGCTAAAATTGATTCCATTGTGGAACGCAGGTTGGTGCGTACCTGTGTACCCTCGAGTGGTTGCATGGGATGAAGGCTGGCGGCCATTGCACGGTGTGCGCCGGCTGGAGGAATACTGAAGTGCTGGTCGTCTCGCATGGTTCAGGGAAAGTCACCTTCAGCTGCAACCACAGTGGGGGCCTCAGCAGTGGTAAGCCCCAACGACAGCTCTCACTCGTTTATGGTCTCCATGTCTGGTCTGGTGCTTCCTCGAACAGTGTGACAAGTTGGTGTTATCTGCCACTAGTACTCAAACAACTTACATTTACGTCATTCATGCAATATTAACTTTCCATTTGGGACACGCAAATCATGATTCAGATGGAAAGTATTACAGCAAACTGTTTCCAAGCGCATCATTATTTTACCTACATTTCAATAATAACAGTTGACTATCCATTATTTATTCATTACAACAATAAAGTAATCTTATGATCTACTCGTACAGACGACTGCCAGTGCGGTACCTACTGATCACACGGTGTGACTTAATGGCTAATATATTTGCAATTTATAGTCACTGGAAGGCCAGTTTTGTGTTTAGGGAGGTAGGAGTTGCGTCTCCTATCGTTCATCATTCCCATCACGCTAGGTTAACTGGACTGAGATATCCATACATACAGATGTGGAAGGCACAAATACCTCATTGAGACTTGCACTGTCTCTGTTGATCCTTCCACCGCTAAATAATGTGTAGCTTAAAATAATGGGGGTCATATAATTTCATCACAAAATTTGTACCACCTTTTTTATTCCATTCATACCCGACTCATTTCCTCGTCAAAATGCTGGTCGTAGAAGCAAATACTCATTTCATTAATATACATCTTTCATTAATGAGTTGAGACTTTATTCGGTTGCTATGCGGCACACTCACATCATTGCAGCTTACCAGAAAAACACATGATTACTGACGACAAATTTCACACCACATGACCTTGCAAAACTGTGTCACACATTATGTTACATCTCTAACATTTTATCTTTACCACAGTCTTACCTTGGGTTGAACTGCCTTCATAATGCTCACATCCTGAAATTTACCCTTGTTTGTCCATGTTGTTTTCATGTTGGCATTCATTTTAATCATGGACCTCCCTTTTTTGGGTCTAAAACATTTGAGTTTCACACATCATTTACTGGTAAATGAGGTTCCTTCATCAGGTAGATACTATTCCTGTCAACAACACGATCAGATACAGATCCAAATGACACAATTATTTCGCCACTGTGTTCATACAAAGCCTAGTTGCAACTCTGCATCAATGCAACAACATAAATTTGCTATACCACTGGTTCACTGCATTGATTGCAAGTGGCTGTATTAATCCCTTTCCTTCAGTACTCAACTGTTGTGCCCAATAAAAAAATCTTAATCCTCATATCATCTCATTGTCCAGGGTGTTTCTAAAATGAGTGTAAAAATATTCATGGTTGTTAGCATATGGCGCTAGATGTCATTTAACAGCGTCGGGCATTGCTTAGTAGGTAGGTATCCGAGTCGACATGGTAGCGGATCTGCAGGCAACATTTACAATTTCATTATGACATGAAAGTCAAAGACAGGTAGAACTAACTTTTCATGACCTTTATTTGCAAAGAGTTACAAAAAGTGCTCGAAATTACGCCTGCTGATTGTACGCACACCATATAATGAAGCCTGAGTGATTGCCGCATCCTTTCAAATGCCCTTGGCAATATGGAGATTGCATCACAGTTTGCCATAATTCCTGCTATCAGCTCTTCGTCCGTCTCTATAGGTATTTCGGAAACAACAGATTCAGGTGTCCTCAGACGAAAAAGTCAAGGCGCGTCAAGTCGGGGAAGGCCATACCTGCAGCCCACCGCGTTTTTTCCACTTCTCAACAAATATCTTATCCAAATTATTTCACTATGGATGAGCGAAGTTCGCAGATGCACCACCATCTTGGTACCTACATGCCCAGTCGCACGGTTAAGTGAGACGTGTTCTAATAATTCTGGCAGTGTTTACCTGAAGGAGACTAAATATGTGTGTGCTTCAGTCGTGGGTGGAATGTGTGTGGGCCAATCAGATTACCACCCACCAAACCAGCCCAAAGTGTGATAGTGAACCGCTTTTGGTGTCAACCAGCAAAGGTGGCATTCGGATTTTTCTCTTTCTCACACTTCTTGATTGTAGCTGTTGAACACACCTTCCCTTGTAAAGGATGTCTCTTTCGAAAAAGTGCAATGGTGGGAATTCATCTTTAATGGCGCACTACAGCAAAAACCACTGGCAGCAGTCAATACAACGAGGAAGATTTTCTGGGTTACGAGCTCTGAAGTTTCTGAAGGTGCAAATGGTCTTCTTTCCACGTACGCCAGACCATGGGATGGCCTACACTCAATTCGCAAGCAACACTCTGGGAGCTTGCTGAAGGCTTGTTTTTCAGCAGTGCTAATTGCTCCTCTACAGACCCTGTGTGTAGACGACCGCGTCTGTTCAAACTTTTCACCTGTGTCACAAAATAAATGCATTGGGTTTGAATGTATGTCTTAAATCCAGATGCATCACAATGATACCTCGTCAATCGATAACTCACCTGAGGTGCACCTGTCTCTCTTAGGGACTTGTCCACGGCGGTGAACGTGCATGGATCTGGCACTCGACGATTCATAAACCACCGAACGTACAACCGTTGAGCAGCGAGAGTACTTCCGTCCACTTTCTCGCAAGTATGGTGCATGTCTGTCCTATCCTCCCACACAAGCGCGCCATTTCCCATCCACTGTGCACAGTACCAAACCCAAGAGTGTCCCCATTTACTGATGGAGGGTGAATCAGTCTCTGCAGTGTGCCCTCGTACTGTACCGTATCAGACAGGCATTTGTACTACCAAAAGCAACACGTTCGCAAATGGCGGAAGAAGCTCCATGATGTTGTCCCGCCTAGAATGCCGGCTACCATTTTGAGTGGGATGGAAGGCTGCATGCCAACCCTTCCGGCGGATGGCGATGCCGTTAAATGACGCCTTGCGCCAAATGCTAAGGGATGCAGACATTGCCCACTGTGTGAAAGCTGCATTTTATGACCCGTTCTACCAGTCCTCTCATTTTGTACATTCATTTTAGACACTCCCTGTGTGCCAAAATATCGGTACAGTATAACACTTGTCTTTCATGTATCGATCACACTTTATCCGCAAATTAAACTGTTAGTGAAGTCTGCCCCACATAGAAATTATTTTAAAAGTAACTTCATAACCAATTTTACAATAAGAACAGAACTACACATATTTTACGCAGAGTTAACCATACAGTACTAAAGACAGCGAGACAGGTGGTTTTGTCTCTGAACATCGATAAAGCAGTTTCTCATTGATCTTTGTTTTGTCTGTGATATGTTATTTGCCAGTTTGACTTCCAACTTCGTAGTACCTCAAGTTCGAAAAAGTTATTATGTGTAACTTACAGAAAAGATACCTACCGTTATTCGAGCGCCTCCGCGATTTTAAAAGTACTTTGTCCTTGGGAAGATACTTAATCAATCAAATTGTTTTATGAGACGTGCTTCTGTCCGCCTCGTTTTAACACACCGCCCTAGTTACGCCTTGGCTTCCCGCCGGCGCTTTTCCGCGCGGCGGCGCCGTCTGTTGTCTCATGCCCCGCCCTCTAGGTCGGTGGAGTGGAGTGAAGCGTGGCAGTACGCCATCGACTCTGGAAGTGCTTGTCTTGCTTGCGGTGGTTTGTGTGGTGTCGGCCGGATCATTCCACCGTGAGGTTCCACGGCATAGCGTGTCTGATTTGGAGAAGCCGTTAGCTCCGATTATCCTTGTTCTTGTCGGAAGAGAATTGAAATAAGGAGCTGTGATGTTGCTGTTCCGGAGGATACTGGGAGTCGCCGAGGACGGTTGCTCTGGGAATGTTTTGAGCACTGAGGGCGTCAGGTTTTCCTCCGGGACTGGAGTATATTTCGCCATTGCCGTTGTGCTTTTGACTTTCTATTACCTTGTATTAGGGTGGTGTTTGCGACTTCCTTTATTTTGCTGCCGCTGACATTGTGTGTTTTCCGTCCACCGGTTTAGCTCGCCGGTTCTGAACCTATGAAGGAAACGGTTGAATGTTAGTTCTGCACTGCGTTTGCGGATTTTGACTTCGAGTGTGTGGGTTGTTCTTGTACTGCTGGGCTGGTTCCTCGGTTAGGCGTCGACTTGAGCGCGAATTGTTTGGTTAAAATTTGCAGTAGGCACTCCGGGCATGATCGATGCTGTACAACGAGGATAGAAGAACATGTTGAATCAGAGGCTGTGACTGTGAACTGCTGCTCTGTCATGTCACACTAGGAGATCGTCCAATTAGGTGCTGGTGTATTGGTGGCTATCTGTTGATTCTTGTGACCAGTTTCGTAGTCAGTTCCAAGCCTACGTGTTCTATGTATGTGAGAGAAAGAAAAGAGATTTGTAAAGTACGTAGCTGTGCGCACCTAAAAAGTTATTGTTGCATGTGTTTATCTTAAAGATTGTTTTAATACCGTACGTTATTATCAGCGCCCTTTAAACTGGAAATTTTAGAGAATTTAATTTGTATGTTTGCCTATATGAACAGTGTCCATTGAGCTGGTGGTTTTTACGCCAGTTTGTGACATGTGGCAGCTTTACGCTGCGGTTTAATGATTTATAATTGAAGGGCATCATTTAATTCCTCTTTAGGGCTCGCCTTGTATTTCTCCTGTTTCGTACTACCTGAAGATTGTAAATCATGATATTGGGGCACGATGACTGATTGGTAGCCTTGCAGCTGCTTGTATTTCATACTCAGCAACAGTGGTTAAACTTTTGTAAATTTGCTGGCCAGCTTGGTGTGCGACTGTTTGCATTTTAAATTTAGATTTTATGCAAGTTTACCTTTTAGAAGTATATGCATGTATTGTTGTCCTTAGGTTTTAAGCTGCATAAGATCAATTGATTTATTTAAGGTTGCCAAGTTTTAGGGAATTGCTTCGCTGTATGATAGTTCTTAATGCTTAATGTGGATTCTAAATGTACTGTGGCCCTTAAGGCTTGATTACTGATAAATTTGTTCATTTGTCTTCTATTTTTGAAAACTTGCCTAACCTTAGCCATCGGCCAGCCCTTCAGGCTGAGCTATTTATTCAGTACCTTGATGAATTGGCCCTTCTGTCCCCCCCCCCCCTTTTCGAAGCTCTACAGCCCTTAAGGCTTTGAAATCCAGTTTTAATACTTAACCTCCCTTGTTAGTGTACAGGGGCCCTTAAGGCCGGCTTACTGATATACTTATTGCAGAATTTGTTTGACTAATTTCATTTATTACCTGGCCCTTAAGGTCGAGTTGTTAACAAGCACTTGTTATTTTCGTTATCTTGTTAATTTGGCCCTTCAGGTCCCTTACTTGGAAGTTGCACGGTCCTTCAGGCCTCTTCATTGTTTCACACTGCCTTGCCTAAACTGTTGGAAAATCTGCTCTTTAACTAAAGTCTAGTTAACTATTTTGGTGGCCCTTCAGGCTCAACACGTTATATGTATTCTTTATAAATTGGCCCTTCAGGCTTTCTTTGCGGTTGTAGCCCTTAAGGCATTCGCAGTATTCTGTTGCGTGGTACAATGTTAAATTGTTGATGAACTAGTTCCTTAAGGTTTGATTCTCCCTATATTCATTATCTTGGCAGACTGTATATTGTATTTTAGCTAGTTTTAAAAAATGCATTAGAAGTGAGGTGGTGTGTTACTTCTACCAGCACTTGCCCCCGCTTCCTCGCCAGATCCTAGTGGCTCCTTACTTCCTTCATTGTTAGAATTTTTGCCCGTAAACCACTACTATCGGTTTCACTTTAAGCCCTTTTGCCTTTACTTTCTTGGCCTTCTCTTGTATTCGTTCAAGTGCTAGTTCAACAATATAATCATGTTGGTTGCCGGCATACATCGTGTAGGGACTGAGCTGGGTGACACACGCTGGACTCGTATTTGGGTGGATGACGGCTCAAATCTGCGTCCAGGCAACCAGATTTCCCTAATTCGCTTGAGGCAAATGCCGGAATGGTTTCTTTGAGAGGGATTGGCCAATTTTCTTCCCCATTCTTGACACAATCCGAGCTTGTGCTCCGTCTCTCATCATCTCAGTGTCGACGAGGCGTTAAACCCAGTGACTCGTTGAGGGTGAAGAGATTTTTCGATCGGAAAATGCGGATTCTGTCCCCCAAATGCCCGTATTTAGCTTATTGAAGAACTCTTTCAAGTGGACGTCGCTAAACGAAACAATGCATGCACGTACTAATTCCAATCATGACCCGTGGCCAGCACTGCAGTTTTAACGTCCTAAAGCTAACCGTTCAGAAATCATACAAGAACTTGTCCGAATGGTAGCGACAGTACAGCTGGCGCATTTTCACAATCTCCTTCATTATTCTCTTAGTGAGGTTGGAGATTGGATGGTACCTGGAGATAGAGATGGTCTTTATTCTCTTCTGTCTCATAGAAGTCCACCAACATTACGAACAAACTGGGGTCTGTTGTCCAACAGTATTCTTTGCACTTTTGTGACTACACAAAAGAAGAGGTTGGCGAAAGCCCTTGTCACTATCCTTCCTGTTGTGCTCTGAAGCGACGTGATGAATGTAACAAACTTACTCTTAGTAATGTGTATTGATACGTTCCGTGAGGTCTTGGAATGCGGCCAAACAGGTCTGTGGCGGCGATGTCAAGCAATTCCTTTGGAATTACGAAAGAAATTGGTGCACGATAGGTTACCATGGCCAGTTTCACCTTCTATCAAGTCCCACAACTAGCAATAACTATCCTTATCTGCCTCTCCATGTTGTGGAAATGTGCAGACACATTTAATTTGTGGCACCGCGTGTGTGGTACGAAATGATCGTAACCGAGGTCTGATACCAGACGAGCTTGTTGATAAAATATTCCAGTCCACACAACACTCATTTACTTTTATCTGGATTAGTGTGTCTAAACAAAACAACATTCCTTAGTAGATAGTACTGTCTGATACTAGTGGCCACACCACTTCGCCACTGAATTTTCAGATTTATGAGGATCAGTTCCTTATCTTGTTCGTGTCCAATATTGACAAGTGTGGCACCAAGTAAATTTCCTTTAGTGACCTTTTTCATATGCACTACTGGCCATTAAAATTACTACACCACGAAGATGACGTGCTACAGGCGAGAATTTTAACCGACAGGAACAAGATGCTGTGATATGCAAGTGATTAGCTTTTCAGAGCATTCACACAAGGCTGGCGCCGGTGGCGACACCTACAACGTGCTGACATGAGGAAAGTTTCCAACCGGTTTCTCATACTCAAACAGCAGTTCACCGGCGGTGTGTGGTGAATAGTTGTTGTGATGCCTCGTGTAATGAGGATAAATGCGTACCATCACGTTTCCGACTTTGATAAAAGACGGATTGTAGCCTGTCGCGATTGCGGTTGATCGTATCGCGACATTGTTGCTCGCGTTGGTCGAGATCCAATGACTGTTAGCAGAATATGGAATCGGTGGGTTCAGGAGGGTAATACGGAACGACGTATTGGATCCCAACGGCCTCGTATCACTGGCAGTCGAGATGACAGGCATCTTGTCTGCATGGCTGTAACGGATCGTGCAGCCACGTCTCGATCCCTGATTCAACGGATGGGGACGTTTGCAAGACAACAACCGTCTGCACGAACAGTTCGACGACGTCTGCAACAACATGGACTACCAGCTCGGAGACCATGGCTGTGGTTCCCCTTGACGCTGCATCAGACAGGAGCGCCTGCGATGGTGTTCTCAACGACGAACCTGGTCACACGAATGGCAGAACATCATTCTTTCGGATGAATCCAGGTTCTGTTTACAGCATCGTGATGGTCCCATCCGTGTTTGGCGACGTCGCGGTGAACGCATATTGGAAGTGAGTATTCGTCGCCGCCATACTGGCCGATCACCCGCCGTGATGGTATGAGGTGCCATTGGTTACACGTCTCAGTCACCTCTTGTTCGCATTGACGGCACTTTGAACAGTGGGCGTTACATTTCAGATGTGTTACGATCCGTGGCTCTACCCATCATTCGATCCCTGCGAAACCCTACATTTCAGCAGGATAATGCACGACCGCATGTTGCAGGTCCTGTACAGGCCTTTCTGGATACAGAAAATGTTCGACTGCTGCCCTGGTCAGCATATTCTCCAGATCTCTCACCAATTGAAAAAGTCTGGTCAATGGTGGCCGAGCAACTGGCTCGTCACAAAACGACAGCTGCATGGGCAGCTGTACCTGTACACGCCATCCAAGCTCTGTTTGACTCAATGCCCAGGCGTATCAAGGCCGTTATTACGGCCAGAGGTGGTTGTTATGGGTACTGATTTCTCAGGCTCTATGGACCCAAACTGCGTGAAAATGTAATCACATGTCAGTTCTTGTATAATATATTTGTCCAATGAATACCCGTTTATCATCTGCATTTCTTCTTGGTGTAGCAATTTTAATGTCCAGTAGTATACAATACACAGAAGTTTGTTTCTCTCAACTGATTACATTATCACACATCAAATCTTTGCCAGCTCGTGATATCACAACTGCCATGACATTCTCTTTTCCTAATACATGTATCACATAAAACTCAAATTTCTGAAGTTACGGTGCTCAGTCGGCAAGACACATGTAAGTTAACTTTCCTGTAATTAGAAGTACTGATGCCTTGACTGCACTGTAGACCTTTTTGGGCTTACATCTACCGAAATTCTAAGGCTGCCGAAGCCTACAGTACAATTAACGAGTAATTTCTTCCTACCGTGGTCACGACTTGGCTCCCAAGTGCAGTTGTTTGACAGACTACTTCCCCATCGTGTCTTGAAGTAGATGCACTCCCAAACTGGTTCATGAGGCATCAGATAGCATGAAAAATTCCTTGCTCAGATCGCTATGAAACAACAGTGGAGCGCTCAGTAATGCAGCCCCGAGGTCCTTAATTCTTGGTGCTCCAGCTCGTCTATGCAGCACTCTTCCCAGTTCACTGGTACAAGTTTGGGATTTATAAACCTACTATAGAGGTGTATGAGTCATACAAACACAGGATCTTGCAGCTTCGGTCTCAATACAGAGAAACACAATGAGCTTCTCCAGATCTGGCCAAACGCTGTCAGAAGTTATAACATATCCTAAGGATCCCACCAGCTCGCCGCTTCATCAGGCTGACAGTGACTCCATCCATTCCAGGTCTCTTCCACAACAAGCACGTCATCAATGTACGGCGTGACTTTGCCCCTCAATGCGTCAGGGATCACGGAGCTAAGACCAGTAATAAAAGCAGTTGATGAGACATTTAGCCCAAATGGCAACTTCGTAAGTTGGTAGCACTGTCCGTTGCATAAAAGTGTTACGTATTTGTGTACACGCAGGATGTACAGGGTGTCCGAAAAGTCTTTCCCTGATTACATAAATTGATAACTCAGGCTAGAAGTATGATACAAATATGAAACTGGTGTCTAATTGTTTACAAACTAGCAAAGTTTTTTTCGCACATAAGTAAACTTCCACATGAGCACCCTTGGTAGCATGTAGCACATCTAGGCGATATTCAATTTCCGTCCACACATTAACCAACATCACTGGAGGGATCGATTCAAAGACTGTGGTTATCCGTTGCCGCAGGGTTTCAAGATCTCGTACACGTGTTCGGTAGACCTCGTCCTTTACATAACCCCATAAAAAGAAGTCTAATGGGGTTATGTCAGTAGAGCGTGGAGGCCAAACCGTTGGCCCATCATGACCAATCCATCGCCCAGAAAAGGTCATATCGAGATAGGCACGGACGCCCAAACTCGAATGGGGCGGTGCACCGCTTTGCTGAAACAAGACAAGTGACCAAATCTCTTACCAATAAAACAATTCTTGGGCATCCACTTTGTACTCTGTAATCTGTAGCCTGACATGTCACAAAAATTACATCGCTTAGGCACTATGTTATCGTGTGCCGCATTTCTCCTGAATCCAGATAAATCTACAAGCCCATCCGGCCTTACAAAAGACACTTTTAAAAAGTCCGTCCTAACTCATACTTAGCCCTTCAAAACACAAAAGAATGACGCATAAACAATAAATCAAACGTCACTCACCCATCTACATCGTGCCCGTGTGCAGGTGAACAGTCCTGCTTTCCTCACTATACTGGTATGGACGAACACTTCCCGAACGACAAGACACAACAAGAAGTGCACGACCACCCGCCACAAACGCAACCAAACACCTCAACTACCCCTCTACACAGGCACACCTCGATGCTACTTGCTCGGCATAAGATGCAGCAGTGGAAATCCGGTACCAGCATTGTAACCGGCAACACTTCTGACACTACTGTCGCGGGTTCGGTGGTCGAACCCGTGACTCCAGATAGCCGAGCTGAAGCCGGGACCCTACCGCGCCGTATTTCGTCAGGAGGCCGAGCAAGTTCAAGAGTGTCTAGGGACAGTGCAGAGTGATACAGCGGTATTCGGTAGCATTTCTTTAATTGGCTAATCTACAGTATTCGATGGGTGCAGTGTAGTGTTGGCGCACAGCCCACAGCTGAGAGTCCAGCCGGCTCAGCAGACCCCTGGTATGCTGACGCCGCTGCTCCGTTGTCAAGGCCGCTCAGCTGGAACTCGGCGGCGCTCTCCCCGGTCGCTGCCCGCCGATGCGTCGCGTCTTGCACCGCGCTGCTCGTGATTCTGCATTCTGCTGCAGTCCCTGGTCCTCGCCGCCCTCTGCCCCGTTTGGCCTGCTCTGTCCGACCATAGGATGAAGGTGGTTGTACTAGTCAAACATGGCACTTGCGCCGCCGCTGCTCCGTGGACAGGACCAGACTCGAACCCGCGCCCTCCTGGACGCTGTGCCGCAACTTGCCGCTAGTGGTGCTTGCCGGATGGCAACACCTGCCGCCGTCTCTGGCGCTGCTGCAGCACTACTGTGCCTCCCACAGTGTACGCCTCACCCGGACCCCGGTACGCCAGGTGCGAAGCCAACGTGACCCGTAGTCTGGAGTGGAACCGAACACCTCCTGGACCCACTGCAGACCGCTGTCGCTGCCCCTTTTCAGGCAGACTATGTGATCTCCAAGTTCCAGGCTGCCATACCGTCCCGCCCCGGTGTTGTGTCCCCTGAGGCCGGATATAGCCCTAACAAGTTCGTAGAAATAAAGTAAAAATTTATGTAGAATACTTATGACATTGCTGCCAGATTGGCAGGTGCGTCCCGACGCTACACTGATCTGGCACATTCTTGTCTCTAGCTAAAATTGCCCGTCTATTTATACTAGTTTTCCCCTCGCTTTTGACATAGTGTCAGAAAGAGAAGGAAACTATGGCAGGAATAAATTCCCACACGTCAGCCACTTACAAATCGCCACTCTCGGCTGTGGCCTAGTGCCCCGCCTCATACATGGCAATAACTTCAAGCAATGCTGCAGTTTCCTGCCTCGTTGTTGCCCCACTCAAAACAAATCGTCCGCGCAGTACCGCTATCACAGCTCCGCGCCCGCGAGTGCCGTGTTTACCTTGCCTGGCCTTCTGGCTGTCGTCTGTTACCACACCTTGCCAGCCGCCCCAAATTTCATCGCCCTACCGCGCCCTCATTTAATTTTGATAAAATTTTCCTTTCTCTGAACTAGGACTGACACTAAGGCAGCAACACTCTTAATGCCGAAACCACTTAAAATGCTTCCATTCTTAAATGATAGGCCCCCGGCATAGGGAATAAAGGCCACAGATCTATGCACCTCTTAATGCACATCCAGGATGGTCCAAACAATATAGCCCGGAGAATCTCCTTCTCAGAGCAACCATTTTCTTTAAAAACAGCCTCAAATGTGAAAGTTCTCGGGTTGAATTTTGTGTCGGAAATAGGAAATAGCCTGCGTACCAGAGTCCTAAGAACGCCACTGTGTTGGTATGGCAGATGGCAACTCTTAACTTGCAGATCAGATACAGATCGGTGTATGTGGGTATTCGGTGGTTCGCTCGGATCCTGGATTCAGTTCTGCGATTCGCGGGCGAGGGAGGGGGTAGGGGGTCACAGATTATTATAGTCTTCTTCTCCCCCCCCCCCCGCTAACATCCAAATATAACCAGGTACAACTCCAACTTTTAATGTGCCCTAGAAGTCTACGAATTTAGAAATAACAATAAGAATATATTAAATGTTTTACGTTAGGTCGATGTATCAGTACGTAGCGTTTATATTAGGTCGATGTACACTACGGGCCATTAAAATTGCTACACCACGAAGACAACGTGCTACAGTCGCGAAATTTAACCGACAGGAAGAACTGTGATATGCAAATGATTAGCTTTTCAGAACATTCACACAAGGTTGGCGCCGGTGGCGACACCTACAACCTGCTGACATGAGGAAAGTTTGCAACCGATTTCTCATACATAAACGGCAGTTGACCGGCGTTGCCTGGTGATACGTTGTGGTGATGCCTCGTGTAAGGAGGAGAAATGCGTACTGTCACGTTTCCGACTTTGATAAAGGTCGGATTGTAGCCTATCGCGATTGCGGTTTATCGTATCGCGACATTGCTGCTCTCGTTGGTCGAGATACGACTGTTAGCAGAATATGAAATCGGTGGGTTCAGGAGGGTAATACGGAACGCCGTGCTGGATACCAACGTCCTCGTATCTCCAACAGGCATCTTATCCGCGTGGCTGTAACGGATCGTATAGCCGCGTCTCGATCCCTGAGTCAACAGATGGGAACGCTTCCAAGACAACCATCTGCACGAACAGTTCGACGACGTTTGCAGCAGGATGGACTATCAGCTCGGAGACCATGGCTGCGATTACCCTTGACGCTGCATCACAGACAGGAGCGCCTGCGATCGTGTACTCAACGACGAAGGTTACACGTCTCGGTCAACTCTTGTTCGCATTGAGGGCACTTTGAACAGTGGACGTTACATTTCAGATGTGTTACGACCTGTGGCTCCACCCTTCATTCGATCCCTGCGAAACCCTACATTTCAGCAGGATAATGCACGGCCCCATGTTGCAGGTCCTGTACAGGCGTTTCTGGATACAGAAAATGTTCGACTGCTGCCCTGGCCAGCACATTCTCGAGATCTCTCACCAATTGAAAACGTCTCGTCAATGGTGGCCGACCAATTGGCTCGTTACAATACCCTAGTCACTACTCATGATGAACTACGGTATCGTGTTGAAGCTGCATGGGCAGCTGTACCTGTACACACCATCCAAGCTCTGTTTGACTCAATGCTCAGGCGTATCAAGGCCGTTATTACGGCTAGAGGTAGTTGTTCTGGGTGCTGATTTCTCAGGAACTATGTACCCAAATTGCTCGAAAATGCAATGACATGCCAGTTCTAGTATCATATAATTATCCAATGACTTCCCGTTTATCATCTGCATTTCTTCTTGGTGTAGCAATTGTAATGGCCAGTAGTGTATAAGTACGTAGCGTTTTTGTTTTGCACTTCGGCATTCCAGTTGCTATCGGTTTATTGTGTATTCATTGATTGTCATTTTTTATTTGTAGTTCACTGTTGTTATTTGAGTTTATGTATTGTCGTTTTGTCATTTGCAGATACTGAACGGAGCTGTGGACACTAGAAAAATGGAGTGCCGAGTGGAGAAATCGAAACATTTCGGATTTATTCTTTTGTTTGAGTTCAATAGATGGGTGACAGTAGCGGAGGCGGCCAGAAACATTTGCGCCCTGTATGGGGACAACGCCATTGGACACTGCAGGGCAAGGAAACGGTTTTCTCGTTTTAAGGAGGACAGTTTTGACATTAGTGACTCCACGTTCAGGGCGACCTTTTGGGGTTTGATGAAGAACGTTTAAACGCATCTATTCACGTCACTGTACTCGAGAACTGGCGAATGTGATAAACTGTGATCATTCCACCATGCTGCGACATTTGCTATGCAGCGAGGAAACTTCAAAAATCGGCTGTATATGCACGACATGCTTTGAGACAGAATCAGACAAATCAGCGGACGGCCATATGTGCATGTCTGCTTGCATGTCGTCAACAGATTTGTCAACAACACTAACCATATCTGGTGACGAGAAATCGTTGAGCCCAAACAAAGCAGCAACTTTCCATACACAGATCTGCGCCACCCACAAAAGATAATGTTATGTATCTGGTGGAACAGCGAATTGCTTCCCCATGCTGACATTTATTGCCAACAACTCAAACGTCTTGCAGACGCACTCCAAGAACAACGACCAGCAAAACTGCGACACGTGATGCTTCTCCACCATAACGCTCACCCACATTCTATTAGACTGACTCTACCGAACAACCTTCAAGGAACTTCCTTTCCTAATGAAAATGCACTCCGTGCATGAATGGACTAATTTTTCGCGTCAAAACCATGAGGTTTCTGTAGTCGTGAAATCGAGAAGGTTCCCCAGCGCTGCAGACTGTTGTAAACAGTGAAGGAGAATGTTATTGATGACTAGTGTCTATTATGTGTATCTCTTGTGTTCATTAAACTTGTAGAAAAACGCTATGAATTTACGCAGCAACCGAATGTAATTATAAATGTTGACGCCAGTGTAGCATTATTTTCAAGAAACAAAGAAATTTGAAAAACATTAGGCTGAAATTTTAAGAAGTATGTCTGTCAAGCAGTTGATTTAAAAACTATAATGGCACCAAAATCCAAAAACTCTGACAATGTCAAGTTCTTCTCTCGTTTGATGCTGCTCTTCACTCCAGCCTATCCCATGCAAGTCTTCACCTTTGGGTACCTAGATCCACATTCAAACTGCTTGCTATAGGCAATCGTTGGTTTCCTCCTGCAGTCTTCTATCCTCCCACGCTGCCCTCTGTAACAAAACTGACGATTCCTTGACACGTTGATATGTATCCTACCAACCGATCGTTTCTTTAAAATAGGTTTCTCTTTTTCGGAAAAATTTTTCGCGCTATTTCATGTCATATGTAGTGTACGTACTCACATGAAAAAATGGAAGTACGTCCGCGTCACATCGTGTCACGTCTGAGATATAAAAGAGTTCACTTGTAGCACGGCACATGCTCTCCGTACCAGAGTCCTAAGAAAGCCACTGCGTTGGTATGGTGATGGCAGCTCTTGGGTTGCAGATACCGATCGGTGTATGTCGGTTTTCGGTGAACACTATGTCCCAGAAAACCATCTTGTCTTTTGTGAACCATAACGTCCAGAAATGAAAGCATGCCATCACTTTCGACCTCCGTGGTAAATTCAGTGCTGTCATGAAGGCGGCTGAAGTGGACCAAAAATCTGTTAAGTGCCTCACTTGCAGACGAAATGGTTCATCTGCTTACCTCCAGAAGCGCGTTGACTGCAAAATGGAAGACCTCAGTCCTGCATAAATAAATTGGTAACTATGGTTGATAAAGGACTACCCATAGACACTCTGTCATTCTGTTAAAAAATGTTCCAATTAAATGAAAAATAAATGGATCTCAGCACATGACCACAATGCTTTAGCAACTCTTCATCCAGTTTTTCACCAATCAAACTCATACGCTTTCCCACAGCGCCTCGTATAAGCAGAGATACCACATCAAAACTCAATAGTAAATCCGAACGGACCCAGTCTCAAAGATTGCAATCGTTGTATAAAAACCACCGAATGGGTGATATTGTGTTCACACATGCCAACATAAAGGCTGAGAACGGATATGAAATACTTATACAGGTTTCCGTATCAGTACGACCATGGCTTTGCCCTTGTCAGCTGGTAAAACTACTACATCATCGTCCCTAATGGAACGAATAGCTGCTCTCTCTGCAGAAGAGATGTTATCCCGCGATGGCTGTATTCGGCGTAGTGTCAGGGACACTCCTTTCGTTGTTTCTTTCTCCTTTTTCCCAGGCAGTTTATGTACTGCTTGTTCTGCAGGGCAAGTAAATTCTGTAACAGGAAGTCCCTTAGGAATGGGAGCAAAACGTAAATCTTTTTTCCAACAACGTACTACAAAGAGTAACCGTAGTGCGACGACGTTTACCCCTTCGGTCGCTGAAGGACGAGAAAGAAGCCGTTCAGATTTTGAGGACTGTCCAGTAACGGCGCATTGTGTGCCCAATCTGATAGTGTCCATATGGAACCACTAACTCACTCCCGTACATCTCTTGAAAACTGAGACAAGTCCAAATGTAAGTAAAGTAAATCTTTGGACACAATATCCAGCAGTCTACCGGTAAAACAAATGCGTTCTCTTATCAGTGATTGACTGGCACGCTCTTTAATCCAACTAGCATGCTTGCTATTAACAAAATGAAAAATTTGGCAAAATTAGGAACAATACCTCCGTCATCTCAGGAAGAAGGCGAGAGTACTTAAGAGCTTTCCTTTCTTCCTCCGACGTTTATCCAGTTTCTATGAAAGTTCACCATATTCTACCTGTAGACGTACTTGATGTGGCTTCCTGGCCTTTTCCGGCGTAGTAAGTCATGAAAATCTCCTCGGGTTTGCTGCCGGATGCTAAAATCAACCTGATTTAATTGGGATTGGCGGCACATCCGCAGTTAACAGTACGGAGGCTGTAACATTATGTGATTGCCTTATCATTTTAAATTATTCATTAATCGAGTAGTCGCTCGATAATAATAAATAATGTTGCGAGAATGTAAAAGGTGAACGACCTGTGACGTAAGGTGTTTATTGTCGAAGCGCCGTCAGAGATGCAGTGAGTTACTGACTTTGAAAATCGCGGCGCGAAAAACGGACAGAAGAAGAACACTTTTACACATTCTTTTGATGTACGTGATATATTCTCGATGAACTGTTACTCAGTTACTCATTTTTCTCTTGTCTCTTGTAACTTGTGTTAGATGCGCATGTCTTTCCCCCGTATTATTATTGTTAAAAATAATATTATTTTAGTGTAAAGTAAAAGTGCAATACTAAAAGTGCAATACTGCATAGCAGTAGATTTATTGTGCGACGTGTATGTGAAAACGTCAAAGGAATTATTTTCATTACGAGAAGAGAAGTGCCAGTCAAAACGGCATCCATGTTAAATCCTTCATTGCAGTGGAAGTTCATCTATTAATTGCCATAAATTCAGAGTTAAATGGAACTGGTGTATGGACTATTTATTTAGTATAGAATCTATGTCTCACTCCTTCATGAAGTTATTTAATTTTCTTTACGTTTCTGCCAAATAGAGAGTTCAGTCACGAATTCTTTCGTCGAAATCGGACGGAAGTTGCATGCGGCGAAATATTTTCTCCGCGTCATATACAGGGTGATTCAAAAAGAATACCACAACTTTAAAAATGTGTATTTTATGAAAGAAACATAATATAACCTTCTGTTATACATCATTACAAAGAGTATTTAAAAAGGTTTTTTTTTTAACTCAGAAACAAGTTCAGAGATGTTCAATATGGCCCCCTCCAGACACACGAGCAATATCAACCCGATACTCCAACTCGTTCCACACTCTCTGTAGCATATCAGGCGTAACAGTTTGGATAGCTGCTGTTATTTCTCGTTTCAAATCATCAATGGTGGCTGGGAGAGGTGGCCGAAACACCATATCCTTAACATACCCCCATAAGAAAAAATCGCAGGGGGTAAGATCAGGGCTTCTGGGAGGCCAGTGATGAAGTGCTCTGTCACGGGCTGCCTGGCGGCCGATCCATCGCCTCGGGTAGTTGACGTTCAGGTAGTTACGGACAGATAAGTGCCAATGTGGTGGCGCTCCATCCTGCTGAAATATGAATTGTTGTGCTTCTTGTTCGAGCTGAGGGAACAGCCAATTCTCTAACATCTCCAGATACTGTAGTCCAGTTACAGTAGCACCTTCGAAGAAAAAGGGAGCAAAAACTTTATTGGCTGAAATGGCGAACAAATGTAGAACTAAATGAAACTTTATAGCTCCCTTAATTCGCCGACAGATAGTGCTTAGCTCTGCCTTTTGTCGTTGCAAAGTTTTAAATTCCTAAAGTTGTGGTATTCTTTTTAAATCACCCTGTACTACTGGTAAACGCATGATAAACTACGGTCCCTTAGGAAATTCATGTTGAGCTATACAAAAATAATTATATTTTGAATAGGCATTTAGTCTCCTCTGCAATTCAACTTCCGACTGATCAGACGATCCAACAAGAAACAGCCGAACACGGTCGGCATTCGCAAATATATTTCCACCGCTGATTATTGCTAGATGTTATAGCACAAAAGTAAACATATTGTTATAATTAGCGACTACGAACGGGGACATTTATAGCTGTATGTTTATACACATTACGTAAACATTTCGTTATAAGGCCTATTTAGGACATCAGTTTTCAGGGAGACTCAGCAACAGCAAATTTCTCCCGAAGACATCAGACAGTTGGATCGCTGAAATATTGAATCAAGTTGACTTTAGGATCCGGCAGAAAATCCGAGGAGACTTTGGTGGACCATATTCTTGCAATATTATGCGGGGCTCTGGTACCTCGTGTTACTATAAGGTTCATACATATGTATCATAACTGTATCTAGTTTCACTTGATTGTGTTTCACGTTAGATCAATATTCGTCCAGAAACACATGCCTAAATCCGTTATAGATTTTACAGTCTTCTTTGCACAGGTGTCTGCATAGAAAATTAATCTTCAACGCACAGATTGAATCAGATACAGACAGCTCGAGGGGTCAGGGGAGAGAATATTTCTGGACTGACAGAAAGTGTATGCGACTCTCATCTTCATCGCGGTCGTGGTTACTTACCCCAGAGTTAAAAGGTGTCAGAACGGTGCGTGCCTAATGCGGCGAAGTATGAGTTAAACTGGGCAGTTCCTTATCTTCTCACTTCTTCTGTGCTTCACTCATTCTCGGTTCTACGTCGTTCGAATTGTCGCTCTAGCTATTGCTATGATCCTTACCTCGTTATAGCTGGAGAAAAAGGTCTCCAGACGCCTTTGATTAATGTTCCCCTGAATTTCTTTGAATTGGACTACTTAAATAAGAATGGAGTAAAAAGTGACAATTTTATTTCTTCTTGTTTCCTTATACTGAGCGCAAATGTTCGATCAGACTGTGGATCACACCACAGAGACAGCTATTCCGCCACCATTGTTAGCACTCGGAGCTGCGCTGCTATTTTGCTAGCCTCATAGCGACGTATTGTGGGCTATCTCGATGTCCAATCTGTTCAGTTAAAGTGACTTGTTCACTGTTAATAATTTTTATCTGTTCTCCAACCCCATCCTGGCACGTACTAAGTGGCTCAAAATTTTGTTCGCACTTCTAGAATTTCTTTTCTTAATTCTTCAGTGGTGCATAAGTCCTCTTGCGCGAACAACTCCTATTTGATGTTAATTCTCGAATCTGCTTATCAACTTTTTTTGTTAAATTATCCTAGATTTCCAGAATAAATTTTCATTCTGCAGTGGAGTGTGTGCTGACATGAAATTTCCTTACAGGTTAAAACCGTGTGCGGGGCCAGGACTTGAGCCCGAGACCTTTGCTTTCACTAACAGGTGTTCTGCCAACTGACCTACCGGAGCATGAACGATGATACGCCCTCAGAGCTTCACTTCCACCAGAAGTAAAGCTATAAGGATAGGTCATGAGATAACAACGCCGTTTGTAACATCAATATGGACCAGTACAAACCACCACAGAATCAGAAGAACGCTGCAAGAAAAGTACATTGATTAATTATATGCGACTTAACTTAATTTTTCTCGAATTTTGGCTGAAGTTATAACTAGAATTAATTGAATATTTCACCTCACAGCTATGTAACGCTATTTCTTTAATGAGATCAAAAAATTTCAGCCAATAACATTGCAGAGGTTTCTAATTTTATGTAAAATGTTCTAACCGTGAGTCAGAATGGCCAAGGTAACCGAAATGCTGGCAGGCATCGACCAGTTCTTTATGTGAGGGAATAGCTGAGCTTTCGACGTACGTTTGCGATTGTCGGAATGATCCGCACCATTTGGAATGGCCGATAGTCAGGTTGCTCACCGTGGGCTCACTTGCATTAAATAAAAGGTGTTGCACAACGAATAACTGATAGGACTGGGGTGGCCCTGGCGAACGTGAGACGTGGGTGTAGTACCTCACCAAAGATGACAAACAGCGTGATTACCTGAGTATGAAATGAAATAATGGTGCACAATAATTCCTGTTTATTAAAACGTTTGCTGCTAATACAGATGAATAGCGAATTATTGTAAGATCTGGTCGATCACAAGAAAATCAGTGTATAAGAAAATCAAGTTATTGGCATGGGACAGTACTGATGTAACATTTGAATGTCCCAGCGGAGACTGGAGAGTTTAGGTGAATGGGACAAAACTGTAACATACGAATGAATTATTGCAAGATAAACGTATGGTGCACACATAATGATTGCCGAATCTACCATAAGAAAAGTGTTACGGTGCTCGCGTACTTCAAAGTTCGTATCGATCCTAGTGCTGAGTTTTCATTCAGATGGCGGTTTGGCGTTAGGCGGTTGTTTCCGTGTGTGATCGCTGGCCGGAGCTTAGCTGGAGGCGTGGAGACAGTTCGGCTCGGCTGGGGTTGTTTGCGTCTGGACGCCGAGTGGGGTCCGATGGGAAGACCGGACCGTGATTTTACGGTTAATAGTGTGGACAGCGGCGTGGTGTGCCGTTTAAATTGATTCACAAGGGGAGCAAAATCTCGCCAGAGTTTGAAATACCTTCTATGTGCGGCGGGATGTCATTTCGTCCTCCTGTCTCTCCGTCTCTGGGATTGCTATATCGATGGGCTACGCCGCTCTCCGTACTCTACTAGACGCTGGTGATGGAAGTGCGTCGTTCAGCGGCACGTTAGTCTGGGTGCTTTATGTTTGATCTTCAACTGCAAAGTCTTCAAGTGGCACTCCTTAGAGTTTGCCTTGCGCAGTCTGATTGGAGTTTATTTTGCCTTGTGGTGCTTCCGCTTTCCGTCAACGAAGGTTAAGCTTGATCCGGCACTCCGTACGACGCTTGGCACCTCAGCAGGCGGGTCGGAGCCACCTAAGCAACTAAACGGTAGCCTTTGGACTGAGAGGTCTTGTGTTTTGCATATTGTTCATAAATTGTTGTTTTGGTATTAAGTTGGCTGAGGTTTCTTATGGATTTCCCGGGATTTGGTCTGTTGTCCGGCCCGGGCTAGGTCTCGTTATGTTAAAGGTCGGTCCTTGTTTTGGCTTAGTACGATTTTGATTTAGTGCCTGGTGGTTCTGGTAGTACGCCGGGTCGCTGCGGTTGTGTTGCATTTTGTATGGGGCTGCGTGCTCGGAGCCGTGGAGTACCATTTCTGTGAACTGCTTCACTGGGGAGTACTGATCGGGCCATTCTTGGTCCTCTGCTGTATATTACTTTAAAGTAACATTATCACTTAAATGATTTAATTCTTGTTGCGTTAATTGCAACTTGGGTACTGAGAAATTTAAACTGTTAATTACCGGAAGACCTTAAGCTCATTGTCATATGATGCGATTTTCTTAAATTATTCTATTTTTATGTCATGTTATTGTTTTTTGTTAATTTGCTGATCACTGGTGTACTATTCCAAGTATTAAAATGTTTCAGGTAGCTATTACTTGGGTGGAACGCGCGGAACCGCAACGGAGAGAGTAGCTGCGTGCCTTACGTGTCTGTTGTTGGCGCGGCCTGGTGTCCGTTGTTTGTTTTGGTGCACCTGAGTTAAGTATTGTGTTGCCTCCTCTCTTGGGGACCCGTCGTGTTCTTCTCATAAACATTTCCTTCAAGGCATTTTAATTTTATGCTAGTACTTTTTTTTATTTCTTACATTGGTAAAATTGTTCGGACTTCATTATGCACACTGTTTGTCATAGCGGAGTTGATGTGCCATTGAAATTTCTTAAACTCCATTGTATGTGCCCTTTGTGATACATATTGTTTATTGATTGAGTATGGCAATTATAATGTCTCATATTTCATGATGTGCGTGTGTAATGGTGCAATAAATGGATGATTGTTATTTCTGTTTTGGCGCCCTTCATGCCTCCTTTCTTGTCCATATTGGAACGCTATCCTTGTACTTGTGTTGGTAGACCACATCAAAAGGAAAACTATCACATGCAAAAAGCATTATGTGTACATGGGATTGAAGTGATTGGTTAATGTTGTAAGACTTTCGCTATGAGGGGAGATAGTCGTCTTGTTAACAAAGACATCACTGAGTAGCATTTTGCAAAGCCATTTTTATTGGCGCAAAGGAATTGTACAGTTGCGTAGGGAGAAGTAAGAACTCCGTGCCGGTAGAGAATACTTGGTGCACAGACTTGAGCTGGGGACGTGGGACAGAGAGTACTTCATCAGGAGGCGCGGCGCGGTACACTCGCCCCAGAGGGCCGGCGCACAGTCGTCAGCGGAACGCGGTGCTCGCTGCTCTGCACGCGACTAGGGGCAGAGGACGGGCAGAAACTGCAGTTTGGCTCACGAACGTAATGACAAGTGTTAGCTGTTCCGTTAACTGACATACTAGAATTTACACACTAATAACTTTTAATCAGTTATGAATTACAGATGAGACATGTCAAGCCCGCAATGATGTGTATTAATGAATATAGTAGACGTAAAATGTTTTTGGGGTTAGTTGTTGTTCCAATAATTATTACTGAAAACATTTTTGGGTTTTACATACCTGAAGACTAAAGTCATGGTATGGAGTACAGAAGCAGCATATGAACCTCTGAGAATGAGAACTGGAAGAGAGGAGCTGGAAGCGATAGAGAAATTTTCCTACCTGGGAAGCAAAATCACGAGGGATGATAAAAGCCGGAAAGAAATTGTGAGCAGAATACAACAGGCTAAAATTGCATTTAATCTGAGGAAGAACTTTCTCACCACCAGGAACATCAGTCTGAAAATAAGGAAACGTATCATCAAAGCTTTCGTTTGGAGTGGCCCTATACGGATGTGAAACTTGGACAATGGGAAGAGAAGAGAGGCTAGAGGGCCTGGAGATGTGACGCTATGGAAGGATGATGATCAGCTGGAGAGGCAAAGTAAAAACTGAAGAGGTGTTTAGAAGAGAACCGGAAACCAGATCTCTGTGCAGGCACATCCAAACAAGAAGACGCAAACTTGTAGGGCACATCCTAAGACACAGCAACATCTTTGGAATAATAACAGGAGGAGCTATTGAGAGAAGGAATCGACTGGGGCGACCAAGGATATCATACATGCACCACATAATGAGTGGTGTTGGATGTAACACGTACGTGGAAATGACGAGAAGGGCAGACATAAGAGAGGAATGGCACTTTGCTGCGAACCGACCGCCGGCCGGTGTGGCCGTGCGGTTCTAGGCGCTTCAGTCCGGAACCACGTGACCGCTACGGCTGCAGGTTCGAATCCTGCCTCGGGCCTGGCTGTCTGTGATGTCCTTATGTTAGTTAGGTTTAATTGGTTTTAAGTTATAGGCGACTGATGACCTCAGAAGTTAAGTCGCATAGTGCTCAGAGCCATTTGAGCCATTAGTTGTTCGCGTAACAGGCTGACGTGAAACCCCATAACAGATACACACCACCTGACAAAGAAAGTAAAGCAGCGAAGAGGGAAGGAGGAACCAAATGGTACTTCACAGATTGAGAGGGTATTTCGACGTTATTTCTGTGATTACAAAATCGAGTCAGATATACAAACGACTTTGCAGTGTGAGCCCATTTATCAGAGTAGAATGACGTTGAACGCCCTGTCACTCGGACGCACTCACCGACTTGGCTGGGAAGAGTGTCAGAAAGACGTTGTATCCTTTCCTGAAGAAAGATGGCCCAGTAACTGGTCCTTGATATTCTGTATACTGGCTCTGGGACAAAGTTGACGCCCGACCTGATCCCGCTCGTGTGCTGTCAGAGATTAGTCTGAGGATCTTGCTGGTCACGGGACTACCTCAGCACCACGCACACAGTAAATAAAATTATTCTGGACTTGTTACCGCATTGTCAGTATGTAAAACTACCGACGTTTCGGTCACTGTTGCAAGTGAACTTCTTCAGGATGTTTTAAACACAAACACCCTGAACAAGATCACTTGCAACAGTGACCGAAACGTCGTACTTTCACGTATTTACAAAGCGGTCACAAACCCAGAAAAAAATTTTATTGACTGCGATGGTAGCCGCGGAAGCCTACTTTTATTTTCGTATTTTCATAGAGACATGTCCCATGTGTCGACATCCGTTTTCCCTTTGAAAAATGACATCACAAACGTGTCACATGTGGAGTAACGCATGAGGAAGCGGGATGTCCGTTATGCAGCACAGTGCCGTCGGAGTTCCCTCAATCATTAGCAGTAGTGAGCTGAAATCGTGCCTGATGGCTCCCCACACCATGATTCCCTGCCTCACCAAAACACTGGAAGAAAGGGACATCACCCCAGGTAGCCACCATACTGCTATTCATCACTGAACATAATGTGACATCGTTAATCAGCAGTCCATGATTCATAATCACGGCACCCCTCCAAATGCAGACGTTTATCTTGTTGTGTTAACAACAGCATGCACATGGAATGGTAACTGTTGTGTACATAGTTCCGCGTAGTCAGCGCGTACACAACTTTCCCACTAGAGCGCCCCCGCTAAGCACAACAGCGCAGGCGCAGCGCTCGTCCGTCTCCGCACTACGAGATGGCGCTGCCTTAGAGACGGATCAAATTCTGCTTCCGTCGATCCACGTATTAATATGTAACGCAGCCAATGAGATTGCTGCTAACGTAGAACCTTTTCTCCTCGTGGATCACACTCACGCAGTGATACCTGAACACGTGCGGTATTATAACGAGTGTACAGACCTCCGATTAGTGAGTCTGCATCAGTCTGCACCAGTCTGCATTAGTCTGTACGAGTCTATAGTCAAGTTTCAGTCTGCGCCTAATAAGATTACCATATTCCTGTACATAGCCATGAAGATAAATGAATAGACACTTTGTCAAGTATCAGAGATATGTGAGAATAAGATTAACGTACCAAGGCCAAAGGAACTTCAGATTGTCAATTGTAAACAGCATGCAGAATCAAGTTACGTAATGTTTATTCTTGTTATTATTTTAATAAATGTGTGTGAAAATTAATCAAGTTCTGTTTAAAGTTGGTCACCGTCAATCTTCTACTCTAAGCGTGCAAGTCGCATTTCTATCGTCTGACCTAACGGCAGAAGATAAACACGCCACGATAAGACCACGAGACATATTGCTGAGACTCGCCTACTTCGTTAGAGCGACAAGTCAAATAATCTGATGGTGTGTGTACTGAAGGTCTTACAGTACGCACACCACAGTAACTCCCTTGTCTGCCTGCTGCTACTAGTTTTTGGTGCACAGTGCTGCGATTCTCCGCTGGGGTTGTCGGACGTGGTCGAACAGAACACTGACGATGGGTAGGCGTGACCTCACCCCCCCCCCCCCCCCCCATGCAGTCCAACACTGGACCGCTGTCACAGCCCAATGCCCAGCAAGTGTAAGTATTGCACGATTCCACCAGCAGGCGAAAAAGTCCCACAGCGTGGTATCTTTCAAACTATTACAGGTGCTGATAACTGCCTCACATGTGTACGGAGCACCTCCATGTCATCACTCAAAATCTGGCGTTGTTCACGTCCATAATATCACGCCTGATGACAACATCAGTTACGAACCAAACTATTGCACTACTGTCACTGTTGTACCTGTCACAGCGGATTGCAACCTTAAGTCATTTACAGGGTGACAATTATTGAAAATCGTCCTAACTTCTGAACGGTTTGCGTTAGGACGTTCAAATTGCACGATTGACCGCGTGGCATGATAGCAGTCAGGTGTATGGTTTATTTAGCGACTAAGCCCACTTCCATTTGGATGGTTTCGTCAATAAGCAAAATTGGTGCATGCAGGGGACTGAGGATCCGCATCTCGCGTTCGAGAAGTTTCTTCACTTTCAACAGGTGACTGTGTGGTGTGCAATGTCCGAGTCACGCAATAACCAGGGCGATATTCCTTGATGGCATTGTGACTAGTGAATAGTACGTGAAGGTTTTAGAAGATGACTTCGTTCCCATTATCCAAAGCGATCCAGATTTCGTCGAGATGTGCTTCACGCAACACGCAGGGACCGCATTCTGGCTCTGGGGTACCCAGAGGCTACTGCTCGACTGGCCGCCACATTCTCCGGATCTGAACACATGCGACTCCTTTTTGTGGTATATGAAAGACAAGGTGTACAGCAATGAGTCCAAAACCATTGCAGAGCTGAAAACAGCCATTCGGGAGGTCATCAACAGTATCGGTGTTGCTACACTTCAGTGGGTTATGCAGAATTTCGCTATTCGTCTGCGCCACATCATCGCCAACGGCAGGTGTATCGGACATGTCATAACCTAAATACGAATATCTGTAGTGACGTTTACGTGTTGAATATAGTGTGTGCACTAATTCACGTGCTTTTTCAATGTAGTTCAATAACTGTCATTCTCTACATACCCGGGCATGGTGTGTAGATGCACAAAATTACATCGACATTCGACCACGTCTTCTGGGTGTTTCATTTTATTGTCAGGCAGAATATGTTATATACTTATTCTCTTACATCTTATTCTACACTCCTGGAAATTGAAATAAGAACACCGTGAATTCATTGTCCCAGGAAGGGGAAACTTTGACACATTCCTGGGGTCAGATACATCACATGATCACACTGACAGAACCACAGGCACATAGACACAAGCAACAGAGTATGCACAATGTCGGCACTAGTACAGTGTATATCCACCTTTCGCAGCAATGCAGGCTGCTATTCTCCCATGGAGACGATCGTAGAGATGCTGGATGTAGTCCTGTGGAACGGCTTGCCATGCCATTTCCACCTGGCGCCTCAGTTGGACCAGCGTTCGTGCTGGACGTGCAGACCGCGTGAGACGACGGTTCATCCAGTCCCAAACATGCTCAATGGGGGACAGATCCGGAGATCTTGCTGGCCAGGGTAGTTGACTTACACCTTCTAGAGCACGTTGGGTGGCACGGGATGCATGCGGACGTGCATTGTCCTGTTGGAACAGCAAGTTCCCTTGCCGGTCTAGGAATGGTAGAACGATGGGTTCGATGACGGTTTGGATGTATCGTGCACTATTCAGTGTCCCCTCGACGATCACCAGTGGTGTACAGCCAGTGTAGGAGATCGCTCCCCACACCATGGCGCCGGGCGTTGGCCCTGTGTGCCTCGGTCGTATGCAGTCCTGATTGTGGCGCTCACCTGCACGGCGCCAAACACGCATACGACCATCATTGGCACCAAGGCAGAAGCGACTCTCATCGCTGAAGACGACACGTCTCCATTCGTCCCTCCATTCACGCCCGTCGCGACACCACTGGAGGCGGGCTGCACGATGTTGGGGCGTGAGCGGAAGACGGCCTAACGGTGTGCGGGACCGTAGCCCAGCTTCATGGAGACGGTTGCGAATGGTCCTCGCCGATACCCCAGGAGCAACAGTGTCCCTAATTTGCTGGGAAGTGGCGGTGCGGTCCCCTACGGCACTGCGTAGGATCCTACGGTCTTGGCGTGCATCCGTGCGTCGCTGCGGTCCGGTCCCAGGTCGACGGGCACGTGCACCTTCCGCCGACCACTGGCGACAACATCGATGTACTGTGGAGACCTCACGCCCCACGTGTTGAGCAATTCGGCGGTACGTCCACCCGGCCTCCCGCATGCCCACTATACGCCCTCGCTCAAAGTCCGTCAACTGCACATACGGTTCACGTCCACGCTGTCGCGGCATGCTACCAGTGTTAGATTGCGATGGAGCTCCGTATGCCACGGCAAACTGGCTCACACTGACGGCGGCGGTGCACAAATGCTGTGCAGCTAGCGCCATTCGACGGCCAACACCGCAGTTCCTGGTGTGTCCGCTGTGCCGTGCGTGTGATCATTGCTTGTACAGCCCTCTCGCAGTGTCCGGAGCAAGTATGGTGGGTCTGACACACCGGTGTCAATGTGTTCTTTTTTCCATTTCCAGGAGTGTATTAGTGATAGGAGGAAAGTGGTGCAGTATCCAAGTTGGTTGACGGAATAAAGTAGGAAGAATATTTATAAACGATTACTCATAAGTTTCCAATGGAAGTATGTTTCACACACACACAAAATAACGGCAGGGCTTTCTGTAGATCATGTGGTGGTTGGAAATGATGAGCGAATATGCAGCCGAACGGATCTGAATACTTTGGCAGGGAAGAAGTAAACGTGGGTCGAGAGGAAATAAGTTCTACATGGTGTATTTCGTATTTGTGAGAGTTCTACAGTAATTATGACTTGTGCCCAGCGAATAGCCTAATAGAGCCGCATGAGAAAGGCATTCAGTTTCATTGGGGTTAGAGGGATGAGCACGGACGGGGTCGGGGATGGCTCGCACGGATCCTGGTTTCAGTGCTGTGTTTGGAGGGGGGTGGGGGAGGCGGATGTCACAGACTCTTATTATTGTCTCTCCCCCCCCCCCCCCCCCCAACAGCAAACTCCAAATATTACCAGGTATCGTTGCCACTTTTAACGTGCCCCAGAAATCAACGATTTTGCAGTAAGAATCTATTATACGTTTTATATTAAGTGGGTGCAAAAATTCGTAGCGTTTTTATTTTGATCGTTGGTATTCCAGTTGCTACCGGTTTATTTATGGATGGTCATTGTTTATTTGTAGTTCACTGTTGCTGTTTGAGTTTACATGTCATTTGTCATTTGCCGATACTGAGTTGAGCTGTGGACGCTAGAAAGTGAAATACCAAGCGGAGCAGTCGGAACGTTGCGGTATATCATTCTGCTATTCTGCTTGAGTTCTATAGACGGCTGACAGCAGCGGAGGCGGCCAGAAAGCTTTCCGCTGCGTGTAGGGATAGTGGCACTGGACAGAACACGACAATAAAACGGTTTTCTCGTTTTAAGGAGTATAGTTTTGACATTGGTGACTCTCCACGTTCAGGACGACCTTCGGGGTTTGATGATCATTTAAACTCTTTAATCCATATTGATCCACGTCACTGTACTCGAGATCTAGCAAATGTAATGAACTGTGATCATTCTACCACTGGCCGACATTTGATACGCAACAGAAAAGATTCAGACATTACGTGTATGTGTACCACATGCTTTAAGCGAAAGGCTATTTACAATTTGTACAGAAACCATATGGCAGTTATAAGAGTCGAGGGCATGAAAGGTTCAAAATGGTTCAAATGGCTCTGAGCACTATGGGACTCAACTGCTGTGGTCATCAGTCCCCTAGAACTTAGAACTACTTAAACCTAACTAACTTAAGGACATCACACACATCCATGCCCGAGGCAGGATTCGAACCTGCGACCGTAGCAGTCGCACGGTTCCGGACTGCGCGCCTAGAACCGCGAGACCACCGCGGCCGGCGACATGAAAGGGAAGCAGTGGTTGGGAAGAGAGTGAGACAGGGTCGTAGCCTCTCCCCGATGTTATTCAATCTGTGTATTGAGCAAGAAGTGAAGGAAACAAAAGAAAAATTCGGAGTAGCTATTAAAATCCATGGAGAAGAAATAAAAACTTTGAGGTTCGCCGATGACATTGTAATTCTGTCAGAGAGAGCAAAGGACTTGGAAGAGCAGTTGAACGGAATGGATAGAGTCTTGAAGGGAGGATATAAGATGAACATCAACAAAAGCAAAACGAGGATAATGGAATGTAGTCGAATTAAGTCGGGTGGTCTAGGGGTAGCGTCTTTGATTCATAATCAAAACGTCTTCGGTCCCGGGTTTGATCCCCGCCACTGCCTAAATTTTGATAAATAATCAGCATTGGCGGCCGAAGACTTCCGGCATAAGAAGTCAGCCTCATTCTGCCAACGGCCTTGTCAAAGAGGGCGGAGGAGCGGATAGAGGTTCAGGGCACTCTCTTGTCCTAGGGGTGGGAAATTGTCCCTAAAGGTGCAAGAATCAGCAATGATCAACGACATGAGGATGCAGAAGGCAATGGAAACCACTGCATTAAAGACACGTAACGTGTATCCACAGGACATGTGGCCTGTAACTGAAGAAGTGTCATGATGAACTCTCCATTGGCAAAAGATTCCGGAATAGTCCCCCATTCTGATCTCCGGGAGGGGACTGCCAAGGGGGAGGTTACCATGAGAAGAAGATTGAATAATCAACGAAAGGATAACGTTCTACGAGTCGGGGCGTGGAATGTCAGAAGCTTGAACGTGGTAGGGAAACTGCAAAATCTGAAAATGGAAATGCAAAGGCTCAATCTAGATATAGTAGGGGCCAGTGAAGTGAAGTGGAAGGAAGACAAGGATTTCTGGTCAGATGAGTATCGGGTAATAGCAACAGCAGCAGAAAATGGTATAACAGGTGTAGGATTCGTTATGAATAGGAAGGTAGGGCAGAGGGTGTGTTACTGTGAACAGTTCGGTGACCGGGTTGTTCTAATCAGAATCGACAGCAGACCAACACCGACAACGATAGTTCAGGTATACATGCCGACGTCGCAAGTTGAAGATGAACAGATAGAGAAAGTGTATGAGGATATTGAAAGGGTAATGCAGTATGTAAAGGAGGACGAAAATCTAATAGTCATGGGCGACTGGAATGCAGTTGTAGGGGAAGGAGTAGAAGAAAAGGTTACAGGAGAATATGGCCTTGGGACGAGGAATGAAAGAGGAGAAAGACTAATTGAGTTCTGTAACAAGTTTCAGCTAGTAATAGCGAATACCCTGTTCAAGAATCACAAGAGGAGGAGGTATACTTGGAAAAGGCCGGGAGATACGGGAATATTTCAGTTAGATTACATCATGGTCAGACAGAGAATCCGAAATCAGATACTGGATTGTAAGGCGTACCCAGGAGCAGATATAGACTCAGATCGCAATATAGTAGTGATGAAGAGTTGGCTGAAGTTCAAGACATTAGTCAGGAAGAATCTATACGCAAAGAAGTGGGATACGGAAGTACTAAGGAATGACGAGATACGTTTGAAGTTCTCTAACGATATAGATACAGCAATAAGGAATAGCGCAGTAGGCAGTACAGTTGAAGAGGAATGGACATCTCTAAAAAGGGCCATCACAGAAGTTGGGAAGGAAAACACAGGTACAAAGAAGGTAGCTGCGAAGAAACCATGGATAACAGAAGAAATACTTCAGTTGATTGATGAAAAGAGGAAGTACAAACACGTTCCGGGAAAATCAAGAATACAGAAATACAAGTCGCTGAGGAATGAAATAAATAGGAAGTGCAGGGAAGCTAAGACGAAATGGCTGCAGGAAAAATGTGAAGACATCGAAAAAGATACGATTGTCGGAAGGACAGACTCAGCATGCAGGAAAGTCAAAACAACCTTTGGTGACATTAAAAGCAACGGTGGTAACATTAAGAGTGCAACGGGAATTCTACTGTTAAATGCAGAGGAGAGAGGAGACAGGTGGAAAGAATGCATTGAAAGCCTCTATGAGGGTGAAGATTTGTCTGATGCGATAGAAGAAGAAACAGGAGTCGATTTAGAAGAGATAGGGGATCCAATATTAGAATCGGAATTTAAAAGAGCTTTGGAGGACTAACGGTCAAATAAGGCAGAAGGGGTAGATAACATTCCATCAGAATTTCTAAAATCATTGGGGAAGTGGCAACAAAACGACTATTCACGTTGGTGTGTAGAATATATGAGTCTGGCGATACACCATCTGACTTTCGGAAAAGCATCATCCACACAATTCCGAAGACGGCAAGAGCTGACAAGTGCGAGAATTACCGCACAATCAGCTTAATAGCTCATGCATCGAAGCTGCTTACAAGAACAATATACAGAAGAATGCAAAAGAAAATTGAGAATGCGCTAGGTGACGATCAGTTTGGCTTTAGGAAAAGTAATGGGACGAGAGAGGCAATGCTGACGTTACGGGTACTACTGGAAGCAAGGCTAAAGAAAAATAAAGACACTTTCATAGGATTTGTCGACCTGGAAAAAGCGTTCGACAGTATAAAATGGTATAAGCTGTTCGAGATTCTGAAAAAAGTTAGGGTAAGCTATAGGGAGAGACGGGTCATATACAATATGTACAACAACCAAGAGGGAATAATAAGAGTGAACGATCAAGAACGAAGTGCTCGTATTAAGAAGGGTGTAAGACAAGGCTGTAGCCTTTCGCCCCAACTCTTCAATCTGTACATCGAGGAAGCAATGATGGAAATAAAAGAAAGGTTCAGGAGTGGAATTAAAATACAAGGTGGAAGGATATCAATGATACGATTCGCTGATGACATTGCTATCCTGAGTGAAAGTGAAGAAGAACTAAATGATCTGCTGAACGGAATGATGTCGAATGAGTACACAGTATGGATTGAGAGTAAATCGGAGAAAGACGAAGGTAATGAGAAGTAGTAGAAATGAGAACAGTGAGAAACTTAACATCAGGATTGATGGTCACGAAGTCAATGAAGTTAGGGAATTCTGCTACCTGGGCAGTAAAATAACCAATGACGGACGGAGCAAGGAGGACATCAAAAGCAGACTCGCTATGGCAAAAAAGGCATTTCTGGCCAAGAGAAGTCTACTAATATCAAATACCGGCCTTAATTTGAGGAAGAAATTTCTGAGGATGTACGTCTGGAGTACAGCATTGTATGGTAGTGAAACGTGGACTGTGGGAAAACCGGAACAGAAGAGAATCGAAGAATTTGAGATGTGGTGCTATAAACGAATGTTGAAAATTAGGTGGACTGATAAGGCAAGGAATGAGGAGGTTCTACGCAGAATCGGAGAGGAAAGGAGTATGTGGAAAACACTGATAAGGAGAAGGGACAGGATGATAGGACATCTGCTAAGACATGAGGGAATGACTTCTATGGTACTAGAGGGAGCTGTAGAGGGCAAAAACTGTAGGGGAAGACAGAGATTGGAATACGTCAAGCAAATAATTGAGGACGTAGGTTGCAAGTGCTACTCTGAGATGAAGAGGTTAGCACAGGAAAGAAATTCGTGGTGGACCGCATTAAACCAGCCAGTAGGCTGATGACAAAAAAAAAAAAAAAAAAAAAAAAAATGCTAAGGGAATTAGATTCGGAAATGAGACACTTACAGTAGTGATGGAGTTTTGCTATTTGGGGAGCAAAATAACTGATGATGGTCGAAGTAGAGAGGATATAAAATGTAGACTGGCAATGGCAAGGAAAGCGTTTCTGAAGAAGAGAAATTTGTTAACATCGATTATAGATTTAAGTGTCAGGAAGTCATTTATGAAAGTATTTATATGGAGTGTAGTCATTTATGGAAGTGAAACATGGACGATAAATAGTTTGGACAAGAAGAGAAAAGAAGGTTTCGAAATGTAGTGCTACAGAAGAATGCTGAAGATTAGATGGGTAGATAACGTAACTAATGAGGAAGTGTGGAATAGGATTGGGGAGAAGTTTGTGCCACAACTTGACTAGAAGAAGGGATCGGTTGGTAGGACATGTTCGGAGGCATCAAGGGATCACCAATTTTGTATTGGAGGGCAGCGTGGACGGCAATTATCGTAGAGGGAGGCCAAGGGATGAATACACAGCAGATTCAGAAGGATGTAGGTTGCAGTAGGTACTGGGAGATTGAGAAGCTTGCACAAGATGAGTAGCGTGGACAGCTGCATCAAACCAGTCTCAGGACTGGAGACCACAACAACAACAACAACAACAACATGTTAACGTAATGAAAAACTGGAATGATTAAGCCCAAACATCTGCGCTTCTCCACAAAAGATAATGTTACATATCTGGTGGAACAGCAACAGTGTTCTGTACTAAGAATTGCTTCCTCGAGATGTAACCATCACTGCTGACATTCATAGTCAACAACTGAGACGTCTTGCAGACGCAATCCATGAACAATGACCAGAAAGACTGCGTGAAGTGATGCTACTCCACGATAACGCTCGCCCACATTCTGCTAGACTGACAAAGAACACTTTGCAGGAGTTGGATTCGAAAGCCACTCCGTGTCAACCTTATTCACGTGATCTTGTGTCCTCAGATTTTCACCTCCGCTCTCTACCGAACTATCTTCAAGGAACTTGATGTGACTATGTAGACTTTCCCGGCGTATTAGTATATCAAATTCTTGTCGGGTTTCCTGCCAGATCAAACTGTCATCTGAGTACAATATCGTGTTACTGGCGAGAGCAGCGTAACTTTTCTCACCTGGTGATGGCGGCCAGGTGGACCGTTGAAATATTGTGCTCAGATGACAGTTTGATCCGGCTGGAAACCCGACAAGAATTTGATACCTTCAAGGAACTTCCTTTCCGGATGAAAATGCGCTCCGAACATGGGTAGACGAGTTCCTCGTCTCAAAACCATGAGACTTCTATAGCTGTGGAATCGAAAAGTTACCCCAGGATTGGAGACTGTTGTAAATAGTGAAGGAAACTACGTGACTGATGTCTGTTATATGTATCTGTTGTATTCATTAAACTTACGGAAAAACGCTGTGAACTTATGCACCAACCTAATGTCTGCGTCAGAGAAGTTGCCGCTGTACAAGGTAACGTTGACCACGTCACTGTATGGAGAGTGCTACTGGAGAACTAGTTGTTTCCGTACCATGTACAGCGTGTGCAGGCACTATCAGCAGCTGATTGGCCTCCACGGGTACACTTCTGCGAAGGGTTCATCCAACAATGTATCAATCCTCATTTCAGTGCAAATGTTCTCTTTACGGATGAGGCTTCATACCAACGTGATCAAATTGTACATTTTCACAATCAACATGTGTGGGCTGACGAGAATCCGCACGCAATTGTGCAATCACGTCATCAACACAGATTTTCTGTGATCGTTTGGGCAGGCATTGTTGGTGATGTCTTGATTGGGCCCCATGTTCTTCCACCTACGCTCAATGGAGCACGTTATCATGATTTAATACGGGATACTCTACCTGTGCTGCTAGAAGATGTGCCTTTACAAGTACGATACAACATGTGGTTCATGCACGATGAAGCTCCTGCACATTTCAGTCGAAGTGTTCGTACGCTTCTCAACAACAGTTTATTGAATTGGTAGAGGCGGACCAATTCCATAGCATCCACGCTCTACTGACCTCAACCCTCTTGACTTTCATTTATGGGGGCATTTGAAAGCTCTTGTCTACGCAACCCCGGTACCAAATGTAGAGACTCTTCGTGCTCGTATTGTGGACGGCTGTGATACAATACGCCATTCTCCAGGGCTGCATCAGCGCATCAGCGATTCCATGCGACGGAGGGTGGATGCATGTATCCTCGCTTACGGAGGACATTTTGAACATTTCCTGTAACAAAGTGTTTGAAGTCAAGCTGGTACGTTCTGTTGCTGTGTGTTTCCATTCCATGATTAATGTGATCAAAATATCCACGGGTATGCTGCCGGTCTATAGTGTCCAACGGGCACAATATTTCGGCGATCATACACGTCACCATCATCAGGTGAACTGACGGACTGAGCTCCTGTGAACATGCCGGCACGGAGATCCGTATGCTATGGCTGCTCAGAGGGAACTGGGTTCGGTCGCGGCGGCGGCCGATTTAAATACCCTCCGCCCGCGGCGCGCTCCCTCCGCCGTCCGCGCCCCGCGCCACGGTAGCGAGGTGAAACAGATTGCGACGGTGTCTGAGATGACGTCGGTGTGATGGCTCTGTCCGCTGTGGTCGTCACAACTATACGTTTGCTCGATTTACTCTTGATTAGCCCGATCGCTGGTTCCCAAGCCTTGCTAAGATTATAGCCACAGTCACGGTTTATGAGGTCGTCATTGGTGCGAATTTCGATGGCCTCTCTAACAACGCTGTCCCAGTATCTCGACGTCTGTACCAGAATCCTCGTGCGGTCATACTCCATGGCGTGGTTTTCCGACAAACAATGTTCAGCGACCGCCGACTTGCTCGGATACATCAGTCGAGTGTGCCTCTGGTGTTCACGGCATCGATCCTCGACGGTACGCATCGTCTGACCAATATACGACTTGCCACATTGACATGGAATCTGGTATACGCCGGCCTTCCTCAAACCCAGGTCATCTTTGGCGCTCCCCACCAGTGCACGAGTTTTATTTGGAGGACAAAACACAGTTCCGACCCGGTGTTTCTTCAGAATGCGGGCGATTTTCCCCGAGAGTGCGCCTGTGTATGGAGTAAATGCAGTGCCTACCTCCTCCCTCGGTACTTCATCCATCTCAACAGGTTGTGCTGCAGTGGTTGGGCGGAGAGCACGTTGAATCTGCCACTCTGAGTACCCATTTTTTCGAAATACGGTTCTCAGATGTTCCAATTCCTGGGGTAGACTCTCTGCGTCAGAGATAGTGCGCGCCCTATGTACTAGAGTTTGAAGTACCCCATTCCTCTGTGAAGGGTGGTGGCAGCTGTCTGCGTGCAAATACAGATCAGTGTGCGTAGTCTTCCGATAAACCCCATGACCTAGGGTGCCGTCAGCCCTTCTCTTGACCAAGACGTCAAGGAAAGGTAATTTACCCTCCGTTTCAGTCTCCATAGTGAATTTGATGTTGGGTTGTATGGAGTTTACATGAGTAAGGAAGCCAAGGAGTTTATCCATACCATGTGGCCATGCGTCCACGTAACGGAAAAAGCAAGTAGGTTTCCATACGGATGACGACAGGGCTTCCTCCTCGAAGTTCTCCATGTACAAATTCGCTACCACCGGTGAGAGTGGGCTACCCATGGCGACTCCCTCCGTTTGTTCGTAGTATTCTCCATTAAAAAGAAAATACGTGGAAGTCAAGACATGCCTAAAAAGTTCAGTGGTCTTCTCGTCAAACTTCTGACTAATCAATTCTAGTGACTCTCGCAGGGGTACCCTCGTAAACAAGGAAACGACGTCAAAACTCACCATGATATCTGACTCATCCAACCTGAAGCTATCAAGGCGTTTAACAAAATCCACGGAATTACGGATGTGATGAGGGCATTTACCCACATAAGGACTTCATATTCCCGTCAGGTATTTGGCCAACAAATATGTAGGTGCCCTGATGTTGCTGACAATGGGGCGTAATGGTACCCCCTCTTTGTGAACCTTCGGGAGTCCATATAGTCTAGGCGGTACCGGACCTTGGGGTAACAATTTCTTAGCGTCACCCTCCGGTAAATCTGCGTCCTTGAGAAGCGCCCTCGTCTTGTTCTCCACCTTCTTTGTAGGGTCAACGCTGATCTTCCGATAGGAATCGTCATTTAGCAGGCTCTGCATCTTATCAGTGTAGTCCTTATGGGAGACAACAACTGTAGCATTGCCTTTGTCAGCCGGTGAGACAACAATTTCAGAGCGCTCCCTCAGATCACGAATGGCCGCCCTCTCTTTACTGCTGATACCGGGTCGGAACTGTGTTTTGTCCTCCAAATAAAACTCGTGCATTGGTGGGGAGCGCCAAAGATGACCTGGGTTTGAGGAAGGCCGGCGTATACCAGATTCCATGTCAATGTGGCAAGTCGTATATTGGTCAGACGATGCGTACCGTCGAGGATCGATGCCGTGAACACCAGAGGCACACTCGACTGATGTATCCGAGCAAGTCGGCGGTCGCTGAACATTGTTTGTCGGAAAACCACGCCATGGAGTATGACCGCACGAGGATTCTGGTACAGACGTCGAGATACTGGGACAGCGTTGTTAGAGAGGCCATCGAAATTCGCACCAATGACGACCTCATAAACCGTGACTGTGGCTATAATCTTAGCAAGGCTTGGGAACCAGCGATCGGGCTAATCAAGAGTAAATCGAGCAAACGTATAGTTGTGACGACCACGGCGGACAGAGCCATCACACCGACGTCATCTCAGACACCGTCGCAATCTGTTTCAACTCGCTACCGTGGCGCGGGGCGCGGACGGCGGAGGGAGCGCGCCGCGGGCGAAGGGTATTTAAATCGGCCGCCGCCGCGACCGAACCCAGTTCCCTTTGAGCAGCCATAGCGTACGGATCTCCGTGCCGACACGTTCACAGGAGCTCAGTCCGTCAGTTCACCTGATGATGGCGACATGTATGATCGCCGAAATATTGTGCCCGTTGGACACTATAGACCGGCAGCATACCCGTGGATATTTTGATTATCAAATACGCCGGGAGGAACTCAAGAATCACATGATTAATGTGATTTGAAGAGAAGTAATAAAATGAGCTGTAACATGGAAAGTAAGCGTTTCCGGACACATGTCCACATAACATATTTTCTTTCTTTGTGTGTGAGGAATGTTTCGTGAAAGTTTGGCCGTACCTTTTTGTAACACCCTGTAGATGACATTTGAGGTTTCTATGCAACACCTCCAAGTCGAAAACTCAGCCTCCTTAGACGATGGTTAAGGATGCATGAGATCGTCTTACACAAACGTACTTCACACACAGGGTGATTCCGCGATGATGATACAAACGTTCAGGGATGACGTAGAATGGTAAACGTGTCAGGAATTCTGTTCCGGAAGTGACCGTGTCGAAAGTTATAAGCGAAAACCGTTCTGCTACCTCAGAGGGTGTTCCGGCACAGTTAATGCTAAGTTTGTGAGGTATGCAACGTTTAGGGCTGATAATACGGACCAAAAAAAGAAAGAAAGTTCCAAAATGCATACCTTAAGAGCTAATGACACTCGTTCAGGAGAGATGTGTTTCACTATACCGAAAATGAACAAATACTCATAGTCTTAAGGTACGTATTGTAGAGACCATGTTTACTAGAAATTTTTTTTCTTGTTTTGGTCGATACTACCAAGTTGCCTTCTTCGCAGTCTTAGCAACAACAGTACCGGTACATTATTCTATACTATCAAGTTGCCTTCCCCGTAATCTTAGCAACAACAGTACAGATACCGTATTCCATACTACCCAGTTGCCTCCCTGTAATCCTAGCAACAACGGTACAGGTACATGTCTGAGGTATCAGAACGATTTTCGCTTATAACTTTCGACCCGTTCGTTTCTGGACCACTGTTTCTTAGATGAAATTTGTAAATTCACCCTTCTTGATGATTACTGAAATTTTGTAATATTATCACTGAATAACATTGTATAATTTAGCTGATTGATAACACTTTTACGAATTTTGAAAAGCTGAATTTAATTGGAAATAGAATATAATTTCTTTGTACTTTGTGGATTACCGAACTGGAAAATGAAGTTTACTGATTCTGAGGTACTGATATCCGTTGTATCTTACAAAAAGAAGTAGAAAAAACTTAAATACCATATGAGTGGCACTTTTTGGACTGTGTCTAACATTGTGCTGCATTTCACTAACCTGCAATAATTACTTAACAAAGCATCGCCCCATTTCTGTCGGCACCATTGCTCCAATAGCGAAATTTCACGGGGCAGCAAAACCTAAGGCTAAAAGTAACTTGCACGTGACTTGTCACTGTCAAGTAACATAGCTAGGTGAAACTTGAACCATACATAGAAAGAACTGCTACAGTATAGCACAGAAAGTGAAAGACTTGCGAATGAGACGAGTTGAAATAACACTTTTATTGAAAGACAATAATTAGGCTGTATTCTATATTCCGACACAATTGTCGTAAGGAGTGTGACCAAAATATAACTTAAATGTTTGACACTACAGTAGCCATAATTACAGTACATAATTTTTTAACACAAACGTATGTTTTTTTAAATGGACCTCCTATATTTTTCTTCAGCAATCCATAGCATGACAAAGCACATACACAATGGCGTTTATTGCATCGCAATATTCCCATTACATCCCGAGATATTGAGACGCGAAGTTGACGCTCGAAACACCCGACATGCGCTGCTAGCGCACGTCCTGGGGCTCAGGCGTGAACCCCATGCTGCCCGTAATCGCGATGTGATTGACATGCGTAATCACACTTCCATACTTATCAAGAGGTCCGAAACGAGTAATACGGTCTGCTGCCATCCTGCATTAACGTCGTACATTCCAGCAGGTATTTATCCCATAGGCTAGGGGTGATGCCGTTCTGTAACATATCTGTGTACCGCAACGTTAGTCACAAAGTTAACTTCGCTTATCGTTAATCCGTTACTAAAAAGGTAATGCCGTTCAACGTTAAAACTTTACTTCACTGTAGATCTAGCGCAAGTGACAGTGATCATTCACTCGCAATAGTAAAATTCATGTTGATGGTTTTAGTGAAACGAGCAAGTGGACTAAAAGTTTTACCGTTGTTTAGGTAAAAATGTTTTGATTTGGGAAGTTCAGGTAGGACACAGAAGATGAATGTAAACATGTTTAACCAATTAATTTTATTATCACATAATTATCAATGTTATGTTTATCTAATGCGTTAAACGACAAATTGTTGCAAACAAATGTTTCTTAACATCACTGGGTGAAATGGCCCTTTGTAGAAACTTCCACTGTGATACCAGCACTACATACTAAAAATAGCGTTCACATCTCATGCTCAAAGTGATGCCCATTGGATTGCATACATAGAATCACTCTGCGGATGAAGGATGCCCTACTTCGTGCTACTGTTTCCTCTTTGATGGCTGTACAAGCATCAATAATGCGTTGCTTCATGACCTCTGGTGTTGTTGGTTCATGTTGGTAAACAGCATCCTTCACTGCTCACCAAAGAAAATAATCCAACGGTGTAAGGTCCGGAGATCGGGCAGGCCACCTAACTGGGCCACCTCGTCCAATCCACCTACCAGGGAACTTACGGCTCAGAAGTCGTCGTGCTCGTAAGGCGTTATGTGCAGGGCATCCGTAATGCTGATACCACATGACCATTCTCCGGTTCAGAGGTACGGTGTCCAAGAGAACAGGAAGATTGTGTCGTATAAATCTAGAGTATTGTCTGCCATTTTGGATGCCATTTATAAAGAAAGGTCCGATAATGGTATCTCCAATAATCACACACCAAACATTAACTTTCCACGGACGTTGATGCTCTACCTGACGGAGCCATTTTGGATTGTCTGCGGACCAATAATGCATATTCCTCATATTGACAATTCCTTTGTTGGAGAATGATGCCTCGTCGGCAAAGAGAACATCTGCAAAAATATTTGAATTAGTCAGAAGTTTTTGCTGAGCCCACCGACAAAATGTTACCCTATTGCGGAAGTCATTTTTATGAAGATCCTGGTGTAAATAAACATGGTAAGGATGAAATTTATGACGTTTAAGAATACGCTGTGCACTTGATTTCGACACACCATCTTCACGTTCAATTTGACGTGTGCTGATTTGAGGATTCACAGCTATGGTAGCGAGCACAGCAACTTCAGCACGTTCATCTGTGCGTGTTCTAGGACGATGTCGAGGTATATTTAAGCTTCCCGTTTCACGTAGACGAGATGTGAGACGACCGAACATCCGGCGCGAAGGCGATGGCTTGTCAGGGAATCTTCTGACAGTCGTTCTGACTGAACAGCATTTCGTCCACCTACAACAGGGTACAGTACAGGTATGTAGAGTAGGGTAGAAAACAGACATATTAACTTAATAATCATAATGTTCGCTAACAGTACTATCAACAAACAAGCAATCTCGTATTTCCCGTCAACGTCCATTCTCCATAGATCAGCAGCATTTCCACCATATCTTCATGTGTGTACATTATACTGTACAGTATAAGTTCCACAACACAACGTTTATTCACAATGTGTACTACCTCCGTGCCGTCACTCGATTACTCTGATGCACAACTACACTGGCAAGCGGTGTACTGCACGCCAAAGCAACAACAAATGGGATGTTCGGAGGGTGGTGGAGTACAGGAGTTTGCATGGGTCGCAAATCATAAACAAGGCGAAGTGGTAACTGTGGCAGTAGTGGGAACTACGCTGGACACTTGACTAGGTAGAGCCAGGTCCTGCGTGACAAGGTCATATAACGCATAGATAAACCTTATTTTGGGTGTGCAGGATAAATAAGACAACCTGACGGTACTGGTTCATATTGTGTACGTAGATACGTAAAACGTGCAAGAGGGAAACCATTATGTGCTTATGAGAGTTGATGGCAGCAGACCGTATTATTCGTTTCGGACCTCTTGATAAGTATGGAGGTGTGATTACGCATGTCAATCACATCGCGATTACGGGCAGCATGGGGTTCACGCCTGAGCCTCAGGACGTGCGCTAGCAGCGCATGTCAGGTGTTTCAAGCGTCAACTTCGCGTCTCAATATCTCGGGATGTAAGGGGAATATTGCGATGCAATCAACGCCATTGTGTATGTGCTTTGTCATGCTATGGATTGCTGAAGAAAAAATATAGGTCCATTTAAAAAAACATAAGTTTGTGTTAAAAAACACATATGCTTTCGTTTTAGAATGTTTCCAAATATGTACATACATGGGCCCCACCCCTACATTGATACCGGTGAAAGTCGTTTTCCAATAGCTGTTATTGTTCCAGAGATGTTTTGGGTGGACAAGATAGCTGGGACACCCTGTACATATGACCATACATCCGAGAACAATTACGAGAAATAATGACAGAGGCAACCAAGGCAATGGTGGCAGGACTAAGTCACTACACGTTATGGCCAAGTGTTCATTCCATGTCCTAATGTATAATAGATACGAAATGCACCATGGTGAAAATTTCTACGAATTCTTGCAATGTGTCCTGCGATCGTATGGCTGATATAAATTCGCAAGTCGTAAGTGTTTCAAGCACAATGAATTTCCGTATGGAATGTAGCACATAATTTTACTATTTTCCGAAGAAAGAATCTCAAAGCAAACTGTACTTTCATGTAGGACTGACATACTACTAACCTGCTAACGTAACACTGCTCCATTCGCCTGGTAACCCACTCTGTCACCAGAGGGCGTGAACGTAGAGTAGAAACACAAGAAGTAAAACAGGACCTACATAATGTATAGTAACAGGCGCTAGATGGCGGCACTGTGAAGCCTTAACGAAACTAGTCTCTTGTTGAAATATAAACTCAAACAGGCAAATGGAGCAATGTTATATTAGCAGGTTAGTAGTGTGTCAGCCCTACATGAAAGTACAACATGTTTTGAGAGTCTTTTTTCCAGAACATAGTAAAATTATGTGCGGCATTCCACATGGAAGCTTGCTGTGCTTGATACACTTACGACTTGTGAATTTATAGCAGCCATACGATCGTTGTGTTACAGCAGGACACACTGCAAAAGCTCTTGGCAGTTTTCACCATGGTGTAGTTTCTATCTTTTCTACGTTAGGACATGGACTGAACGTTTGGGCAAGCATGGGCATAACTTGTAGTGACTCGGTTGTGGCACCATTGCCTCGATTGCCTGGTGTCATTATTTCTCGTAATTTTTGTCGGATTTATGGTCATAATTCCCGGATCTCCATCTGGTGTTTTACATTTGACAATGACGACGTAGTTCGTTGAAACCGGTAATGTAACCCCTTCTTTTTAGAGAAAAAATGTTATGCACTGGGACAATGGCTTCATTATCCTAGTGTCAAATAAACATTTAAACTACGCTAAAGTCACCGCAATTCATGACAGTCCCCTGGACATTACAAAAGGCAGGAATTGGTTTTTAATAGAGTGTGAAGAACGTTGTGGCCCTTCTGGACCACTGAGTAAATGTTAATTCCTTTTAGTTTTGGTGTGCGGCTTTTTATTTGCCTTTTCTCCCCAGCGACGTACAACAATGCCAGAGTGACTTCAACGCTATCCTCTCCTCGTGTTGACTTTCTTTTCGAAAATGTATATTAAAAAATGTAAGTTCTCGTCGCATCAGGAGAACTAAATTAGGACTTAGCTCGGTAGCAGAATGAAAATTTGCGACTTCCGTATATTATAACTTTTACGTAGCGCAGTTACATAAGTCTTTCTCGCACCAGCCTAAGAAACCGACAGACACCGAGATCGGTGAAAAACAAGAAAAAACGAATGAGGTACATACAGAACTGGCAATTTACCCTTCCAATTTCTATTAACTTGCTGAGGTAATCACACCTCCCTACGATATCTCTGCCTCACGGGGACGGCTAATCACCTACGCGCCGGCAAGGGGGAGAGGGTTGGTGGCGTAAAGTTTCTGATCAAAAGACTTTGCGCCAATGTCCTGGTTTGAATACCAAACCTCTCCGCTGTGTCTCGTGAGATGAGGGTATGCGGCACTCTTGATGGTGATCCGTTCGCCAGATGGATATTGTAATAGATCACACTGTACGTAAATGAACAAAATAAACTTCAAAACATGGAAGCGAGCCGTTGAGGGAGTAATTTTTACTTATCAATATTACAGCTTCCGGTAGTAGGGAGGTCGAAGGTGTGAGACACTGATATAAAAGTATGAGCAATTGTTTGGACTTCAAAATGGTCTCGTTTTTTGAAATTATTATTTAGATACGATGTGAAGAGTTGCAAAACGAAAATGATTGGACATAAGTAACTTTTATCTTTCGTTCACATTCATCACCCGACAATGTATGTTACAAAGCTTTATTTACGGACAGAATAAAATGAACAAGAGTCGCCTCACGACTACCGTTTGGAACGCAAAACCTGTTTGCGCTATCGTCTGATCAGCGACACATGTGATGGCTGCGAAAGGTTTGTCTGAAGTTGCACGTTAACGTATGGCGTAACCACATAATTTATTCCCTTCTAACAATATGATGGAGAGACTTGACAGTTGATTGCTTTAAGATATATTCGTAAAGTTGTTGAGAGCGGTCTACTACCTGACACAGTCATTTGCAAATTAATGCGAACATAATAATTATTATACATTGCTTGCGTTTTCTGTATTATGACCATGGGAGAACACGGTTTGATTTAAATGCTTTCCACTTTTGTTACGCAAGTTAGAGTACACAAACTCATAAAAATGCAGGTAAAGATGTAGCTGTGCCTTGAAATCATGCGATCCTAAGATAAACGTTACATTTAAGAGTACGTATTTATACAGACTTGTGCAAAAATGAGAATTAAAGTTCGTATCTTACGTATAGTTAAATCTTTTATGACAATAACATGGTACATTTTTAAAATTTATTTCATTATATTGAAAAACATGTCGCTGAGCAAACAGGAATTCTACACCAACACGTACTTTTAGGGATAGTAAGATGCAGGAGAAAAACAGATTTTAGACGATGTATGAGGTATCAGAAACTGCTTGTTTTTTCCTTGGGAACATAAATATGGTTAAAAAAAGTGAAGTAGTAATGCAAGCCGTCTTATTCGGAGTAACTTATCCTATTGATGAACTGCAACAACAATAATGGTTCAGTAGTTCTCACATCCGCTATTCTGACAACAAGTTCATTTATTGAGACGAGACTGTTGTTGTTGTTGTTGTTGTTGTGGTCTTCAGTCCTGAGACTGGTTTGATAGAGCTCTCCATGCTACTCTATCCTGTGCAAGCTTCTTCATCTCCCAGTAACTACTGCAACCTACATCCTTCTGAATCTGCTTAGTGTATTCATCTCTTGGTCTCCCTCTTCGATTTTTACCTTCCGCGCTGCCCTCCAATACTAAATTGGTGATCCGTTGATGCCTCAGAACATGTCCTACCAACCGATCCGTTCTTCTAGTTACGTTGTGCCACAAACTTCTCTTCTCCCGAATCCTATTCAATACCTCCTCATTAGTTATCTGATCTACCCATCTAATCTTCAGCATTCTTCTGTAGCACCACATTTCAAAAGCTTCTATTCTCTTCTTGTCCAAACTATTTATCGTCCACGTTTCACTTCCATACAAGGCTACGCTCAATATAAATACTTTCAGAAAAGACTTCCTGACAATTAATCTATACTCGATATTAACAAATTTCTCTTCTTCAGAAACGCGTTCCTAGCCATTGCCAGTCTACATTTTATATCCTCTCTACTTCGACCATCATCAGTTAGTTCACTTCCCAAATAGCAATGAGGAGACCAACAATTCCAAAATACATTGGAATGGCAGTGACGGGGTCTGTTGTCTCCATGGATTTGGAATGTACCAAATCGTCCTCAGAGCCCTACGGAAAGAAACCCGGAGATGTCAAGTCCTGTGAGCTTGGCGTCAATAACTCCCAACACCTATGGTCCATACCCCGAGGACCATGCAATGCTGAACAGCCGAAGGGTTATCCAGAGGCGATGACGTCACTTGGGGCTTTGGGTCGGCACACAGCGTTCCAAGTCGTCGTCGGCTTTCCAGAGGTAGGGGTCGCTGTCTCTAACGCAGGTGGCCCTCAGTTGACATCACGATGCTGAATGCAACTCGTTCCAATCCTCCCAGAAAGTAAAAGTCGTTGGCAGCACCGGGTCCTTCGCATGGCAGTCAGAAACGTTGACCGCTAAGCGAAGGAGGAGGACAAACAAAAATCATTCCCAACTCTAGGTCTGCAGAAGCAGGATGTTTCGTATTCAGCATTCTGCTGCAATGACCAAGGCTGCTGTCAGCAGAAGTGAATCTGTCTCGTGCACAATAAATAAACAACTACCTTTTCGCAGGATGTAGTGTGTCCAGGAGGAATGCTCATATTCAGGGATAAGACAGCAATTATCATTTGTAGCAAAAACATCTAGTAAACATGGGCTGTAAAACGCATACCTTAAGAGTTATCAGCACTTCTTCATATTCTATACTGTGAAACAAATCTATTCTACTGCATCAGTGGATGTCGTTTTTTGGCTCTTTCCCACATCCGACTGGGTGAATAGCAGGCTGGTATCTAAGCCCGCCTCAGTTACACTATCCACAAACCTTTAGTTTTATGTCGTCTCGTTGTCTCTGTAGAGCTGTACCATGGGAAACAAGGAGAGGATGTTGTTTGGTGGTCGATATCCTCTTTCTACAACACAAACCGCACGCAGTTATTAACTGGGTTCTTTATTCATGAGAGTGAGAAATCTACTTAACTTGAGTTAGTTGTTGTGTGATACAAGCTGTCTGTGCAGTCCACATTAGCCTTCTGCTGATGAGGTCCGCTATGTACACTATTATGATTGCTACTTGCTACCTCATTCTGAGCTTCCGTCCTGCGGTAACGTGGTGGTGACAGGAAGGACAGCTGCCAAACCCTTAAAGTAACCAAGTGAAATCCGTTAACAGCCATGCAGACCCTGCGCAGATGGGGAACAAAGAAACAAGAAAGAGAAGCAGTAGCATGGACCAAGAGAAGAAAAAATTGTATTGTAAACATGGCCTCTAAAATGTATACCTTAAGACCTATGAGCCCTTGTTCAGTAAAATAATGTGCTCCACGGTAGAGGAAAATGAACAGGTGCTGTGGTTCTTAAGGAGTTCATTTTGGAGCCCATGTTTACTAGACTTATTTCCTTCGAACGATCGTACGTGTCATATTCCAGGATATAGAGTATTCTTCCTGGGACCCCTGTATATTACTGTGATCTGAAGGGTGTAGTTCATTCTTTGAATTCTCTCTGGATACAACGAAGAATGGTGGTATACATCATTTAAGGTATCTGTTTTCGCAATCATATAATGTTGAAAAGAATACTGTAACAGATCAACTGAATGCGATAATGCTCTTCGAAAATGGTGCTTAGTTCGTCGCGACCAGCACTTTAACTCTCTCAAAACTAATACTTGCACCTGTAGCATATGTGGAAATGCTTCTCTCTTTCAATGAAATGATGATGAAAAAAGGGGGCAATCAGTCAGCACTTCTAAACTATAAAACATTGTATTTCCTCGACTGTTTTCAGACACAAGTCCATTACCAAACTGCAGCACATTTTCTTATTACTTTACGTAATTAAATGAAAAGTTACACCACTGGCCATTAAAATTGCTACACCACGAAGATGACGTGCTACAGACGCGAAATTTAACCGACAGGAAAAAGATGCTGTGATATGCAAATGATTAGCTTTTCAGAGCATTCACACAAGGTGGGCACCGGTGGCGACACCTACAACGTGCTGACATCAGGAAAATTTCCAACCGATTTCTCATACACAGACAACAGTTGACCGGCGTTGCCTGGTGAAACGTCGTTGTGATGCCTCGTGTAAGGAGGAGAAAGGCGTACCATCACTTTTCCAACTTTGATAAAGGTCGGATTGTAGCCTGTCGCGATTGCGGTTAATCGTGTCGCGACATTGCTGCTCCCGTTGGTCGAGATCCAATGACTGTTAGCAGAATATGGAATTGGTGGGTTCAGGAGGGTAATACGGAAGGTCGTGCTGGATCCCAATGACCTCGTATCACTAGCAGTCGAGATGACAGGCATCTTATCGGCATGGCTGTAACGGATCATGCAGCTACGTCTCGAATCCTGAGTCAACAGATGGGGACGTTTGCAAGACAACAACCATCTGCACGAACAGTTCGACGACGTTTGCAGCAGCATGGACTATCGGCTCGGTGACCATGGCTGCGGTTACCCTTGACGCTGCATCACAGACAGGAGCGCCTCCGATGGTGTTCTCAACGACGAACCTGGGTACACAAATGGCAAAACGTATTTTTTTTGGATGATTCCAGGTTCCGTTTACAGCATTATGATGGTCGCATCCGTGTTTGGCGACAACGCGGTGAACGCACATTGGAAGCGTGTATTCGTCATCGCCATACTGGCTTCTCACGCGGCGTGAAGGTATGGGGTGCCATTGGTTACTCGTCTCGGTCACCTCTTGTTCACACTGACGGTACTTTCAACAGTGGGCGTTACATTTCAGATGTGTTACGACCCGTGGCTCTACCCTCCATATGATCCCTGCGAAACCCTACATTTGAGCAGGATAATGCACGACCGCATGTTGCAGGTCCTGTACGGGCCTTTCTGGATACAGAAAATGTTCGACTGCTGCCCTGGCCAACACCTTCTCCAGATCTCTCATCAATTGAAAACGTCTGGTCAATGGTGGCCGATCAACTGGCTCGTCACAGTACGATAGTCACTACCCTTGAAGAACTGTGATATCTTGTTGAAGCTGCATGGGCAGCTGTACTTGTACACGCCATCCAAGCTCTGTTTGACTCAATGCCCAGGCGTATCAAGGCCGTTATTACGGCTAGAGGTGGTTGTTCTGGGTACTGACTTCTCAGGATCTATGCACCCAAATTGCGTGAAAATGTAATCACATGTCAGTTCTAGTATAATATATTTGTTCAATGAATAACGATTTATCATCTGCATTTCCTCTTGGTGTAGCAATTTTAATGGCCAGTAGTGTATGTTATACTCTGTGGCAGAAGTCAGGGGACAGCGATATGTTCGTATAAAAATGGCGGTAACACTGCGTACACAAGGTATAAAAGGGCAATCCACTGGCAGACGTGTCGTTTGCACTCGGATGATTTACGTGAAAATGTTGCCGACGTGATTATGATCGCACGAAGAGAATTAACAGACTCCTAACGCCGAACGGTAGTTGGAGATAGATGCATAGGACATTCGAATTCAGAATTCGTTGGGGAAATCAATATTCCGAGATCCACGGTGTCAAGAGTGTGCCGAGAATACCAAATTTGGGACAGTACCTCTCGCTGCGGACAACGCATTGGTGGACATCATTAACTTAGCGACAAAGGGCAGCAGCAGTTTTGTCAGTGCTAAGAGACAAGCAGCACTGCTTGAAATAACCGCAGAAATCAATGTGGGGCGTACAACCAACGTATCCGTTACGACAGTGCAGCGAAATTGGCAGCAGACGAGCAACGCGAATGTCTTGGCTAAGGCACAGGATGGAGGTACTGCCTCAAATTGTTTAAATAAAGACATACGTTCTTTTCCCGCCAATTCCTAGGAATAGGTGGCGGTCGGATGAGTTAGGTTAGTGGAGGTAGCCCAAGTTTCCTTTTTCCCCGCCATTTTCTTAGGTTAGTAGAAATAGCCATGGTGTGTTACATTGTGCTGATGGAATTTGAACTTCCCGCCATTTTGTGGGGGAGGGGAGAGGAGTGAGGGTTATGTTAATGGAGGTAGCGCAACTGACCTATATTCCCACCAAAATTCAAACTTCCCGCCAAAAGCCGCCGTCTTGGATAGCAATACTTGTGTTGTCAGCTGACGAGCCAGCCGCCATCTTGGATGATGTCATCAGCTGACATCATCGCCGCCATCTTGGATAACGGTACTTTGGGGTAGCACCCTGTTGTCCCCCTATTCCCGTCAAGGTCTTCTCACACACGGAATACGGTCCATACAGCTTTGTCTGTAATATTGATCGGAAAAAATTAACGTTCCCTGAATCTCGTTCATGCGCCACAGTTTCATGAAGATTTTCAGTGCCCTTCACTGTCGCATTGTGGCGATTTATCTTTTTTCTTGCTCTTTTGCCAATTTGTCAAGGCACTGCACTCATGACATCAACTGGTGGGCACAATGCAAACTCGACGGGCTTATGGTTCTACTCGTTCATCATACTTTGGTTCAAACAGCTCTGAGTACTATGGGACTTAAGATCTGAGGTCATCAGCCCCTTGAACTCCGAACCTGCGACCGTAGTGGTCGCGGGGTTCCAGCCTGAAGCACCTAGAAACGCTCAGCCACAGCGGCCGGCCATCATACTTCGGGAAATATACTCGTAGAACTATGAAAACGGATGAATGATTTGTAGTAGCTCTTTACAATTGGTAGCATACGGGCAGTGCTCTGAATGGAAGAAAGAAAAGATGATAAGAGTTAAGTGTCCCAGCGGCGAGGTGGTGTTAAAGATGAAACTCAAGGAGGGATTGCACATTAACGGAGAAGGGAATTAGCATTTGTTCTTTCGAAGAAAGTATTTCGGGGAAGCCACGGAATGACAACTTCTGGACTTGGATCACCGCCTTTAGGATTAGCGTCCAGTGTCTTTGCCAGTTTCCCCTCGCTCTGTAAGAAGGTATGATGTCTAGAGACCATTGACCCGTTGGCAGAGGAGAGATATTCAAAGGATTGAAGACCATATCCAGGAGAACAGGAAGGATTATTGTTGCTGTGAGGTCAGCGACAATGTTATTAGAGTCATAGTGAAAACTGCGATTAGGGTACTGAGTTATCTATGTTCTTCTTTAGGGATTTGCAGCAGAAATCTGGATGGCCGGATGGGGTTTTGAGAAGGCCGTCCCTATTGCAAGTGTAGCGTCTTACCATTGCGCCACGCCGCACGGTATGAGAAAGAAAAGGATTTTCGCTAATAGCTCTTCAGAAATAGCTTACAGTTCTCTGCTCCGATCGATTTTTGAACTTTTTCTCCGATTTGAGTCCCTCACCAAACTGGTTTAACGAAATGTGTAAAGAAGATTAGGAAAAAAACGTAAACGATTAATCTGTGGTTCTTTACTCCACAGGAATGCGCAACGAATTACAACGGGTGACGTTCGGAAAAAAACCTTATACATCACGAGACAACGTGCCGTTAAGGATCCGAGAGCAGAGTTTGCAAGAAATGTAACACATCCTTTCACGAACTTATTCTGTAACGACTGCGACTGTCAGTGAAATCCAGATTGTAATTGAAGCATACCGACATTCGTTTCTCCCGTCTACTACGTGATCGGAATAGGAAGAGATGAAGTGGTAGCGGCATCGGAAGTAATCTCGGCTACACATATACTGCGGTTTGTAGAGTTCAGCTCCACATCAACGACATTCCGTGTTCCACCTGCTCTGAATTCTGCTAACCAGTCGGTGCTACCAGCCACGTGCAATCAACGGAAAACCAGCCGACCTCTTATATAAACATTTACGACGTTGTTGATCCTCGCAGAATAACAGCCTTTCGCGTGACCCGCAACAGGTTTCGAGTCTACGACCGTTGTGCAACTGTTTTCGCGCTCGTGTTGTGGAATTCGAAGACACAGTTAAAGACGCGAAAGGTTTTACTACCGCTGGAACCACGCTTGTAATAAATCTCACTTGAAACACAGTGCTCAGCGAGAGCGAGGCTTCGTCCCAGAGTTTCAGCTTATTATTTACTACGTAACTTCGTGGAACGGCCGTTTGCTCAAGTGTGTGGGATCTGTACCAAGTAAAGTTAGCAGGGGATGTTGAATGTAGAGCACGGTTTCACCCGCGGGAGAACGTCACGGACATGCTGAGAAAAACTAAATTGGCAGATAGTAGAGGACAGACGCAAACTATCCCTTGAATGTTAGTTATAGTCTCTCAAGAACCAGCTTCAAGCGAGGAATGTAAAAATGCCGTACAATCCCTTACATATCGCTCGCGTAGGGATCGCCCAGTCGAGACAAATTACAGTGCGTGGAAAGGCGTTTAAGCAAACATTCTTCCCTGCTCCACATGCAAATGGAATGGCAAAAACCCCAGATAACATATGCAATGGGAAGCCCCTACCGCCATGTATCCACAGTGTTTTGAGAGTACGCGTGTCCCAGGAGGAATGATCAATATTCAGGGATATGACAGGAACGATCACTAGAATCAAAAAAGTGTAGTAAACACATGCTCTCAAATGCATACATGAACAGCTACGATCATCTCATCTTTGATACAGTGAAACTAATCTGTTCTACTGCAAGCTCTTTGGCTTCCATATTTTGGAAGTAGGTAGAATCGTCCAAAACAAGAAAAAGTCTCGTAAATAAGGGCTCTACAATACATACCTTAAGAGTTACGAACACCTTGTTCAGTAGAAGAGATGTGTTTTGTGGTGTCACCGTAAGGTTGTAGGCTTCAAATCGGCCGCGGTCCGTCAGTACACGTCGAACCCGCGAGTCGCCACTGTCGACGCTAGCAGACCGAGCGCCGCCACTCGGCTGGTCTCACGAGACAAGCTATCGCACTGCCCAGTTCTACAGACGACTTTAATAGGAATGGTTCACTTGTTATAGCTTCAGAAATCTCTTTTGCAGAGACGCTAGTTAGCATAGCCTTCAGCTAAGTCAGTAGCCAGGTGTTACATACAGTTCATGTATTGACATTTGATCTACATGTGTGAAGCAATCAGAATTGTAAAGAAGTATTCGCAGTTCAGTCTATAACTGCACTTGTAAATATTATTGTACAAGGTCAAGATCGACGTTCATCGCTCATGCTGAATAAAAGCTAAGTATTTAATTGTATTCCTGTCTACTAACTTTCTAATCACCTAAGATGTTGCAGATACATCCCGTATAGTTAATTGATCCTCACGTCAGCCCACGTGATCAACGCGGGCAGTTAATGGCCACAGCTAGTGATCAGACTAAGAGTCAAATTGCGTGACTCAGCCGGGTCACCCTTTATCCATGAGGCCCATAGTTCCTCCTCATACATAACATGTTTCACAATAGTGAAGATGAACAAGCGCTCTTACCTCTTAAGGTACGAGCGTTAATTCACTGACCTCGTTCCCACAGACACAGCCACTTGTTTTACGATAGATTGGTGTCTCTTCTTAAAAAGGACCTAAACTAATAGGTGCCTGCAGTTTTCATTCTTTATTAAATTTATGGTCGATCTGAAGGCTTTTAACGAAATTACAGATAAGCTTCCGAACATTTGGCACAGTCATACCGATTCAGAATTTTTAAGCTTTTTTGATTTAGTAGAACTAGTTTTATTTCATAAGCGACTGTCAGCGTGCATTCTGGGTGCATTCTCCTTGATGCTGACACTTTATTTTCAATCTGCCTTTCAAGAGTCTTCTTGGGAATGCCTTACGTTTGAGAGGCACAAGTTACAGATGAATCATTTCTGGCAGCTACTATTGCACGTCTCAAAATTCCTTCAGTTTAATTTCCACGGTTTGTGTTTTTACTTCTGCACTCGATTGGTGTTTTCCAGTAATAAATTTGAAGCGCCGTCACTCAGTTGAACAATCCGCGTGGGCATTTACCTCTGAGAGTTGGCGATGAATTATTATTTTTAAAAACAAATTTTTCTCTATTTTGTGTGGCGCTCCTGACTGGTAATTGAAACATAAAGTTTGATAGGAGGAGATCAACTGGCGTGCCGTTACTTAAAAGAAGCAGCCAAGTAAAGAAATGAAAAGTTTAAATTACCACACGGCACAGATAAATTTACCACTAAGAGAGAGGAAATCAATAATTCAGCATTTTGCCTAACCTGCTTTGATACCGTGGAGTGGACCGACACATCGTTTGCTGGCCGTATGCCGACCATTAACATTACGCACTATGCACAGAAGTGCTGCCCGGAAACTGCGATTACAGATCGGCTGATCAGATCTCGGGGACGCACGAGTGTCTGCTACAAACTCGAACATCAATGGTGTTCGGCAGCTGCCAGCAAAATACATGTCGGCAGTCTCGCAGCTCTCCTAGCTGAAAAATGGAAAAGTTGGCAGGCAAGGTTAATGTTGTTGAAATGAAACATCGGCAAACAATGATAATTATTCGTATACTGATCAGGCTTTTACATGGATAAATACTTTACATACTTTGAAAATATCTTTCAAGTACAACTGCCTGCCTGTTACAAAATCACTCGAGAGAGTGATCGTTAAGAGATGGCGATCGACAAGGGCGGGGATATCAATGGAGAGCGGGCATCAGGAGAGAGAGAGAGAGAGAGAGAGAGACAGAGAGAGAGAGAGAGAGAGAGAGAGGGAGGGAGGGAGGAGAGAGCCAGACGCCGCTCAAGTTTATATACAAGCAGACAACTGAAGGCAACTTTACTGTCATTTTTGTTCAGTCTCTTCCTGTTCTGGAAGCCTCTTGCGTGGAAAAATATTCGAGAGACTTCGCTGTGCTCCTTTCCGTTGCGGCTGATTGCATAAAATTTGATTGTTGACGCCGCTTGCGCTGCGTCTGAAGCAGTATTTGCCAATAAGTATAGTTACACTCTTTCGCTAATTTTAACATCTGCATGCTCTCTCACTTTTAAGAATTAATTACAATTTTATATTATAAGACAATTTAAACACAACACATGGGATTAACACAAAAATACAGCGTTTCTTTCGTAAGTTTGTATAAATTACTTTAGTTTTGGGGCTAAAATTTATTTACACATAAAGAGAAACGTTTCATTTGGCGGCCATCTCTCCAAAATGCTTGGGAGAAAAGGGAAGCTTGTGAAACAGTACCTCGTTAAAATCTTGATAGGTAAGGCTAAGTGAGTAACACTGCACTTAGGTAATTCGAGGATCGCAGCAACCTCTTTTAAGTCACATATGACAGAACTGCGTAATTTATGCTGATTATGAAATTTCGCAACAGCAGAACAACGTTTTTGTCGTTTCACAAATACCACTATACCGCAGCGCGAAACACAACGCTTGCAGTCCTCTGATCACGTGTATGAACAGACGACGTGCGGTGCCAAGCAGCCGCAACTTCTCGAGACGCTGGCCTTCTCACCCCACCTTGTCCTACATAAACTGCACGAAGCGTTTCTTACACATCTCGATGGTTTAGCGCCGCCAGAGAAACGTCATGTCTTAAAAACTGACTATCGAATTGAAGCTTTCTGTCCACAGTTGAATGATGACGCAATAAAACTTCGTGATAGGTTTAAACTGTACAACTCATTTGACCATGAAAGTCAAGGATTCGGGATGTAATTTCGGTGCGACTAACAGTTGTAGTGTGTCAGAAATCAACTCTTGCGAAAGACAGTGTCTAGGATGCTAAAAAGCCAGTTGTCCGTCATATGCTTTCTTCCAGGATGCCAATTTAGCAAGGTATATAAAGTGAGTGGAAACAAGGAGAGAGACAAGCTGATTGTTGTGTTCGGACGAATGGCGTGCCTGGAGAGCTCAGATGTTGATACAGAGTGGCGCAAGCTCCCAACTTAAGTCTGACAGCAAGTTCCGTAGACTTTAAGTTACCTGCAGTAATCAGTACTAGCGACATAGAGGCGCAAATCGAAAGCGAGTCTTAACTCGAATGGCCGCTTGCCTATAAACTCTGAACTTTCTCCCTTTCTGCAAAAAACACTGAAACGTAATCTCACAGAAGTCAAACGCCTCTCTCATTAGGTACCCTGACATAAAGTCTTGGTGAGGCCCATAAGAAAGGAAGGAATGCTATAGTTAAACAGCCCTTCGACGATGAGATCATTACATATTGGACAGGGTAGGGTAGAAAATCAGTCCAAGGGTTTTCAAAGGGGTCATCCCAGTATTCGTATTCGTTTTAAGTGATTTAAGTAAACCAAGAGCAAATTGATCCAAAATGATCAGTCGGTCATCCGAACCGCGCTCCTATTCGGCTGCCTCGACCACAGTGAGACTTCGCTCGTATTAGCAGAAATATTCAGTCTACCAGCATTAATTATGTACGACATGATATTTATTTTTTTATGTTGAGCTCTTCAAGGCGGTTTACTCGTGTTGTCCAACTGCTGCTATATGCAGCTTCCCAGATACTATGCAAACGTGCATTATAAGAACCTTTACTTAGCTATCTCTGCTGAATTTTTCAATATCCTGACGAAATGTAATAGGACCTTTATCATTTACTTACACATTCTTCAGTATACTAAAATAGACTGAATCAAATCTTTTTCGCAGTGGGTATTAGTATAAATGTTGAAGGAATAGAGTCAAAATCTTAAATCTCGGGAAAATAGTAAATCATTTTATTGTTACCTTCTATAGTTTTGTTTAGAAGTTGTATATGGACCAATGTGGTACATCCACTTTTAAGGCTTGTTTATCACTTTAAACGTTTACATCGTATTTTCGTTGTATGTGGTAAGAATTAAATCAAGTGGTTATCATGTGTGCTACAAAGAGGCGGATGATACGTTGTAGTATTTTATCTTGCCTGTCTGCGTTCCTGTGATGTAAATTAATTAACCCATCGTTTCAGCGTAGGGGTGTTGTCTTATTACATAGATATTTTGTAAACAATCTTACAGATTCGTCCGTCTTACTCTGCTGAAAGTTTAATAATTGGAAGCACAGTAGATCTTTTGTATCGCAAAGAGCCGAACAGACCAGCTGTCTGCGAGACACAGAGCACTGAACTACACATTGTGCAGGTGACGTTTTGATCAGACAGTTCATAGGTGGCCGTTACTTTGCGTCGTGACCGATACAACGAGAAATTCAACTCGAGGAAATAGCCAAGTAGCAGAACCACTGATATGGGCAATACTCTGAAGCGCTAAAGAAACTGGTACAGGGATGCTTATTCAAACACAGAGAGATGTAAACAGGCAGAATACGGCGCTGCGGTCGGCAACGCCTGTAGAAGACAAGTGTTTGGCGCAGTTGTTAGATCGGTTACAGCTGCTACAGTGGCAGGTTATCAAGATTTAAGGGAGTCTGAACGTGGTGCTATAGTCGGCGCACGAGCGATGGGGCACAACGTCTCCGAAATAGCTATAAAGTGGGGATTTTCACGTACGACCATTTCAGGAGTGTACCGTAAATATCAGGAATCCGGTAAAACATCAAATCGCCAATATCGCTGCAAGAATGGTACCAACGACGACTGAAGAGAATCGTTAAACGTGACAGAAATGCAACCCTTCCGGAAATTGCTGCAGCGTGCGAACCATTCGACGAAACATCATCGATATGGGCTTTCAGAGCCGAAGGTCCACCCGTCTACCCTTAATGACTGCATGTCATGTCTGGTCCCCTTAAGGCCGACACTGGACTGTTGATGACTGAAAACGTGGTGCCTGGTCGGACGAGTCTCGTTTTAAATTGTATCGAGAGGATAGACGTGTACGGTATGGAGGCAACCTCATGAATCCATGGACCCCGCATCAGCAGGGGACTGTTGAAGCTGGTGGAGGCTCTCTAATGATGTGGCGCGTGTGCAGCTGGAACGATATGGGACCCCTGATTCGTCTAGATACGACTCTGACAGGTGACTCGTACGTAAACATCCTGTCTGATCACCTGCATCCATTCATGTCCATTGTGCATTCCGACGGACCTGGGCAATTCCAGCAGGACAATGTGACACCCAACGTCCAGAATTGCTACAGAGTGGCTCCAGGAACACTCTTCAGAGTTTAAACACTTCCGCTGGCCACCGAACTCCCCAAACATAAACATTATTGAGCATACCTGGCGTGAGTGTGTGGGTTTTATATTTTCAAGTTGCGCAATGGATTGATCCAACAGGTACCCTTTGTCTCCTGCTAGAAACAATTTCCACCTCACACTACTACAGAAGTCAGACAGACACTCCAAATGTACCAACAAGAACTGATTGAAAAACATTCAGCAACAAACATCTTCTGGAGTCGTCCGCTGTAAGGAAAAGACACAAAAATATTCTATATATTCTTACATAACTAGTGGGATACTTGGGCACGGGAGTATTGCTAGTTAGTGTAAAACATTAAACGAACGAAACATATTATTTATTACAAAAAATTCTGAGAAATCAAGTGAAACTTTTTCTTATATAATAATAATAAATTGCGGGTTTTTATCGGAACAGTAGATTGCCTCTTATGGGTAGGAATGCTGTTATTTTTACGAAGTATGGAAAGGTTCTTTTCTCCCTTTTCTTTAAGAATGTTATTTACTTGGCAGAATGGCTGAGACACGCGCCTACACAACTTGAATAACTTTTCTAGGTATGGTCAAGGCTGTCACGTGAGAAATGTAGTGGAGTGTACTGTTAGGCAGGACAGATGGGGCTCACATATGCTGTAGTGCACAATACTATGAGCTGTGACGACTGCTGCCTGCGTCGCTCGCTGCTGACAAATAACACAACTATCTCTTTATATTTTGATTTACCTTCTCCAATCAAACTCTCCCTACGCCTTAATGAAGTCAAGGACTCCTTTTTGCCCCTAGTCTAACTCTTGGCGTGGTACATCAGTCAGATAACCAGTCCACCGCGATGCCACTCAATACACGCTTGCAGGCGTTTAACTAGCACTCCGTCAGTGTTCACAACGCACAATAAGTGTGGCGGCCAACACAGTGAACAACGCTTAATTGCGAGCGACTCAATATAGAGTGTCATTCCGATTAGCTAACGATAGAGGTACTCTGCCAGTGAAGTACTGAGGAGACACTTTGTTCCTCGCTCTTTCCATACACGTATGAGCGCACTTGCTCTTGTTACAGGTTCCCGCTCCAAGAGCGACAACTGAACGGCCCTTTTTTCTGGAAAAGTTGCAAGGGGATATATTCCCTGCCTTCCCTCATTCCTTTGATTCTTTGCGTCAGAATTATTCCGCCAATCAGCGTTGCTCTTTTAAACGGGAGAATGACGTTTCGTTTAAGTCGAACAATGTGGAAATCTGTAACATCTCCATTAGGCGTACACTGTCCTCCTGTGAGAACTGTAACTACACAGTCTGTCCGCGAAAATTTGCTTTTAAGTCGAACACGGGGGTCGTTATCCCTTTGCTCCGGCAAAAGCTGTCTTCTCTCTGGGCGGTCAGTTCAGCCGAAGTAGGTATGTTGTTGACCCAGCCCTCTGAAGACACGGTCTTCCCAGCGGGCTGGTTTCCTCTTCAGAACGAAAATTCCTGTGGCCATCATGTTGTGTACGCCAGCCTCGACTTTTTTCAACCTCAGTGCGCACTTGCGATTTACTTATTAGATTTGCATATTGCTTACATGAACTCATACAAAATTGACTCTACCTTATCGAGTTTGCGTTCGAATGAAGCATCTTGATGTGCAGAGTACGACTGTGAGGACGGAATATGTAAGAATGAAGGTCACAAGATCACGCCACATTACATACCCCCCCCCCCCCCCCCACCTCCCCACCCTTGTGACAAAATTTTTGTCTGGGGTTTGTCAATGCCGAGAAAACATTGAAAAAGTCAGGCAAAAATTGTTCTTTTAGATTTTCCAATAAAATTTCTCAGCCATTCTTAACAATGTTGTAATTATTTCTTTATAGCTATTGTTTCTAGTTTTTAATTGTACAATTTGTTTTTTTGTTGTTAGGCAAACACAGACTTTACAAAGGTTGATTTTCTTTGTCGTTGCCATTACGTTTCTCTGTTATTCTTTTTCATTTACAAAAGTTGGTTTTACAAAATTAATTTATCTACACTCGTTAGTGTACAGTGTGTCATGTTTTAGTGTGGTTATTTCTTTTCTTTAGTTAAGCTTTGTGTGAATGTTCGCCAAAGCTCTGTTGTGTTACTTTCTTTCATTTCTTTCTTTCTTTTTTATGTATCGCTGTTTTTCTTTTTAAAAAATGAAGAATCTTTCCTCTTAATTCTATCCTTGGTACTAATGTTATGATTGCAACAAAAATGTATATATGAACATTCTTTACAGAAGGAAAATACTACATAATTCTTTTTCTAATTCTACATGTAAAGAAAATAAGAGATTGTATGACTATCCTAATTTAGTTTCTTTCTCAAAAATTTTGAGGTATGTATAAATTAGGGACTTTATACATTTAATAAAATAATCGCTTTTACAAATAAGAAGGTAAGTGTTATTTACATGTATCTAATTTTTATAATCTACGCTGGTTAGTTTTACTCTGTCCATTTCTTTGTCTGACAATCCCCATGGAAGTGCTGGAAGGAGTCGACTCATTTATAAGGGTGTCACAAATCATGTGAGAACCACTCTAGCATGTGATGCTGGGTCTCATTTGTTGATGTTGTCATCATGAAGTGGTATTTTTAACCGCTGATGGTGACTGGGGTTTATTGAGTATACAGTAATGTCTTGGTACTTCTTTGCTGTCACATCTAGGGCGGTATGGCAGGTCGATGATTGTAGTAAGCTGGTGATTACCGACGATCGTCACCTAATATATGTGCCGTGACGTCGTGGTACTCCACACCTGGTTCGGTATGGCAATTTGGTGATGTGGTAGGGAGAATGATGTTCATTTTGCTAGAACCATTTCTGGATAATGTTTGTTGGTACCGCTTAATATTCTGTTTGATATTCGTTTGTATTTGTTTGACTATTAAAGGTCTATTTTTGGAGAAGTGGTTGTAGGAGTTACCACGCTTCAAAGTTCATGGAAAGACGTTTGTAACAGTTTTCTTTGTAGGATTGGAGAGAAAAGTATCTGGCTGTCTTCTGCCCTTCTTCGTCTTGCATCTTCTGTTCTTCTCTTCTTTCTTGCATTATTCTGTTCTTCTTGGGCTAGGAATATGTGAATTTTAACGTAGGAGAGATATAGGATTTGTAGGATCTGACTGCCTTTCGAAATATAAGTTGATGAGTTTATTTCTTGTACCTACTTTGTAGTCTCGTCATATCCTGATTCTCTCCACACTTGTCCATGAAGTAGCAGTATCATGGCATATGACATGTACATGCTGCGTGTTGCTCTTCTGAAGTCCAACCTGGTTGCAACCTGCAGTGGCGTTGGTCTTCACATTGTTGTCATTGCCCTAAGTGCTTTCTCAACATGTCTGTACCCTCTCTGTCACTATCTCGAAGCATTTGGTGTTGAGGGATTATTCTAATTATGTCCTACCACTTCTTCATCCTTTTATGGGTTGTTAGTTTGTTTTGTGTCCCTTTTTTCTGTTGTTCTGTTGATCTACTAATTTGACTTTTATTTAGTGGTTAGTATAAGATACGGTGTTTCTTTTGCCTCTCTGTCTCTTTCTCTTTCTTCTCTTCTACCGTTCCTTTCATTCACGTGCCTTTAAATGACTCACGTGGTAGATGCCAATACATTTACCTGTTTTTGGGTTCATTAGCTCTACGGCATTTTCGTCTGCGATTCTGGAAATTATCATTGGCCCTTTAGAGACTGCAAAAAATTTACTGCATTTATTGTGGCTCTTATGTGAAAGGTAATGAGTTTTTGCGAATACTTTTTGGCCCAGCGTGAAATGTTTCTTTGTGGTGGACTTGTCTTGACTGATCTTATGTCTCATTGCTGCTGAGCGAATGTTTCGTAAGGCAAAAGCGACGATTTGTCTGTGTTGCTTTCGGGGAATAACTGGAAATGTAATGATTCCTTCTATTTTTTCGGGTGGATCTATATTCTTTAATACTGCAATTGGTGGATAAGTCGTGGTACTATGTTGTGTCTCGTAGATGTAGGTTCCAAATGCAGTGCAATGTTTCTTTCTACAAAATAGTCTACAAAGTGTTCCCAAATCTTTTATGGCATGTTTGGCCGGATTTCCGCTTGGTTTATATTTAGAAATAGAAGTGGGTTTGATTTTTAATTTGTCTAACGTGTTTTTCCAATGCACTGTTCTGTATTGAGGCCCATTATCTGAGATGATTCGTTTCACTCGCCCAACTTGTTGTATGATGTCCTTTCGAAATGCTTTACTAATTGTAAATCCAGTGGCTTTCTTTAAGGGTGTAAGTCTGGTGTATTTTAATGCTAGTTCAACTACAACAAATATGCAGGTGAAGCCTTTCCTTGTTCAAGGAATTGGACCATAGATATCGGTTGCAGCAATTTGTCTTAATTTATCAGCAATAATTGGATACATTGGTGGTCTGGTCTGATATGTCACATGTTTTGACTATGCATTGTTTTACAACTTTTAAGAACGCGTCGAATACATCGCTCCATATTTGGGAAGTGACCTGTTTGTTTCATTTTTAGATAGTATTTCTTTGGTCCAAAATGTCCACTGCTGAAGTGGGTATACCAAATGTATTTATTAATAAGTTCGTCAGGGATGCATGGTAACCATTGTGCAGTATCATCATTACGCTTATAAATAAAATATTGTCTTTTACTATGTAATTTTTTCTAATTTCTGTGTTTGTTTTGTCAGTGAGTTTGTGTTTAATCTTGAAGAGGGTCAGATCTCGGTTTTGTTCGTCAGATAAATTTTTTAAATCATTTGTGATAAAATTTTCGAATGGTACGTTTTTTATATAATGGGTAATTCGTTCTTCATCTTCAATGTTGATTTTCTGGTCCTCGGCCATTCTCTGCGGTGAACGAGACAATGCGTCGGCCAGAATATTTTCACGTCCTGGTATGTATGTGATTGAAAAGTCATACTCCTGCAATACTTGCATCCATCTTGCCAAACGTCCGTGGGTTAATTTGGAAGAGATTAAAGACTCTAATGCTTTATGGTCTGTGTATACTTGTGGAGGAGGAGGATATTAGTGTTTAACGTCCCGTCGACAACGAGGTCATTAGAGACGGAGCGTAAGCTCGGGTGAGGGAAGGGTGGGGAAGGAAATCGGCCGTGCCCTTTCAAAGGAACCATCCCGGCATTTGCCTGAAGCGATTTAGGGAAATCACGGAAAACCTAAATCAGGATGGCCGGAGACGGGATTGAACCGTCGTCCACCCGAATGCGAGTCCAGTGTGCTAACCACTGCGCCACCTCGCTCGGTGTATTCTCGTGTTTTTCTGCCAAACAGAAAATGTCGAAATGTTTTGAAATGCCCATACTATGGCTAGAGCTTCTAACTCTGTTATAGAAAAATTCTTTTCTGCTTTCGATAGTACTCTACTTGCAAAGGTTGTTGTTTTATATATTTTCTTACCGTTTTCTTCAATTTGTTGAAACAGTACCGCCCCCAGCCCGGTCTTTGCACTATCACTAACTAGGCAGAACCCCTGACTTAAATGTGGGTATGATAAAATCGGAGCATTATTCAATGCCTCTTTCAACTTATGAAATTCTTCATCTGCCTGTTTATCCCATATCCAGTGTGTGTTTTTTCCTGTCAGTGCACATAGTCTAGGTGCTGCAAGACTGTCTATCCATATAAATTTTTTTTTAAAAATTTATCAACCCCAAGAATCCCTTTAAACTTTTCTTGTTGTAGGGAGTAGGAATGTTACGAATAGCGTCCATCTTCTTCTCGTCTGGCGTTATACCTTCTGCAGCTATGTCCTAGAAATTTAATTTTTGGCCTACCAAAAATGCGATTTGGTAATGATAACGGTGACCCATGTTTTTTTTTATAATTTGTAGGAAATTATCCAGTATATAATTGGGTTCTGTCCAAGTTGTCTCCGCCACAAGAAGGTCGTCCACATAGCAAGTAATTTTCTGAAGTATGTCGAGGCTCAGTATAGAGTTCAGACCGCGAATAAAGGCAGATGACGAAATTTTCAGACCAAATGTAAACATTTGATTTGGTAGCAACGACCAAAGACAATAAAGGCTGTGTATTTTCGACTTGAAGGTTCCAATTCTATTTGACAAAAACATGAACGCAAATCGATGGATGAAAAGATCTGTTCTCCATGAAACTTCTGAATCAACCCCTCCAATTTCTCTGGTCTATCTGTTTCCGAAATTATAATTGTATTTGTTGGTCTTGAATCGAGTACCAAACGTATGTTCCCGTCCTTCTTACTCACAATGTGTAAGGGTGAATTGTATTGTGACTTGGCTGGTTCGATTATGTCATCATCCAACATTGTTTTGATCTCGAGAAATACTTGCTCTCGGTAACTACACTCCTGGAAATGGAAAAAAGAACACATTGACACCGGTGTGTCAGACCCACCATACTTGCTCCGGACACTGCGAGAGGGCTGTACAAGCAATGATCACACGCACGGCACAGCGGACACACCAGGAACCGCGGTGTTGGCCGTCGAATGGCGCTAGCTGCGCAGCATTTGTGCACCGCCGCCGTCAGTGTCAGCCAGTTTGCCGTGGCATACGGAGCTCCATCGCAGTCTTTAACACTGGTAGCATGCCGCGACAGCGTGGACGTGAACCGTATGTGCAGTTGACGGACTTTGAGCGAGGGCGTATAGTGGGCATGCGGGAGGCCGGGTGGACGTACCGCCGAATAGCTCAACACGTGGGGCGTGAGGTCTCCACAGTACATCGATGTTGTCGCCAGTGGTCGGCGGAAGGTGCACGTGCCCGTCGACCTGGGACCGGACCGCAGCGACGCACGGATGCACGCCAAGACCGTAGGATCCTACGCAGTGCCGTAGGGGACCGCACCGCCACTTCCCAGCAAATTAGGGACACTGTTGCTCCTGGGCTATCGGCGAAGACCATTCGCAACCGTCTCCATGAAGCTGGGCTACGGACCCGCACACCGTTAGGCCGTCTTCCGCTCACGCCCCAACATCGTGCAGCCCGCCTCCAGTGGTGTCGCGACAGGCATGAATGGAGGGACGAATGGAGACGTGTCGTCTTCAGCGATGAGAGTCGCTTCTGCCTTGGTGCCAATGATGGTCGTATGCGTGTTTGGCGCCGTGCAGGTGAGCGCCACAATCAGGACTGCATACGACCGAGGCACACAGGGCCAACACCCGGCATCATGGTGTGGGGAGCGATCTCCTACACTGGCCGTACACCACTGGTGATCGTCGAGGGGACACTGAATAGTGCACGGTACATCCAAACCGTCATCGAACCCATCGTTCTACCATTCCTAGACCGGCAAGGGAACTTGCTGTTCCAACAGGACAATGCACGTCCGCATGTATCCCGTGCCACCCAACGTGCTCTAGAAGGTGTAAGTCAACTACCCTGGCCAGCAAGATCTCCGGATCTGTCCCCCATTGAGCATGTTTGGGACTGGATGAAGCGTCGTCTCACGCGGTCTGCACGTCCAGCACGAACGCTGGTCCAACTGAGGCGCCAGGTGGAAATGGCATGGCAAGCCGTTCCACAGGACTACATCCAGCATCTCTACGATCGTCTCCATGGGAGAATAGCAGCCTGCATTGCTGCGAAAGGTGGATATACACTGTACTAGTGCCGACATTGTGCATGCTCTGTTGCCTGTGTCTATGTGCCTGTGGTTCTGTCAGTGTGATCATGTGATGTATCTGACCCCAGGAATGTGTCAATAAAGTTTCCCCTTCCTGGGACAATGAATTCACGGTGTTCTTATTTCAATTTCCAGGAGTGTATATGGTATGGAATAAGGTGGAACACAAAAGGGTTTATGATATTTGACCTCAAATTTGTAATGAAAATTTTTACTGCTACCCATCTTTGGTGCAAGTACCTCCGCATGTGATCTCAATATGCCTTCCAAATTTTTCCTAACTTGGAGCGAAATGTCATCTATTTCCTCTATCTTATTACCAATCTGTTGATGAATTTCTTCTATTATTTCTGGTGGGAGTGGGTCAGGGTTTTCCTCAGACTTATATCTAGGGTGTCTCTCCTCCTCTATTTCATCCCCTTCTTGACTTAAATGCAATTGCGTTACTTTTCCCTGTTCTTTTTCGTCATTCAAAGTTTGAATAAAATATAGTATTACGTCATCTATTGTTACGAAGCGTTGTGGTATGGAAATGTGAACCTTACGCTCATTAATCAAATCCACCCCGATTATCATATCAGCTGTAAGTTTTCGTACGATTACAAAATTGTTTTAAAACTCGTAACCTTGGCAATTGAATGAAAGACTTGTTTCGTAGTTCACCTCAGTTGCATTTTTTCCTAAGGCTCCAAAAACTCTTATCCTTTTTGTCCTTAATATCGATAATTCTTTCTCTCTATTGCACCTTTCAAATAGGCTTTCTGATATAGCAGTCATGTGACTCCCACTATCTATGATGGCTTGAGTCGTAATTTCACCAATGTTTATCTTTAATGTGAGTTGCATAATTGTGGATGTTACGACTTTCTTTTCTTGCATCAAATCCTCTGCTATAGATTCATAGCTTAGCCTGTGGGTAATTGTACCTTCGCTTTGTGTTTGTGTTTGCTTTGGTGTTAACTCAGTGAGCAAAACCGCTTGCTACCTATCTACTTCCTTACGTCTGATTTCGAGCTCTTGTCTCTCTTTTTCCTGCATTTCCAAACATTCCCGGTTATACTCTCTCTCTATCTCCCTATAGTCACCCATGTTATACACATTACGCGACTTTTGCATTCGCGGTGTCTTCTGAGATACCTTGCTCAGTTTTATCGCGTTCATTTACTTGATTCTCGTTAAACATATCGCTAAGTCCCATTAACATTTCTTCCTCACTTGCTTCTTTTGCACTCGGAAGTGGTGGCAATTCCCCCTCACTTTCGGAATTTTCCAATTGTATACTGTTCTCCCAGGCTATGTAGCATAATTCAAGAGTATCTGGTGCTGACTTTTTATCGAAAATTTTCGTTAGGTCCCTGTCTATCTGAGTTGCGGCTATTGTCAGTGTTTTCTAATTCTGATTTATCTCCTTCCAAGACATGAACGTTTTGTTCTGATTGTGTTAATGAGAGGTCATTCTTTTGCCAAACCTCTTCCGTATTTTTCCATCAATCCTTACGGTTTTCAGGATTTGGTGGTCTAACTTCTACTTCTTGTTTCCCTTTGCTGTATTGTTGTTTTCTCTGTGGACCATAATTTCCTCTCTAATTATTCCCGCCTTGGTCTCACCAGTTGCTGTTTCTGACGTCATGACCTCTTTCAAAGTACCCTTGACCGTTGGCATTTTGATTCCTAAACCCATATCCACCACTGTATGAGTGTCCATTACCGTTCCTATTTCGGTACCAATTATTCTGGTTCTCGTTTCTGCGCCAGTCACCTCCATTATGCCACTGTCCTGGTCTGTTAAATTGCCTGAAATTATTGCTATTAGGGTTACGATTATTATTATTGGAATATTCGTTCCTAGTCTTGTCCTTTTGCTCTTCCTTCGCCTTTCTTTTTCTTTCACCTCGTCGTCTTTAAACATAAATTCAAGTTCCCTGAAGACCTCTTTGAATTTTCGGTATTTTCATTTTTTGTCGCCTGTTGATATTTTACCGGTAACTTCATTCTACATAGACGTATCAGCTCTCCGTTACTGTATGGTTTGTCTAGGCATTGATCCTTTTTGTCCATTGTGTCAAAGAATTTTACCACGCTTTTCTCCGCTGAGTTTTCATATGGTGTCATCTGAAGTAACTCATATTTAATTTTGTTTTGCATCTCCTTAGACCAATATCTTTCGAGAAATGCTGTTCTGAACTGTAGGTAAGACGTTCAGGTAGCAGCGATCTTTGCATCACCTCCGCTACTGTCCCTGACATGTGCGCACAAATAAAGTCAAGTTTGTGAGCCGCGCTCCCAAGGTTTGGCAAGCCTACTTGGAACTGATCGATGAATGTGCGTGCATGCAAGCTACCGCCTTCTTCCTTAAAATGTTGAAATTTTCTAACTGTTAGGAAGTGGTCTGTGCCATATCTACTCATAAATCCGGTTTGTGGCTGATTCGTGGACTCAAATAATCTGCCACTGCTTGTGTCATCTTGCCTATCCTCTGATAATCTACTGCCTGTCTGCATATGCTCAGTTTCCTGCCCCCATAATTGCATTAAATCGTAACATTGGTGAACAAGAGTGTTGTTCGTTTGTCTCTACTCTCGTCATTCGCAGTACTGTTCCTGTGCTACTGTTATATTGTGTCATTGGATTTACTGGTTAAGTCGCCTATCTTTCTATTGGTATCGGCTGACTGTATGTGTCTTGTTTTTCTAGATACTGTGCCTGGTTCTGTGGTATGTCATGTATTACTTTGATCGGGGTTTTCTGTTTCGATATCTGTGCGAGTGTTGCGTCTGGCCTTGGTACTACTTGAACTTTCTTAGAAAGCGCGTGTTCGTGCACTGAATTAATGCTTGACGTATCAGTTGTTTCGCTACAGGTGTAATCGGTATCGATCTTTTCTTCGATAGTTTGTATCAACTCTGTTCGAAGCTTTTCAAACTGATCTTTGTTTTTAAGTTGTATCTTATTGATCCGCTGATCCTATATTTTCAGTGCAGCTTTTGCGACCTTGCTTTGAATTGGTTGTTCTTAGGCCATTTGTATTGCTGTTCGAGTGGCTTTTTTCGTAAAACGTTCCACCTTTTTGTCAACGTTTACGATATCCAATTGGACCTTGTCCACGTCAGTGCGTAATTGCAGCTGACGTTGAGTTAGTACCTGAATTCTTTCCCTAGTTTGTTTCGCGTCTTTGTTTATCTGTGTGATCTGACTATCAATTCTAGCGATCCCTTCTTCCATCTGGATTTTAACCTGTTGAATCTGTGACTTTATATCTTGTCTCAAGTTCTGATTATCCTGTTTCAATTGCTAATGCTGTTTCGTCATCTGTGTATTAATATCCTGATTCTGTTTCGACATACTATAGTTCATTTTTTTGTAACATCTCCATGATCGCGACCTGTCCTGTAACGCTGATTTATGCTGAACTGTGTGTTCTCGTTCTATTATTTTCTACTCGGTCAGTTATGTCGTTTACTCGGCTATGCTGTGGCGTTTCTAAGTTTGATAACTGCAAAAATCCGTGTTGTCTTCCCTTCTCCCTGGGTTTGTCTTTGTGTTGACGACTAGTTGCGTATGTCATTGAACCATTACGTGGCGCAAACAACTCCGCCCACTGCCCTCTCTGTTGTGTATGTCTTGTGTTTGCAGGTACAGTTGCATCTGTTACAGAACCTTTTCGTGGCGCTCGTAACTCCACAAGGTTCTGTGCCTGTTGCTGAGGCATATTTAGAATGTGTACAAGAGGTTCGACGTATTGTAAATGTTACCCCTCTTTCTCACTGTCTATTTCTCTTTGGACGTCAGCTAACTGCCGATTCATTATTGACGCGTATTCTGTCTCTGAATATGCGCCAAACAAAGACGTTTCTTCAGCTCGTTTCGCTGATAATATTTGCCATTTCCTGCGTGGGCTGTCTATTTCTGGCTCAGAATGTGCCCTACACGGAATTTCGTATTCTGGAAATTCGATGTTCTCGTCCCTTCGATTCCCATGTGTCTGATCTGTCTCAATTCTATCCCATTCTAACTGAGTCTGCTGATTCTGCAGCTCGCCGACTGTCTTATTCTCTGATTCACCATCTGTCCTATTCTGAAGTTCACCGTATGTCCCACTCTCAACAAGCTCGTTTATTTGCTGTTTATCTGATTGAGTTTCCCCCATCTTGTCTACCTGCTGTCTATCACGCAACCTTCCGGCTTTTGCTCTAGTTAACATGGAAGTACTTTCAACACACCACAACCATATTTACAAAACTGTACGACCACTTATGTTGAACCAACAACGTCGTGACTTCTCAGCTGTTCTGTCTGCTCTGCTACAGTCTCCAATCTCCACCTGTGCTCTTGCAAAGGAAGAAAAACGTTAATTCTTAATTCTAACTTATTTGATACTGCGTCACTATGCGTCCCTGCATCACTCAGCATCTGTGTCTATGACCTGAAACTCCTATGCCCTAACAGCTATTCAAAAATCGTAAAAATCCAAAATTTACCAACACAATAACACAAGACCTTGTCCCTACAAATCTAATTTCCTCGCTACTTGTATCTATTCTAATCCATAATCTTTGCAAATAACTCTTAAATGAAAGAAATTTTTTTCAAAGTTATAATACTGTGACCTGCCGTACCTATCATATATCACTCACTCTGACACTTTCCTATCTAGGTAATGTACCTGTTTTACCTATCCTGGCAGTTTTACCTATCCTGGCAGTTTTACCTATCCTGGCAGTTTTACCTATCCTGGCAGAGTCGCCATTTTCTGCGACTGTGTGGGTTTTATTTTGTCAAGTTGCGCAATGGATTGATCCAACAGGTACCTTTTGGCTCCTGCAAGAAACAATTTCCACCTCACACTACTACAGAAGTCAGACAGAGAATCCAAATGTACTAACAAGAACTGATTGAAAAACATTCAGCAACAAACATCTTCTGGAGTCGTCTGCTGTAAGGAAAAGACACAAAAATATTCTATATATTCTTAAATAACTAGTGGGATACTTGGGTACGGGAGTATTGCTAGTAAGTGTAAAACATTAAACGAACGAAACATATTATTTATTACCAAAAATTCTGAGAAATCAAGTGAAACTTTTTCTTCTAAAATAATAATAAATTGCGGGTTTTTATCGGAACAGTAGATTGCCTCTTATGGATAGGAATGCTATAATTTTTACAAAGTATGGAAAGGTTCCTCTCTGTCCATTATAATTATCCGGGCTGTTATGCCGTGGTCGGTTGACGAATTCTGTGTCGATTCACAACGTTTCGTCTCATACTGCGGGAGACATCTTCAAGGGGGTCCGTAGCTCAATGGAAGGTCCAACACACCCACTGGCTCGCTACTGACTGCCGCTAAATTCCGTGTCCGCGCGCTCCCACGCCGCGGCGTGACGTCACGTGTTTTGAAAACATCAGTGCAATTGGCCGCTGTCCGTCGCCGTCGATCGCCGTTGCCATCACCCAGTAGTGGGCTACGGACCCCCTTGAAGATGTCTCCCGCAGTCGGATACGAAACGTTGGCAATCGACACAGAATTCGTCAACCGACCACGGCATAACAGCCCAGATAATTATAATGGACATGATATTTCCGGCTGTGAAAGTCTACATTTTAGTATAAGGTTCTTTTTTCCCTTTTCTTTAAGAATGTTATTTACTTGGGAGAATGGCTGAGAGCTGCGCCTGAACAACTTGAATAACTTTTCTAGGTATGGTCAAGGCTGTCATGTGTGAAATGTAGTGGAGTGTACCGTTAGGGAGGACAGATGGGGCACGCAACACTGTAGAGCACAATACTGTGAGCTGCGATGACAGCTGCCTGCGACGCTCGCTGCTGACAAATAACACAACTATCTCTTTATATTTTGATTGACCTTCTCCAATCAAACTCTCCCTATGCCTTAATGAAGTCAAGGGCTCCTATCCACCCCTAGTCTAATTATTGGCATAGTATACTGGTCAGATAACCAGTCCACCGTGATGCCACTCAATACTCGCTTGCAGACGTTTAACTAGGACTCTGTCTGTGTTCACACCATGCAATAAGTGTGGCGGCCAACATAGTCAACAACACTTAATTACGAGCGACTCAATACAGAGTGTCACTCTGATTCGCTAATGACAGAGGTGGTCTCCCAGTGAAGTACTGTGGAGTGACTTTGTCCCTCGCTCTTTGCGTACATGTATGAGTGCACTTGCTCTCATTACATGTCCCCACTCTAAGAGCGACGGCCCCTTTTTCTGGAAAAGTTGCAAGGGTATATCATTTGCTGCCTTCCCTCACTCTTCTGACCCTTTGTGTCAGAAATATTCCGCCAATCAGCGTTGCTCTTTCAAACTGGAGAATGACATTTAGTTTAAGTCGACCAATGCAGAAATCTGTAGCATCTCCGTTAGGTGTATTCTGTCCTCCTGTGAGAACTCTGTAACTATGCAGTCGGTCCATGAAAAAATGCGTCTTCTGGGCGCTCCCACACCATGTAGCGGAATTTGCTTTTAAGTCGAACACGGGGGTCGTTATCCCTTTGCTCTGGCAAAAGCTGTCTTCTCTCTGGGCGGGAGCTTCAGCCGAAGTAGGTTTGTTGTTGACCCAGCCCTCTAAATGGACAGTCTTCCCAGTGGGCTGGTTTCCTCTTTAGAACGAAAATTCCTGTGGCCATCATGTTGTTTACGCCAGCCTCGCATTTTTTCAACCTCAGTGTGCACTTGCGGTTTACTTATTATATTTGCATATCGCTTACATGAATTCATACAAAATTGACTCTACTTTATCGAGTTTGGGTTCGAATGAAGCGTCTTGATGTGCAGAGTACGATTGTGACGACGGAATATGTCAGAAATGAATGTCAGGAGACCACGCCACCTTACACTGGAATACCTTGCAAAGTGCTGTTCAGGAGAGATCTCCACCCGTTCTTACTCTTACGAATTTATGCACAGCCATGCAGGATTCATTGAATCATTTCCCTCCAGCACTACTTCAGGCATTAGTTGAGTCCATGTCGAGTGACGTTGCCGCACTTCTGCGTGCCTGTGAGGGCCCTACATGATATTAGGCAGGTGTTCCAGTTTGTTTTTCTCTTCAGTGTACATGCTGGTTGGCTGTATGGAATCTGTGCAGGTGAGGTGGTTTGACACGGATCACAGTGCAAATGAAGTTGCCCAATTTGTTGGTGTATGAGAGTGGTCTGCCCAATGGATCTGCAAGGTCTGGTGTAGCATTCATAGCCTTGGAACAAAATGTACGGGCACTGGCCGAAAAAAATAAAAATTTTAACCGGCTGCAGCCGGAGGCTGTTGTCACGCCATGTCACCACCATTGGTTTCAAACCAGAATGAGATTTTCACTCTGCAGCGGAGTGTGCGCTGATATGAAACTATCTGACAGATTGTGTGCCGGATCGAGACTCGAACTCAGGACCTTTGCCTTTCGTGGGCAAGTGCTCCAGCAACTGAACTACCCAAGCACGACTCACAACCCGTCCTTAAAGATTCAATTCTGCCAGTACCTCGTCTCCTACCTTCCAAACTTCACAGAAGCTCTTCTACGGACCTATCAGAACTAGCACTCCTGGAAAAAAAGGATATTGTGGAGAGATGGCTTAGCCACAGCCTAGGGGACGTTTCCAGAATGAGATTTTCACTCTGCAGCGGAGTGTGCGCTGATACGAAACTTCCTGGCAGATTAGAACTGTGTGCCGGGCCGAGACTCGAACACGGGACTTTTGTCTTTCATTCTGGAAACATCCCCCAGGCTGTGGCTAAGCCATGTCTCATCAATATCCTTTCTTTCAGGAGTGCTAGTTCTGCAAGGTTCGCAGGAGTGCTTCTGTAAAGTTTGGAAGGTAGGAGACGAGGTACTGGCAGAATTGAAGCTGTGAGGACGGGGCGTGAGTCGTGCTTGGGTAGCTCAGTTGGTAGAGCACTTGCCAGCGAAAGGCAAAGGTCCCGAGTTCGAGTATAGTCAGGCACACAGTTTTAATCTGTCAGGAAATTCCTACAGTAATTGCTGCTGTCGGTGATGACAGGTCCATCTCAACCAATTGCCGACCGAACACTGAGGTGTGAACTACGTGCAATAAACCTCTATCGTCTCAAATTAGGCGCCCCCCCCCTCCCCCCCCCCCCCCCCCGCCCTGTTTGTCTGCGAAGAGAAGAAAGGTCCAAGCCGCATATGTCTACATGACTACAATCTGTGAGATACTTGCAAGTAATCTTCGGACTCTTTGTCATCAGTTCCTAAGCAACATCCAAACCTTGTACCATCCAACAAGCCACCAACAAATAAAATGCTGTAGGAGTTCGTCAAGAGTGCGAACATCCCGACAGAGTTCCCTGCGCTACTAATCTAATGTTCTTGGTAATGGATGCCAGGGGAAGACCAAAGCACAATTATCTGGCTATATGGTCACGTGCTTCTCCGTGGGATATGGAACGGTCAGCCTATAAAATGTATGTCGATACCTACCTCATATACGTATGTCTCTGAATATTAGTGTTTGGCTGTAATATCCAAACCTGTTTCTTGTCTACTGTTTTAGATACATAGTCATTAACATGGACTCAACTGAGAATACGGAATACGGCTGTTTATCATTTCTTATTGTGTTTTAAATTGTAAAACATTTCCACGGGCAAATGTGGACTCTGACCACAATTTATTGGTTATGAACTGTAGACTAAAACTGAAGAAACAGCAAAAAGGTAGGAATTTAAGGACATGGGACCTGGATAAACTGAAGGAACCAGAGACTATCAGAGAGAGCATAAAGGGATGACGGAAAAAAACGGGGGAAAGAATTATAGTAGAAGAAGAATGGGTAGCTTTGAAAGACGAAATAGTGAAGGCAGCAGAGGGTCAAGTAAGTAAAAAGAGATGGAGTAGTAGATATCCTTGGGCAAGAGAAACATATATTAAATTTAATTGATGAAAGGAGAAAATATAAAAATGCAGTAAATGAAGCAGGCAAAAAGGAATACAAACGTCTCAAAAATGCGATCGACAGGATGTGCAAAATGGCTAAGCAGGGATGGCTAGAGGATAAATGTTACGGTGTAGAGGCATATATCACTAAGGGTAAGACAGATACTGCCTACAGGAAAATTAAAAAGACCTTTGGAGAAAAGAGAACCACTTGTATAAACATCAAGAACTCAGATGGAGAACCAGTAGTACTAACCAAAGAGGAGAAAGCAGAAAGGTGGAAGGAGTATATAGGGTTTATACAAGGGTACTTGAGGGCATGATACTCCATGAAGAATTTGACAGAGCACCGGAAGATCAAGTCGAAACAAGGCCCAGGGAGTAGACAACATTTCGTTAGAAATGCAGATCTACCGATAGCCTTGGGAGAGCCAGCCGTGACAAAACGCTACCATCTGGTGAGAAAGAGGTGTGATACAGGCAAAATACCCTCACACTTCAAGAAGAATGTAATAGTTCCAATCCCAAAGAGAGCAGGTGTTGACAGATAGGAAAATTACCGAACTATCAGATTAATAAGTCACGGCTGCAAAATACTAACACGAATTATTTACAGACGAATGGAAAAAGTAATACACTCCTGGAAACTGAAATAAGAACACCGTGAATTCATTGTCCCAGGAAGGGGAAACTTTATTGACACATTCCTGGGGTCAGATACATCACATGATCACACTGACAGAACCACAGGCACATAGACACAGGCAACAGAGCATGCACAATGTCGGCACTAGTACAGTGTATATCCACCTTTCGCAGCAATGCAGGCTGCTATTCTCCCATGGAGACGATCGTAGAGATGCTGGATGTAGTCCTGTGGAACGGCTTGCCATGCCATTTCCACCTGGCGCCTCAGTTGGACCAGCGTTCGTGCTGGACGTGCAGACCGCGTGAGACGACGCTTCATCCAGTCCCAAACATGCTCAATGGGGGACAGATCCGGAGATCTTGCTGGCCAGGGTAGTTGACTTACACCTTCTAGAGCACGTTGGGTGGCACGGGATACATGCGGACGTGCATTGTCCTGTTGGAACAGCAAGTTCCCTTGCCGGTCTAGGAATGGTAGAACGATGGGTTCGATGACGGTTTGGATGTACCGTGCACTATTCAGTGTCCCCTCGACGATCACCAGTGGTGTACAGCCAGTGTAGGAGATCGCTCCCCACACCATGATGCCGGGTGTTGGCCCTGTGTGCCTCGGTCGTATGCAGTCCTGATTGTGGCGCTCACCTGCACGGCGCCAAACACGCATACGACCATCATTGGCACCAAGGCAGAAGCGACTCTCATCGCTGAAGACGACACGTCTCCATTCGTCCCTCCATTCACGCCTGTCGCGACACCACTGGAGGCGGGCTGCACGATGTTGGGGCGTGAGCGGAAGACGGCCTAACGGTGTGCGGGACCGTAGCCCAGCTTCATGGAGACGGTTGCGAATGGTCCTCGCCGATAGCCCAGGAGCAACAGTGTCCCTAATTTGCTGGGAAGTGGCGGTGCGGTCCCCTACGGCACTGCGTAGGATCCTACGGTCTTGGCGTGCATCCGTGCGTCGCTGCGGTCCGGTCCCAGGTCGACGGGCACGTGCACCTTCCGCCGACCAATGGCGACAACATCGATGTACTGTGGAGACCTCACGCCCCACGTGTTGAGCAATTCGGCGGTACGTCCACCCGGCCTCCCGCATGCCCACTATACGCCCTCGCTCAAAGTCCGTCAACTGCACATACGGTTCACGTCCACGCTGTCGCGGCATGCTACCAGTGTTAAAGACTGCGATGGAGCTCCGTATGCCACGGCAAACTGGCTGACACTGACGGCGGCGGTGCACAAATGCTGCGCAGCTAGCGCCATTCGACGGCCAACACCGCGGTTCCTGGTGTGTCCGCTGTGCCGTGCGTGTGATCATTGCTTGTACAGCCCTCTCGCAGTGTCCGGAGCAAGTATGGTGGGTCTGACACACCGGTGTCAATGTGTTCTATTTTCCATTTCCAGGAGTGTAGAAGCCGACATCGGGGAAGCTCGGTTTGGATTTCGTAGAATGTTGGAACACGTGAGGTAATACTGACCCTACGACTTATCTTAGAAGATAGATTAAGGAAAGGCAAACCTACGTTTCTGGCATTTGTATCCTTAGAGAAAGCTTTTGACAATGTTGACTGGAATACTCTCTTTCAAATTCTGAAGGTGGCAGGGGTCAAGTACAGGGAACGAAAGGTAATTGCCAGCCGGTGTGGCCGAGCGGTTCTAGGCGCTTCAGTCTGGAATCGCGCGACCGCTACGGTCGCAGGCTAGAATCCTGATTTGGGCATGGATGTTTGTGATGTCCTTGGGTTAGTTAGGTTTAAGTAGTTCTAAGTTCTAGGGGACTGGTGACCTCAGATGTTAAGACCCATAGTGCTCAGAGCCATTTCAACCTATTTAAAGTCTATTTACAATTTGTACAGAAACCAGATGGCAGTTATAAGAGTCGAGGGGGATGAAAGGGAAGCAGTGGTTGGGAAGTGAGTGAGACAGGATTGTAGCCTCTTCCCGATGTTATTATATCTGTATATTGACCAAGCAGTAAAGGAAACAAAAGAAAAATTTGGAGTAGGAATTAAAATACATGGAGAAGAAATAAAACTTTGAGGTTTGCCGATGACATTGTAATTCGGTCAGAGACAGCAAAGGACCTGGAAGAGCAGTGTTTTGAAAGGAGGATATAAGATGAACATCCACAAAACCAAAACGATGGTAATGGAATGTAGCCGAAGTAAATCATGTGATGCTGAGGGAATTAGAGTAGGAAATGAGACACTTAAAGTAGTAGATGAGTTCCGCTATTTGAGAAGCAAAATAACTGATGATGGTCGAAGTAGAGAGGATATAAAATGTAGACTGCTAATGGCAAGGAAAGCGTTTCTGAAGAAGAGAAGTTTGTTAACATCGAGTATAGATTTAAGGACCATGAAGTCTTTTCTGAAAGTATTTGTATCGAGTGTAGCCGTGTATGGAAGTGAACCATTGACGATAAATAGTTTAGACAAGAAGGGAATACAAGCTTTCGAAATGTGGTGCTACAGAAGAATGCTGAAGATTAGATGGGTAGATGACGCAACTAATGAGGAGGTATTGAATAGAATTGGGGAGAAGAGGAGTTTGTGGGACAACCTCACTAGAAGAAGGGATCGGTTGGTAGGACATGTTCTGAGGCATCAAGGGATCACCAGTTTAGTACTGTAGGGCAGCGTCGTGGGTAAAAACCATAGAGGGAGACCCAGAGATGAATACACTACGCAGATTGAGAAGGATTTAGGTTGCAGTAGGGACTTGGAAATGAAGAAGATTGAACAGGAGGAGAGCTGAATCAAACCAGTCTCTGAACTGAAGACTATAACAACAACAATATGGTGTCACCAGTAGGGTGTTTATGGCATACTACCTCTGTGTCTCCCGTGTTACATTTTTGTTCCGTTTACTGGTTTCAGTGTACTGCATGTGTAAAACATGTTTTGTCTTGGAATCTGTCCTTTTTTAAGCCTGTGTTACTTCGCACCAGGATACCACTTAAACTAATGTATGCTCTGAATTGTCAAAACAAACTAGTATAGCATATCCAGTTCTGAAATGTCTATGTGGGCATGTTTAAAAATGTACATGCAATGATCATTCTACCTCGAAAGAAAAAAGAGTTACATGCAATGGTCATTCTACACCAAAACTGCACTTCCAAGGTGGCCAAGGACGAATGATTCATACGACACGAACGATCATTCTAAGCAAGAAATTCTAGCAAACATGGGGCCTTTAAGCATACGTTAAGGGCTGTGAATCTAATTTCTTCGATGGCAGATTCTTTGCTTTCCATATTTTGAGAACACTTGGCTTCGTTGAACTAACATTCCTAACAGTGTGAATAGAAATCAATCAGTGTCCCCCACCCCCTGTCCTCTCCTCTCGATTATTTAATGAATCGAACTCCCTTGTGTAAAACAGCTACAGAAGGCGGCTGATTACTTCACATATGAGTCTGTGTGTTAAATACTTGATATTAAGCATGTCCATCGTAGACCATATGTTTTAGATTCATATGAATAGTACCTTCCATCGGAGTCCTTTTATTTCTGTAAAGATTTATACAGCCGATTTTAAGAACTATTGACCTTGTTCTGAAAAGTGAGTTTTCTCTCGAACTATGAGAACTACAATCATAAAATTTTATTGGTATCTTGAATTGCATATGTTAATACCGTCTGGTAAATTGCTAACGATAGAGTTTATATTGAAGAAATAATAATTTGTAACGTCATTCTTGAAGCTGAAGTTTTGCCGTATGAGCAACGAACAGTTAGTAAGCAATAAACTGTTTTCCTTTCATTATTTTCTGGGGCTGTAAGCGATAAGAAGCGTAGAAAAGGTTATAAATTACCATTGAAGTTTGTTGGAAGTCGCTAAGTCCTCTCATTATCAAACGTATGGTCTGGGCAGTTTGCGCTTCGTTTCGTGAATTTCTTTGTACACATTCAGTCTTTATGACGTCACATCTCCTGATCTGTACCTCGTTCAATAATATAACTTTGGAGGTACCGGTACATGCAGTGATATATGTGGTTTTGTCTGCAACCGTTGTTGTGATTAAAATTAGAAGTGAAGAAGGAATGAATTAACACGACGTGCCCGAAGCTGACGTTTTACTGCATAAATATCTAAAATGTAGTAATCCATGTTGGGTTTATTTCATTGTTTTATGGGGAAAGTGTGATGTCAGCGAGAAGAAGTGTAAAACTGTTTTGAAATTAAGTGTAAGGTTTGTTTTCAGTGGCTACGTGTTCTCATTCTCAAATACTGGAGGAATATGTCCTGGGTAACTTGCGCGCCGAGACTTACTCTACCTCAAGAAGCAGAACACAGTTTATAATTTTTATACTTGTCTTATTGTGTTAAATTTTTAACATGAGAATATACTTCTTATTGAGTAGATTATGACAGCATTTTCAGTGTATAAATACGTCAGAAATTATATGAAATACTGAAAATCGAAATCTTGCTGCCCCTGGAAGCAGTTAGATAGGCAACTTGCAACTGTGAATGGACTTCCGTTTTAGCTAACCTTAAACACACCAGTCCAGAACGGATAAAGCGACAGACTGACCTCGTTACGTTGCCGATTTTTTTCCCAAATTCTTGAGATAACGACAGTCGGTTGTGGATGTAGTGCCTCTTGTTCCTAGATCGTTATTGTCCACTTCTGTCGCAACAACAGCATCTTGTGGGAACTCCATTGCCCAGACTGCGATGCTGGGTGACTGTTCAGACGCTTTTTTTTTTGTTTCAGCATGCAACATATTTTTACACACAAATTAATAAAAGAATTTTTCCCATTTGTCGCCCTTGTCCCGTCACTCACAGGCAGCACGTGTTTAATATTCGTTATGTTCTATTTTTCATATTAAGTTAATGCTTTACAGGGGAATACAAGAACTTATATAACTGGACCATTACATAATCTCTGGTGCAATCTTGAGGAATACCGCCTGCTTCAGTTGCTATGACGTTTCAAATATCAGCCTGTGTGACCACAGATATGTTTGTACGCTTGTTTACAAATCACTTTTCCTTTCACGCACGGGTGAGCGACAGCCTCAGTAAACTCTTGGCAGACGTGCATCTCATTGCTCTTTTCTGGAGCTTCTAGAAACACTCGAAGCGAGTAGTGGTTTTTTTCAATGCCTGCCTTCGCATACTGCGCGTCAATTCCAGCCATTTAATAAAGCACCATGTTTGAAGAGAATGGATGAAGGGACACCCAGGAAGTAAATAATTACGACTGCAGTTTAATGAACTCGTAACACAGAACTGGGGAAGGTCAGCCCCTGTTGGAAATGCTGCGTCACGCTTTAGAGCTACGGGAATATTGCCCTGGAATCCTGACATCGTTCTCGGTCACAGTCACACTGTGTCTGATGAAATACAAGCACAATGACGCAGCCTCCCAATCAACAAACTCCGGAGTATCCCACTGTAAAGACCGTCATCCAGCTGGATGTGTGTCAACTGCGACACGATCATGTAGCGAGACAGCTGCTGAAATTCGATGTGACACTCCGATAGGCCAACATGAGTTGCAGATCTCACTCCAGAGAAGCTCGTGGAATAATTGTACATCGCATCTAACAGAGTCACTTGCCTAAGGAAACGGGCAAAACCCGTGGTTGCTCTGTTACGTTTAAAAGTAAAGACGAAAAAAACGAAAAATACAGAGAACAAAATTTGAGAAAAAAGAAATCCTCAAAAAAGATGTACGGAAGGTCATAAGAAGAGGATGAAAACACATATGAAACTAAAAAGAACTCAAAGAAAGCACGGAAGGAAAATTTTGAAAATACAGGGCTATTACAAATGATTGAAGCGATTTCATAAATTCACTGTAGCTCCATTCATTGACATATGGTCACGACACACTACAGACACGTAGAAAAACTCATAAAGTTTTGTTCGGCTGAAGCCGCACTTCAGGCTTCTGCCGCCAGAGCGCTCGAGAGCGCAGTGAGACAAAATGGCGACAGGAGCCGAGAAAGAGTATGTCGTGCTTGAAATGCACTCACATCAGTCAGTCATAACAGTGCAACGACACTTCAGGACGAAGTTCAACAAAGATCCACCAACTGCTAACTCCATTCGGCGATGGTATGCGCAGTTTAAAGCTTCTGGATGCCTCTGTAAGGGGAAATCAACGGGTCGGCCTGCAGTGAGCGAAGAAACGGTTGAACGCGTGCGGGCAAGTTTCACGCGTAGCCCGCGGAAGTCGACGAATAAAGCAAGCAGGGAGCTAAACGTACCACAGCAGACGGTTTGGAAAATCTTACGGAAAAGGCTAAAGCAGAAGCCTTACCGTTTACAATTGCTACAAGCCGTGACACCCGATGACAAAGGCAAACGCTTTGAATTTTCGGCGCGGTTGCAAGAGCTCATGGAAGAGGATGCGTTCAGTGCGAAACTTGTTTTCAGTGATGAAGCAACATTTTTTCTTAATGGTGAAGTGAACAGACACAATGTGCGAATCTGGGCGGTAGAGAATTCTCACGCATTCGTGCAGCAAATTCGCAATTCACGAAAAGTTAATGTGTTTTGTGCAATCTCACGGTTTAAAGTTTACGGCCCCTTTTTCTTCTGCGAAAGAAACGTTACAGGACACGTGTATCTGGACATGCTGGAAAATTGCCTCATGCCACAACTGGAGACCGACAGCGCCGACTTCATCTTACAACAGGATGATGCTCCACCGCACTTCCATCATGGTGTTCGGCATTTCTTAAACAGGAGATTGGAAAACCGATCGATCGGTCGTGGTGGAGATCATGATCAGCAATTCATGTCACGGCCTCCACGCTCTCCCGACTTAATCCCATGTGATTTCTTTCTGTGGGGTTATGTGAAAGATTCAGTGTTTAAACTTACTCTACAAAGAAACGTGCCAGAACTGCGAGCTCGCATCAACAATGCTTTCGAACTCATGGATGGGGACATGCTGCGCCGAGTGTGGGAGGAACTTGATTATCGGCTTGATGTCTTCCGAATCACTAAAGGGGCACATATCGAACATTTGTGAATGCCTAAAAAAACTTTTTGAGTTTTTGTATGTGTGTGCAAAGCATTGTGAAAATATCTCAAATAATAAAGTTATTGTAGAGCTGTGAAATCGCTTCAATCATTTGTAATAACACTGTATATTGCTCGAAAACACAGGCGCTCGCCTTCGTAGAGTTCAGATGAAGAATATGAGGACAAGATGTGCTTTAGTATCAAGAGGAAAATCACACCGTTGAATACAACGGTAAGGCGGAATGCTTAGGATGTGAAGAAAGTTATAGTAGCACCAAAAATAAAAAAATAAAAATGGCTACTGGGAGAGTGTCACGAAACTGATCTTCTTTTGTAAACATGTGACGGTCGGCTTACATCGGCGTGCACTAGTCTCTTGTTATATCATGTAACTAAGTAATAAGGCTAGGGTGATGTGGAAAAATGTTGCTGGGTGACAGAATTAAGGTACAGATGCATTAATGTTTTTGAATAATGCTTTAGTAAATTAACGCGCCACCACGTAGCAGCGTGCACTGTGACGGCAGCTGAACAATGTGTTCTAATGAAGAGGAGTGTCCCACTGTTGAAGACTAACTGTCCCCGGTCGAGCGTTGTTGCGGCTCGATCTTGCTAACTGGAAAATTGCCAGATATATATGGGGAGTGGATGTAAGTCTCCTTCTACGCCCCCCCCCCCCCCCCCCCAATCACTGTCCATCTCCTCCTGTCAGTCTCCTTCCAGCTCTATCTGTCCATCACTCCCAATCTCTCTCTTTCCATTTTTTCCTCCACCACTTTCCCTTTTTATCTCTTCTTGTCTCCTCTATCTAACCATCTCCTTTCCGCTCTCTGCGTCCGTTTTCTCCCGCCCGTCTGTCCATCTACTCTTCCCCCCTCTCTCTGAACTTGAGCCTTATTTATTCTTTCTGCAAACTTAGATACTTTGGTCTGAATGTTTAATAGAGTATCGCGTAAAATTTAAAGTACATCGGTCAAGAACTCTTCGAGATTCTTCCTACCAACGTTTGAATATTATAGATTTTACACATTTTTATATTTTACGTATTTGAAAATAAATAGCCTATATTTGTCCAAACGTTTCTTAGAGTAATGTGTAAAAACCAGAAGTAAATCGGTCAAGATCTTTTTGAGATTTTTGGCAACAATGATTCCCCTTTATACATTGCATATGCATTATAAAAAAAATTAAAAATTGATATATGGCCTGTGTTCGTCTGAATTTTCATAATAGTGTCGTACAAATTTTAAGAAAATCTGTCAATAACGTTACGAGAATTTCGATGACATTGTGACCTTTATATAATACATATATATTTATATATTTCATATATTAAAAACATGTAGTGTGTGTTCATTAGAGTGTCATGTGAAATTTGAACTAATCCAGTCAAGAACTTCTCGAGATTTTTAGTAATAATGTTAGCTATGTATCTACACTGACGGAAAAAAACGTAGCAGCAAAAGATAATTAATCTAGAGCAATGAAATTTCGGGAATACATTTTTGTAGGTAACATTTAAGTGATTAACGTTGCAAGATCAGAATGTAACCGCGAGATAAGCAATTGCAAATGTGAAATTCTGGTACATTAACAACCGGTGTAACCGCCAGAATGCTGAAAGCAACGATGCAAACGTGCCTGCCCTGTGCTGTACAAGAGCCGGATGTCAGTTTGTTGGAGGGATTTTGTGGTGTCACCGCCAGACACCACACTTGCTAGGTGGTAGCCTTTAAATCGGCCGCGGTCCGGTAGTATACGTCGGACCCGCGTGTCGCCACTATCAGTGATTGCAGACCGAGCGCCGCCACACGGCAGGTCTAGAGAGACTTCCTAGCAGTCGCCCCAGTTGTACAACCGACTTTGCTAGCGATGGTTCACTGACAAAATACGTTCTCATTTGCCGAAACGATAGTTAGCATAGCCTTCAGCTACGTCATTTGCTACGACCTAGCAAGGCGCCATTATCAGTTGCTATTGATATTGTAAAGAATGTACAGACAAGAGCTACGTTCAACATTAATGGATTAAAGTTAAGTATTCCACCAGTTACATCCTTTTTTTCTAGTCTAACTACCTTGTCCTGTTGCAGACCTCACGCCAGCCTGCGTGAGCTTAAACGCGTGCCTTTCGGCTTCCTCCAAACCCCGTGGGTTGGCTTCTGCTAATCCACAACAGATTTCCATGCCTGTTGCTCTTCGCTGGTCAATACGGGGACGGCTAATGTTGTTTGTGGATGACGCAGCAGTTGTAGTCCGATGATGTCCTAGACTGGAGACAGATCTGGTGACTGAGATGGCAAAGGCAACATGGCGGCACTCTGTAGAGCATGTTGGGTTACAACAGAAGTATGTGGGCGAGCGCTATCCTGTTGGAAAACCCTCCCCAGAATGCTATTCATCAATACCAGCACAGCAGGTGACCACTGCTGCCACAAGTCATGTATAATGGCTGCATTCCTGCCAAGTGTTTCTGGAGTATCACAGAAGGAACATCCACCTCCTCGTAGCACGGTTAAACGACTTCGTTCAAACTCAGTGAGATGTCGATAATGGTGTCTGCTTTATTTTAGCTTTATGACAAGAAGCAGACAATAGAGACGTGGAACTGAAGTATTACTAGTCGTGTTGGTGTGGTCTTTCCCAACATGTTTGATGAGTACCGTCACGGGCGCAAGTGCACATTACCTACCATATATCTCCTTATCTGAGAAGGACTTTTATTAATAAAATATACTTGTTTCATTTTTAGAAGTGTTAAAAGAAATTCAGCCCGTCGCCACACCTTCCGCTATGAAGAGAGGACCTGTCAATTAGAAATACCGCCTGGAGGTGGTGATTAGAAACAGTACCTAACCGGCAACAACAAATACACTCATCAGGTTACCTTCCATTCAGAAGGCTGTTGCATGCAGCGACATTTATATTGACTTGTAAATAATAGATTTCAGCTATCAGATGTCCTTTTTAAATTTTATGGGCAAATCTAGATTTCAGCTAATAACTAGCCATTCTCAATGAACTATCATTTTTGATCAATGCATGTAATGCCTCTTGGTCGGGCGTTATCCACAGTACATTGAATACTACTGAATGAACTATGGATGAAGCCCGACCAAAAGGTATTACTTGCATTGATCACAAATGATAGTGAATTGAGAATGGCTAGTTTTTAGCTGAAATCTAGATCTGCCAATAAAATTTAAAAAGGACGTCTGATAGCTGAAATCTATTATTTACAAATACACTCATGTTCAGAAAAGACAGAACGCCATGAACGACTAGAGACAGGACGTTCATATCTGTCCTGCAATGCGATATGGGTGAGGTGTCGATCTTCTCGGAGGTGGTGGTGTGGGGTGGCGGGTGGGTCGGGGATCTGGGTAGGGAGTGGCTGGCCTGAGTGGTGCGACCTGACGCATCTCGTCCTGTCCTTTGGCTGTCCGTGAACCACTCTGCACACAGACGTTGCACTGCCGGTGCACTTCGTCCCACACGAGCAGCAATTTCCCCGGCGGATGCATCACATTATCTGATGCCAATAATGCCCCCTCTGTCACACTTACTGATCTGACGCTATGGTTCGCACATACGCGTGCGAGGCATCCTGCACGTTTGCTCAAGTCACACCGATCCACTGCCTTCGGTTTACAGCGACAACGAGAGTTGCAGGCAAGTTTTACTGGTACGTGGTGTTGCGCCGTGGTATCGATGCTGACCTTGAACCTGCGGGCCGACATGATTCAGTTCTAATCATTTCTTCAGAACATATTCATGTATATGCCCTGTGAATAAGAACGTCCTGTCTCTAGTCGTTCAACATGTTCTGTCCCTTCTGTACATGAGTCTAGTTGCATCACAATGAATATCCTATAAGTAGAGCATATCCTTTGGGTTGTTCATTGTTTTCCTAGGATATTCAGATTATATTCTCGTTCCCGATTTCATCCCAATTAACTATGACATGTGAACATAATTAATAACAACAAAACACAAAAATAAAAATCAGTGATTAAGAGAAAGTAATCTCTACTGAAACAATAAATGTAATTCTGCACTATACAAATTTATTTTAAGTCAGAACTCGTTTAAATCAAGATGAAATATGAGATAATCGTCCCATGGGCATCTAAAACAAATAAAATTCACTCTAAAGTAGTACTAGTAAGCAACTGCCTAGTTCAGTCCTGCTTTTGGACACGTGATCTGTGAAATAAAACGCGATTTGACTGAGATCATCTCAATACGAAAATCTAGACGAAACTACTCCCAAACAATCGGTGTTAAATCTCAGTACAGATAAAAATTACGTCAACAGTGATCAACAGCAATTTACCTTTACAGTCCTGCAGTGCCGGAGCGAATCGCAATATCACCGTGAATACAGCGGGGCGGCGTAGCGGAGTCAGGTTTCCCGAAGAAATCTACGTCGTCGGCAAAGGTGCAACCCTGCCGAATATTCTGAATGCTCAGACACATGACCTTGGTCAGCAGACTGCAGTCAAAAACCCACTAAATCTAAATACTGTCTCGTAACTTCTCTGCACACGACAGTCTTGAACTCCCAGCCACAACGGCGAAATTCAGAAGCCTCTCAGCGTGAGAGTATAACAAGCGAACTGCTGTAAAGACAACCATATGCTGCGTAGTGGCCGAGAACTCCCAACCAGAAGGGCGGAGTTCAGCATCATCTGAGTTTACAACAGGCACAGTGGGCCTAGTTACTCGCTGAAATACAAGTTATATGTTAAAAAATGACGAAATTCCTCCAGCTGTATTAAGGAGTTGGTTTCCTTGGCAACTAGTTTCCATGTTGTTACAACATCATCGTCAGGCCCTAAATACAACATATCATACATAAACAACCAATGCAACAACAGTAATTTATGAGTTATTATGCAAAACAATTCTTTTATATACATATTACATAATGGATAATTTTAATGAAATTAATTATATTTTTGGTCATTTCCGTTAAAATGCCATCACTCTGGACATTAGTCATTTACGTGGTATTACAAAATACAAATGAAGCTGTATATGCACAATCGTTTTGTTATAGGTTAATATCAGGTATTAAAAATGGGAGTATATAAAAGCTTAAGCGACAAGCCGTTATTCTAATAGATAATAATATGGGCGTGGAACATTGTAATTTTTTTAAAATAATGAACTATAAAAAGGAGAACATACGCATTGCCAATGAGACATATGCTAGGTAAACTTCATTGTTTACTAGTAGTGAACGGTGGGCAAGGTAGACTAGAGTTACGTTTGCAAAATTCTGTGCTGTCGTCACACTAATGTAACAGTGGTGTAATTTACTTAGACAACTTCGTTCCTAACACAACGAATGAAATGGTGAGGGACCGAAAAAATGGTGTGAAACCCAGTTGACACAAGGTAGTCAATAGTGTAAAATACACACTAATCAATTTAAAAAACTATACATTCCAATAAAATTATAAGTTAACACGTTGCTCAAATAATTTCTATGTCGGTGTCTTATCGAAGGCTATGACCAGGGTCTAAAATAATCAATTCCAGTAAGTTTACATGGTCAAAAGCACGATCAGATACAAAGCAATGCTCTAAAATAGAAGCAATCTAGGTAGTATCAGTTGTAATAAACAGTCATATATGTAACCTATTTGTTGTTCCTCTAAAACATACGCACAAAAACAGCCACTCAGTAAAAAAAACGATGTGTAACTCTTGTATTAAGTATGTGATCTCGTCGAGTGTCAATTCGAGTTAATTACGATCAATGATGCGCTTAATCTTTATTTACTATGGGCAAGTAGTCTACTGGACCAATCACTACTACACCATGGGGACTCATTCATTTTACTTATCTTTATAATTCAGTTGTTGTATAGAATTGGTAGTTAAAACATATCGGCTACCCACTGATTAACCTATAATAAACGATTCTGCATATACAGCTTCATTTGTATTTTGTGATACCACGTAAATGGCTAATATGCAGAGTGATGGCATTTTAACGGAAATGACCAAAAATACAATTAATTTCATTAAAATTATCCATTATGTAATATGGTTATAGTAGAATTGTTTTGCATAATAACTCATTAATTACTGTTGTTGCATTGGTTGTTTATGTATGGTATGTTGTATTTAGGGCCTGACGATGATGTTGTAACTACATCGAAACTGGTTGCCAAGAGAAACAACTCCTTAATACAGCTGGAGGAATTTCGTCATTTTTTAACATATATTATACTAGCTGACGTCCCGAGTCGTCCGTTTCAATTATGGATATACGAAGATAAAATACAAGTTCGCCTGAGAGCAAAACACAGCAAATCCGTCCACCGTCAACAACAGCTGACCAGGAAGACATCCGCTCCTCACTGGCGCCGAGACTGAAGACCCTCACTAAAAACTGCCGGCTCTCCAGATCTCTGATTTCCTCCGCCCTAAGTTGGGGCGGCGAATGATAATCATAGAATTCCCTGCACGTTATCCCTCTCTGCTCCGCACAACAAACGCCCACTAAACTCCGACCTTAGTTTATGACGTCGAAACGTCTTCAACTTATCCCCACTTTGCCATTTAAACAAAATTCCACTAATCGGAGACCACTCGGTGAAAAATTCGTAGGAAGCAGCCGGACGCCGACGTGTTGCTTAGAACGTTCCAAACGTCCTCTGCATTGTTCAACAGGAATTCCAGGCGCGACTGCAATGGAGCCGACCGACCACAGATGCGCAATGTGTCCCCGCTATCGTAGTCCAGTTTGTGAGGTCTCCAGCCGTTCATCTACATCGACATCTACATCGTACTCTGGAAGCCACCCAATGGTGTATGGCGGAGAGTACTTTTCAACGACGCTGCACTGGCAAATGGCGCGTGGGAAGAATGATTCTTGGCAAGCCTCTGTATTGGTTCTAATTTCTAGACTTTTTTCCTCGTGGTCATTACGCGAGACGTATGTGGGGGGAAGAAACATGTTGTCCGACTCTTGCCAGAAAGTGTTCTCTGGGATTTTCAATAGTAGATCTCTCCTTGATGCACAACGCCTCTCTTGTAACTTCTGCCAATGGAATTTGTTGAGTGTCTCCGTAACACTCTCGCGTCGGCTGAACTGTTCCGTGACAAAGCACTCCGCTCTTCGTTGGATCTTCTCTGTCTCTTGTATCAGTCCCACCCGGCAGGAACACCAGATAGATGAACAGTACTCAAGAATCAGTCGAACAAGCGCCTTATATGCCACTTCTATCGTGGATGAGCTATATTTCCTTACAGTTCTTCCTATGAATCTGAGTCTTGCATCTGCTTTTCCCACTATCTGTCTTATGTGGTCATGCCACTTACCCTTGCTCAGGATAGATACTCCTAAATACACTCCTGGAAATGGAAAAAAGAACACATTGACACCGGTGTGTCAGACCCACCATACTTGCTCCGGACACTGCGAGAGGGCTTTACCAGCAATGATCACACGCACGGCACAGCGGACACACCAGGAACCGCGGTGTTGGCCGCCGAATGGCGCTAGCTGCGCAGCATTTGTGCACCGCCGCCGTCAGTGTCAGCCAGTTTGCCGTGGCATACGGAGCTCCATCGCAGTCTTTAACACTGGTAGCATGCCGCGACAGCGTGGACGTGAACCGTATGTGCAGTTGACGGACTTTGAGCGAGGGCGTATAGAGGGCATGCGGGAGGCCGGGTGGACGTACCGCCGAATTGCTCAACACGTGGGGCGTGAGGTCTCCACAGTACATCGATGTTGTCGCCAGTGGTCGGCGGAAGGTGCACGTGCCCGTCGACCTGGGACCGGACCGCAGCGACGCACGGATGCACGCCAAGACCGTAGGATCCTACGCAGTGCCGTAGGGGACCGCACCGCCACTTCCCAGCAAATTAGGGACACTGTTGCTCCTGGGCTATCGGCGAGGATCATTCGCAACCGTCTCCATGAAGCTGGGTTACGGTCCCGCACACCGTTAGGCCGTCTTCCGCTCACGCCCCAACATCGTGCAGCCCGCCTCCAGTGGTGTCGCGACAGGCGTGAATTGAGGGACGAATGGAGACGTGTCGTCTTCAGCGATGAGAGTCGCTTCTGCCTTGGTGCCAATGATGGTCGTATGCGTGTTTGGCGCCGTGCAGGTGAGCGCCACAATCAGGACTGCATACGACCGAGGCACACAGGGCCAACACCCGGCATCATGGTGTGGGGAGTGATCTGCTACACTGGCCGTACACCACTGGTGATCGTCGAGGGAACACTGAATAGTGCACGGTACATCCAAACCGTCATCGAACCCATCGTTCTACCATTCCTAGACCGGCAAGGGAACTTGCTGTTCCAACAGGACAATGCACGTCCGCATGTATCCCGTGCCACCCAACGTGCTCTAGAAGGTGTAAGTCAACTACCCTGGCCAGCAAGATCTCCGGATCTGTCCCCCATTGAGCATGTTTGGGACTGGATGAAGCGTCGTCTCACGCGGTCTGCACGTCCAGCACGAACGCTGGCCCAACTGAGGCGCCAGGTGGAAATGGCATGGCAAGCCGTTCCACAGGACTACATCCAGCATCTCTACGATCGTCTCCATGGGAGAATAGCAGCCTGCATTGCTGCGAAAGGTGGATATACACTGTACTAGTGCCGACATTGTGCATGCTCTGTTGCCTGTGTCTATGTGCCTGTGGTTCTGTCAGTGTGATCATGTGATGTATCTGACCCCAGGAATGTGTCAATAAAGTTTCCCCTTCCTGGGACAATGAATTCACGGTGTTCTTATTTCAATTTCCAGGAGTGTATTTACGGTAGATTCCGGTTCCAGCGGTTTGTCGTCAATAGTGTAGGTATACAGTAGTGGTTTTCTTTCCCTATGTATGAACAATATGTTACGTTTATGTACGTCCAAAATCAACTGCCAGACCCTGCACTATTCATCAGTTTCCTGGAGATCAATCAGCAAATCGTTACTATCTTCTGGCGTTGCTACTTTGTTATAGACAACCGCATCGTCTACGAACAGCCATAAAGAGCGTCCTACGCTTTCTATTAGATCATTTATATATCTTGTTAACAGTAACGGTCCCACCAAACTTCCTCGAGTACTCCAGAAATTACCTTTACATCTGTCGATTTTGTTCCTTCAAGAACGATGTGTTGAGTTCCATCTGCAAGGAAGTTTTGAATCCAGTCGCAAATCTGCTCCGATACTCGATAAGCTCGTATTTTTTTCAGTAAACGGCAATGCAGTACGGTGTCAAATGCCTTCCCGAAGTCAGGGAACACAGCACCAACCAGAGCGCCCTTGTCCACTGCGCTGTGGATCTCACGGAGGAACAGAGTGAGCTGAGTTTCACAGGATCTCCGTTTGCGAAATCGATGTTGACTTTTGTAGAAGAGATTCTACACCCAATACGGAGGTCTAGAAGTTCGCATCCGATACAGTCGTCTGAGCCTCTGGTTTAGACCTTCCACTGTGCTAAAACCGTAGGACCACGGTCAGCCCTTGATACGATGTACTTTAGCCCATACTCTGCATACAATGCTAGGTGCCTTCACCAAATCAGCTAGCCGCAGAAAGGAGCCAAGCATGCCCTCAAAACCCAAGCGACAGGCGTCATGGCCGCCCGCAGTGGCCGAGCGGTTCTAGGCGCTTCAGTCTGGATCCGCGCGACCGCTACGTCGCAGGTTCGAATCCTGCTTCGGGCATGGATGTGTGTGATGTCCTTAGGTTCGTTAGGTTTAAGTAGTTCTAAGTTCTAGGGGACTGATGACCTCAGATGTTAAGTCCCATAGTGCTCAGAGCCAATTGAACCAATTGACAGGCGTCATGCGTGCCGAGACGTGCCATTACGTGCAACCGGTTGCACCCAGAGCACTAGACAGCCGCCAGCAGGGCCTTCTCCACATCGCGGAAGAGACCCGCCGGGAAACTTACCGAGTGCACACTCGCATTCTTTCCAGCCTTGCCTGTTATTTTCCTGACCGGCTCTATCAGCGGCTGATATTGGAGCTGCCGATGACAAGCATCCACAACCTCTGCACTTGTCCGAACTGGGCAGGAAAATTGGTCGCTGACCCAACAGGAGAGGTATCCCGTGATGGCTCATTGTTACCAACACTGAGTAGCAGCTCGTATCCATTGCTCCCTCTTTCGCCTTCCGCACAGTGACACGCAAACCCACCGCTGTCTGCCACCCACTCTAGAGTGAGGATGGACCGGTCAGATGTTGCGTACCAGAAGACGCAGTGACACCCGGGTCACCGAGGGATTCCGACGGCACGGGAGGTGTCGCACTCCTCGCGGCCAGCGCCCCGATGTTGCTGTGACTTTGAGCGGTAGCCAGAAGCAAGCCGACGGTGGCCAGCACTGCTTCCAGCTGTTCAGGACAGCAGCTAGCTTTCCCTGTGCCCGCTCACAACACGCGCAGTCCCCATCCACATCGTAGTGTGCAAAGAATTGATATAAGATCTCAAATGGCGATACTGAGTTAGGTATGTGCGAAAAATATAACGAGCGGAGAAAAAAAAAACACTAAAAGCTGCTCTGCCGATTTCTCACTATACCGTCAGACAGCAAGCTCTTAACCAGAAATAAATTTCTCTACTGATGTGGATGTATCTACAGCTGCTGTTACTAGAAACTCTGTAAGAGATGAGTATGGAAACTAGAATGAAGTGACCTTAATTATATGCTGTGTAACAGCACGAGACTTAAACTCAGTGCCTTAAAGTTGAGCTTCTGAAGGCGGGAAAATTACGCTACGAAGCCGCCTTACACACGGATATGCACCAAAATTGACGCGAAAACAAAAACTTAAAGTAAATTGCTAACCACTAGTCTACACAGAAAAATCCACAGGTGTAGTTCACTTTTTTGCAGAAGAACATGAAAAAAAAAAACAGTAACCAAACTAAATTACTGTGTATCAGCCAAGTGCTGCTGCTGCTACAGCTGCTGGAACGTCCGCTTGGCTCGGCGTCTGCTGGTATTCTACCACACAGCAAGGGAGCTTGACAAATCGGCCATAGCGCAGGATTGCCTAGAAAACAGACATAAAATACAGTCCGAAAACACAAAAGTGTTGGCTCATGCATATACATATTGGGACTCCGTTATAAAGGAAGCGGCCGAGATTCGTTTAAACAGCAGTTTCAACAGAGACCAAGGGTACACACTCAGCAGGGCATGGGGGCGGGCGTTGGACATGGAAAGAAAACAGAGATGCGCCACGCGGGAGCGGCAGTTTCAGACGTGGCGACTGGCCCTGGCGCCACCTGACGTCACTGGTGCTGCTGATGATGTCATCATGCCTATATAAGCGAGAAACCGTAGCAGCCCCGGCAGTCAGTGAACTCCTGAGGACGATGACGGAGATGGTCATCGAAAGCTCGAGGTTTTTATTAGAATTGACGCGGCTTGGAAACCGAGAACGTTTTATTCGTCTTTGTTGTTGACAGTTATCAGTAAATGCATGAGACGTATCTTTGTCCAAGATGTGACTAGTTTGATCCCTGAAACCACAGATAAGCGTATAGTATGCGTCATCTGTGTTTGCGCGGTAGGCAGCGGCATTTGTATCTTGTTGAAGACCAACGCGAAAGATGTCATTCGACTGCTACGAATCCTGGTGGTTCCAGTTCCTGCTGCTTCTTAAGGTGACAGACGTGTAGTTTTTACTCCCCCAATAGCGTCCACTTATTACGTTACTTGTGCCCATAGGACAGCACGTAGCGCAGCATGAACTGGTTGTAAGTGCATTAGAAAATCAGAATTTCAAAACAGTCTCCAAATCCACTGTACTCATGTTCCACCGCTAACATAGGACGATGACTCTCTCTTTCTCGAAGTCGTGTATAAAGTGTAGCAAATTCACACTGAAGGCTGAACAGTTAACCACGAGTTGGCTACGTGTACATCTACATCTTTTAGTGTGTGGCGGAGGGTACTTTGTGCAGTAGTTCCAGTTGTAAATAGTTGGCAGGAAGAACGATTACCGCTAAGCCTTCGTGTGCCGTCCGGTCTCTCTGATTTATCTGGGCGGTCTTTTCACGAGATACAGGTAGGAGGAGGCAGTGTACCGGGTGTCGGTAATTAAAGTCCAGCTACTCGCTGGAGGTCCACTGTGGACTGTAATTATAGTGTGGCAGCGAAAGTTGGTAGATATGCTAATGCGTTAATACGGAATCGAACCACGCTGGCAAAAAATTTGCCACCAGGTGCAAATCTGGCGCTGTACAGCATATAGTCGACGTCTGCGGTGCTCGTATTGAACAAACTATGTAAGTGGTGGCAAATAGTAACATCAACACCATGCCTTTCTCACTTCTTTCGCCTGCTCTGTCCATGTCGCGTTGCTGATTTACTACATATCGAAAATTTTCTACACGTCTTTCTTGTTTTCATATCGCCAGATCTGCACCTGATAGCTAAAACTGTAACTATTTTTTTCCTAGAATAAATCGGTTCCACATTAAAAAATTAGAATATCTACCAACTTTCACTGTTGTACGATAATTACAGCCCACACTGGACTTCTGTGAGTTGCTATAGATTAACTACAGCCACCAGATACTTGTTGACTCTTCTAGGAACGTACGCTCTCGAAACTTTTAACAATAAACCGAAGCGCGATGTAGAGCGCGTCTCACGCAACATCTGTCGCTGGGGCTGGCTGATCATCTGTCTGACACTTTCGTGCTTACTAAATCGACCTGTAACGAGATGCGCTGCTCTCTTCGGATATTTTCTATTTCCTGTCTCAGTTATACTTGGTACGGATCCCGTATTTACGAGCAATATTCAAATACAGGCCGAACGAGTGTTTTGTATGTTCCTTCCTTTGTTCGCGGACTACATTTCCTGACGACTCTAGCAATGAGTCTCAGTCAGTCATTTCCCTCACTCGCAGTTAATTTTATGTGGTCGTTCCATTTCACAACGCTCCGTACACATACTCCGAGGTATTTATTAATTATGTTCAGGGTCATGTACCACCAAGCAACGATTCTCTCTAGCTCTACTTGCATCTCGCTATTACTATCTGACAGCAGTATCATTCGCCGAAAGCCTCACTGAACATCGGACGTTATCTACATATGACTAATAGAGTGTAGGGCTCCCCCGAGCACGCAGAAGTAGCGCCGCAACGACGCCGCATGGAGTCGACTAATGTCTGAACTAGTGCACGAGAGAATTGACGCCATGAATCCTGGAGGGTTGTCCATAAATCCGTAAGAATACGAGGGGTTTGGTGATGTCTTCTGAACAGCACGTTGCAAGGCATCCCAGATACGATCAATTATCTCCATTTCTGGAAAGTTTGGTGGCCAGTGGAAGCGTTTAAACTCAGGAGAGTGTTTCTGGAGCCACGATGTAGCAATTCTGGACGTGTGGGGTGTCGCACTGTCCAGCTGGAACTGCCTAGATCCGTCGGAGTGCACAATGGATGTGAATGGATTCGGGTGATGAGACAGGATGCTTACATACACGTAGCCTGTCAGAGTCGTATCCAGACGTATCAGGGCTCCCGTATCACTCCAACAGCACACGCCCCACACCATTACATAGCCTCCACCAGCTTGAACAGTCGCTTGCTGACGTGCAGGGTCCATGGACTTATGAGGTTCTCTCCATAACCGTACAGTTCCGCTCGATACAATTTGAGGTGAGACTCGTGCGACCAGGCAACATGTTTCCAGTCATCAACAGTCCAATGTCGGTGTTGACGGGCCCAGACGAGGCGTAAAGCTTTGTGTCGAGCAGTCATCAAAGGTACAAGAGTGCGCCTTCGGCTCCGAAAGCCCATATCGATGATGTTTCGTTGAATGGTTCGCACGCTGGCACTTATTGATGGCGCAGCATTCAAATCTGCAGCAATTTGCGGAAGGGTTGCACTTCTGTCACGTTGATCGATTCTCTTCAGTCGTCGTCGGTCCCGTTCTTGCAGGATCTTTTTCCGGCCCCAGCGATGTCGGAGATCTGATGTTTTACCAGATTCCTGATATTCACCGTACACTCGTGAAATGGTCGGAAGGGAAAATCCCCACCTCATCGCTACCTCGAAGATGCTGTGTCCCATCGCTCATGAGGCGACTATGGCACCACGTTCAGACTCACTCAAATCTTGATAACCTGCCATTGTAGCAGCAATAACCGATCTAACAACTGCGCCAGACACTTGTTGTCTCACATAGTTGTTGCCGACCGCAGCACCGTATTCTGCCTGTTTACATATCTCTGTATTTAAATAATCATGCCTATACCAGTTTCTTTGGCGCTTCAGTGTATAATAGCTGAGATATGCGGAGTACTTTATAATGTTTGAACGCAATATATGTTCCAAAATCCTGCCGCACACCAACGTTAACGATATGGGCCTGTAATTTAGTGGATTGCTCCTACTACGTTTCTTGAATATTGGTGTGACCTGTGCAACTTCCCAGTCTTTGGGTGCGGATCTTTTTTTTTAAATTCTTATGGGACTTAACTGCTAAGGTCATCAGTCCCTAAACTTACACACTACTTAACCTAAATTATCCTAAGGACAAACACACACACACGCAAGCCCGAGGGAGGACTCGAACCTCCGCCGGGACCAACGGATCTTTCGTCGAGCGTACGGTTGTGTGTGATTGTTAAGTATGGAGCTAATGAATCAGCATACTCAGAAACGAACCTAACTGGTATATAGTCTGGACCAGAAGACTTGCTTTTATTAAGTGATTTAAGTTGCTTCACTACTCCGAAGATGTTTACTTCTACGTTACTCATGTTGGCAGCTGTTCTTGAATTCTAGAATACTTCCTTCTTCATCTTTTGTGAAGACATTTCGGATCGAGATCACGATTCACTTTTGTGGCATGTCGGTAAAAATTTATAGTCTTTGAAGATCGATTTTATCTAAACAGCTGAATCGATTTTAGCTTTTGAGTGGGTCATTCTATGAGAACTTTATGCTGTTTTATTTTGGTGTATTGAAAATTTTCTGTGGGATATTGTTTTCGAGTTATAATCGTTAAACTGAAAAAGCTCAAAAATGGCATCGTTTTTCGGCCCCCAAACGTTTACCAGAAGCAAAAATCATTGCCAACTCATTTACCTCATATTTAGGATGGCTAACACCGATTAAAATTATTTCCAGCTTGTGCATTTTTATTGGCCAGCAGAAGTCTGCTTTGCTTCCACTAGCCTACTTACACAGCTGTTTCGCAGGTGCTTATGATTTTCTTGCAAGCCATTGTTCTGATGACAGCCTCTACCATTGTCTGACGCCTGTCTGTTTCGAACGCATTATAGAAGACTGTGAGGAGCTATACTCTGCAGATAATACCTGTCATGGATCATTGAAAGACGGCCCCCGTTTATCAAACAATCTTGAATTTCTTCGAAATAGTAAATAATGCTTGATTCATAGTCATGGGCACAATATCGTAACTGATTACTGCTGATATTTTAAAAATGTTGCTAAGATTATGTGATATTTCTATCGAATACTGTGGAACTTTCTTGATATTATACTAGCTCTACACCATTGTGTAATAAACTTCATTGTTTTCAAGTTTCGGGAGTAAAACTGGTAGTAGTGCTGAAGCAGGAAAGGTATTTGTATTGAGGGGCTTGTGGCAATATCTTGCGGGTGCATGTAAAATGAAGCGCCAAAGAAACGGGTATAGGCATGGGTGTTCAAATACAGAGGTACATAAACAGGCAGAATATCGCGCTCCGGTCGCTAACGACTATACAAGAGCCGGCCGGAATGGCCGAGCGGTTCTAGGCGCTACAGTCTGGAACCACGCGACCGCTACGGTCGCAGGTTCGAATCCTGCCGCGGGCATGGATATGTGTGATGTCCTTAGGTTGGTTAGGTTTAAGTAGTTCTAAGTTCTAGGGGACTTGATGACCTCAGACGTTAAGTCCCATAGTGCTCAGAGCCATTTGAACCATTTGACTGTGTAAGACAACAAGTGTCTGGCACAGTTGTTAGATCGGTTACTGCTGGTACAATGGCAGGTTATCAAGATTTAACTAAGTTTGAACGTGGTGCTATAGTCGGTGCACGAGCGATAGACAAATCATCTCCGAGCTAGCGATGAGGTGTGCATTGTTCCGTTTGACCATTTCACGAGAGTACCGTGAATATCAGGAATCCGGTAAAACATCAAATTTCCTACATCGCTGTGGCCGGAAAAAGTTCTTGCAAGAACGGGACCAACGACAACTGAAGATAATCATTCAAAGTGACAGAAGTGCAATACTTCCGAAAATTGCTGCAGATTTCAGTGCTGGGGCATAAAAAAGTGTCAGCCTGCGAACCATTCAACGAAACATCATCAATATGGGCTTTCCGAGCCGAAGGCCCGCTCGTGGACCGTTGATGATTGGATGACACAAAGCTTTACACCTCGCCTGGGCCCGTCAACGCCGACATTGCACTGTTGATAGCTGGAAACATGTTACCTGGTCGGACGAGTCTCGCCTCAAATTGTAACGAGCGGATGGGCGTGCACGGGTTTGGAGATGACCTCATGAATCCATGGCTCCCGCATGTCAGTAGGAGACTGTGCAAGCTTATGGAGGCTCTATAATGGTGTGGGGCGAGTGCAGTTGCAGTGATGTGGGACCCCTATACGTCTAGATACGACTATGACATGTGACACGTACGTAAGCGTCCTTTCTGATCACCTGCATCCATTCATGTCCATTGTACATGACTTAGGCAATTCCAGCAGGACAATGCGACACCCCACATGTCCAGAATTGCTACATAGTGGCTCCACGAAAACTGTTCTGAGTTTAGACACTTCCGCTGACCATCACACTCCCCAAACATGAACATTATTGAGAATTCCTGTGATGCCTTACAACGTGCTGATCAGAAGGGACCTCCCTCCACCCCCTCGTACTCTTACAGATTTATGGAGAACCCTGTAAGGTTCATGGTGTCAGTTCCCTGCAGCACTACGTGAGACATTGGTGGAGTCCACGTCGTATTGCGGCATTTCGGCGTACTCGCGGAGGCCCTGCTCGATGTTAGGCAGACGTGCCAGTTTCTTTGTCTCTTCAGTGTAGTTCCTTCTGAAATTATTTATGTCAGGGATTTTTCTTACGGAGAATATATATGGGGGCAAATGTCCAGTCTTTCTGAATACCTCCGAAATTAAAGTCACTGTTTTATTACCCTTATAGTTCTCTCCCGAGGTTAGTGGAACTACTTCACTGCGGTGGGAACTAAAAAACTGGTGGAAAAATCGAAGATATATTGCTTGTTCTGAGGAAAAATTCAAATCGTTCACGTAATTTTATTTGAGTCAAGTTTGAAATGGCCGGGAATTTTAAGAAAGACAAGCTAGGCCAATTTTATACGTAAAAACAATAGTCTTTTACGTTGTAGAATCATTCCCTTAAGGACAAATTACGAGATATTTACTAGACAGTGTGGGCATAGCCCAGTGTGAAAGTGGTAGGAAAATAAAGTTTCTGAGAGGTATACAGGGTGAATCATCTAGAACTTGCACCGTGAATATTGCGGAAATGGAAAGCGGTGTTGATGTCCGGTTTTCACAGAATAGATTGGTAGTCAGGGTCTCCTATTGTTAGCCAATCAACAGGTTGTAATAGTACTTTGCATTTTTTGCGAAAGCATACACCTTTTTAAATGGAACACTGCCTATTGACAGTAATAAACTAAAATTAGGGTAAATTAGAATGTCAGTGGTGGTTGTTGCATGATTCTAGTGCGAGTAGTTTAAGAGATGTCGTACTTTGAAAACTTGCGAAACTAACAGTTATTTGTGCCTTTCATATTGGATAATTGCTAGGTACGATGCTACGTTTTCTTACAGTGTGCTTGTGTGCTCCTTGAATGCATTGCTATCTCCCTGTTTTGATGTGCTGTGTCCAATCCTGCAATTTGAACAATACCAATTCTCTCACGATTCGGCTCTGAATTGAACTTTTGGGAATGGGCGCTGATAACCTCGCTGTTGTGCGCCCTAAAACACTAATAATCATCATCATCATCTTGAATGCATTGCGACTCGCTAGACAGCTGGTGTGCGACATTCCAAGCAGTGGGTCGTAAGTGGAAGACGGGGTTTATCAGTGCATAAAAAGGTAACACGCTCATAATACATGGAGAGTGTACCAAGAATGCAGTTCATTCTTTTACGATGTATGCGACAAGATATCCCAATAGATGTCAACCATCTCGGCAGTTATTTATCAACCTCTTCAACAGTTACAAGGAAGTGTAGCGTAACACATACATAACGTAACTTAAGGAACGAAGTGACGACAGAAGAGGGGGAAATTAATGTTCTTGATAGTGTTGCAGTTGGTCCGCATGTTCGCTCCTGCGCAACTGCACGGGGAAGTGACATGAGTCAAGTGATAAGCGTCCTACACATTCGCCATCTACATACGTTCCACCCCTATCACACCTCTCTCCATCAAGAGCTGCATGGAAACCACTATGAGAAACTTCTGTACATTGGCATTAAGACAGTGTACTCTAGATGATACGCCCTGCTAAACTCGCAGGGCAGGACAAGTAGTAGGAATTGTGGAAGGGGGTTACAATGAGCGGCTGTCAGTTATACTCCAAACATAACACTTTATTTAGTTATCCAAACATCACATTGTAGCTTCTAACGTTGACTATCGACAGAAAACGTCTTTAATTCTAAAACGGCTGAAGGCCCATGAATTAAATACAACTGCTATAAATATTTTTTTTTGAGACAGAAGGCTCTAGGCTTTAACCTTAAATAGTATTTAAGGCCAAGCGATGTAGACTTGACTAGTCAGCTACATTAAGTTTTAAAAGCGGCTGAAGGCCCATAAATTTAAAACAACGTAACTACAATAATCTTTCAATAGGCAGAAGGCCCAAAAGCTTTTAACCTTAAACAGTGTTTAAGCCCAAGTGATGTAAGACTTGCTAAGTAAGAATACAAAATTTTAAAGTGGCTGAAGGCCCATCATTTTAAGAACAACACAACTACAATAAATTTTCAACAGGCAGAAAGCTCACAGCTTTATCTTCCAAAAGGCAATACTTGATAAGTAAGATCCTTAAAACTCAAAGCGGCTGAAGGCCAATGCTTCTAAAAACGATGCAATAAATTTTCTGCGTCTCCATCATCTTCGCCTGCAGATGATGGAGACGCATTGCATCGAAACGCTGCTACGAGACGACGACGCTACTCGGCTGACAACCCGTGAAGACTTCATATATGAAATTCGCCGAGAAAGCCTGCACTCACATGCCTTGTTGACAGTTTGGATCCACGGCTCTGTCAACTGAAATAGTGATTCATCTGACCAGGCCACAGTTTTCCAGTCGGCCAGGGTCCAACCGATATGGTCACGAGCCCACGAGAGGTGTTGCAGGCGATCTCGTGCTAGTAATAAAGGCACTCGCGTCGGTCGTCTGTTGCCATAGTCCATTACTGCAGGACAACTCATCGCGGATGGTTTTGATCTAAATGAAAGCTGGAAGCATGAATGGTCAACAAAAACATTGGGAACAAGAGCCTATCACCGTGATCCCACACAGAAGCCAAAAGGTTTTGACCTACTGAGGAACCTTTGGTGCCGCCTCAACGGGTTAAGGACTGGACATAGTTGTTGTATGTACTTCAGGTACGAATGGGGCTGGATCAGTTGACCAATGTGTGAATGTAATCAAGAAGAGCAGACAATTGAACATTTAGTCCAACGCTGTCCACTTCATTCATACCCAGGAATTCCCGATGACTTTGAAACACCCCTTAGAAAATTTATATATGACTGTGCTTAAACTGACACACAATATGTTTTGGCGCAACGCAATCTGACTTTCAAAAATCCCTACAAAAGAATGGCCCTGACTAACATTAACCTATACCTTTCACAAATCACTTACTTCACAAAAATCTTCCTTACTCGAACTACTGCAATACAGCGAGCGCCACTACTGCCAGCTAAATGAAAGATTGAAACTGCTGAAGGCACTAACTACTGATAGGCATAGTTAGCAAATGAAAGAATTTGATAGAGAACAAACAATGTATTTACCTTGATAGTGTTCAAAAGTCATTATATATATATATATATATATATATATATATATATATATATATATCAGTTCATGGCATCCAGTCTTACAAATTTACTGTCTCTGTCCAAAACTCCGCCATCTCACTCCCCACATCCACCACTGCTGGTGGCTCACCTCCAACTGCACAACGCTACACGCTGTTAACAACCAACTGCCCAACACTACAATGGCCAACAACAATGCAAACCAGCCACAGACTCCACACAGCACAGCCAGTGATTTTCATACAGAGCACTACGTGGCGTTACCAATATAAAAACCTAAACAGCCTACTTACATAGCCCCCATGCTCCCCACAAAAAATTTTACATATTGTTCTGGGCAATGGCCAATACATATTTGTTAAAATTTTTTTACAATTACAATAACAAAGAAATCAAATGCACACACTTATTGATACAATGTTGGTCAAAAGATAAAATTTTCTCACAGTCAATAAAGACAGTCCTGATCGTTCATTATAGTAAAATAGCAGTGTTTTTCTCAAAGTCTGAGCAGTAAAAGAAAATGCACACAGAAGTAGTGGATTTCCATGCAGTCTTGAAGACTTAGTGTTGTCCTTCCAACGGAAAGACAGTGCTGCTCTCGACATGCAGACAGGTAATGGGCCACAACAGAGCAAACCCACAGCAGAGTCAGTCGAAGTATTGAAGAATATTGGTAGGCAGGTCATCACAGAGCAGACCCACTGTAGTCCTGGTAGAGATTATGGTATTGGTGGGCCACCAGAGGTGCAGACCCACTGCAGTCCTTGTAGAAATAATGGTATTGGTGGGCCATCAAAGATGCAGACCCACTGTAGTCCATTTAGAGACGGCCAGCAGCCATCCGTTGCGACTGTGCAGGTGCACAATCACCATCGCAGAGTCTTGCGGGGAATATAGCAAGTCCATAAACCACCACTTGTGCACTCACAAAGTTTTTTTTTATTTTTTTAAATTGTCCTTAGAACCAGCAATGCTGTTAATCAGTCCCTTGCTGAATTATTAACACACGTGCAAACACTATCAGTCTGTACTTCTCACATATTGTCCATATACTATGACCAACAGAAACGTGTGCAGTGAAATGTAACTTACAAGTAACTTAATTTGATAAACTGGTGTCAATTACAATTTTATAACATAAGAATACAATAACAAAGGTACAAAATACATTATTAAAGAACATAACAATACAGATAACATTTGTAGTAATAGGGGCTTTACAAAAGAATAGAAATAAACATATACATCAGTGTTACAGGAATTATGACATAAGTAAATACATAAAAGATCAGAATAACTTTTGAAACATCAACTTCACACATGAGCATTAAAACAAAACAGAATAAATAATGTCTAAACATCCTTACAAAGTAAATAACATGTTATCAGAAAAATTCTACAACGTAACTCTCATCAGATAAACACATAAAGACAGGAAGAACACAAATACCCAAGGGTACACAAACACATAGTGGGATAACACAAGGAAAGGACAGGGTTTGTTTTACTGCAGTATTTTGCAAACAAAACTTTCTTTACTTCTCGGAGATCTCCATTCGTTCTTCATTATTTCCAAAAAGTCCTATCTGTACCTGCTTTCTGTACTTTTTTCGTATAACTTCTCAATGCATTTCTTCCAACTGATCGCAACTCATTCTCTTATATAGTCTACCCCCTCTTGAGCTAACTTAAATCTACTGAGCTCAGATGCATAAACTAAGGGATGAGGCAATGCAGCAGCTCAAAACAATTAATACAAGCAGCAATGACAAAAAAATGCAAATTGGCAAAGCAAGCAGCAGCAGCAAATGCAATAACTTATATCCAATTATGACAAAGCTCAAGCATAAAAAATATTATAGAAAAGATGACCATGTCTAATACCTATGTCACATCTTAACACTAGAGTGATGCATCACCTTTACTTACCGTACCAAAAATTTATCAAGTCATTGACAAAAATTATCTATGCAATTCCTGTGAAGGGAAATGTCTTTTTGTGCTCCCTCGTTTTTTTTGGAAGTAGATCATAAAATTATTTATTTACTGGATCTGTAGGCATAAAATATCTATATTAGTACAGCTATTAAATTTTATTTTAACCAATGCTGCAGTGCAGCTAGAAACTAGATATTAAACAAATTGAGCAATCTCTCAACTAGAAAGACAATAGATGTAAAAATGTTTCTCATCATTTCATTAGGCACTTTAGTAAATATCATAAATTAAGAGCTCCACAGTGTAATCATATGTTTTCAAGTTTGAGCGTGTCGTACTTGCGATGCTTTCTACAAAGGAATGTCAATAGCGAGGTTAATGGCCTCTTTTCTTTTTCACCTGTGCCTCTGAAAGGCACACACTAATGGCTTTTTCCCAGGCGACTATCGTGCAGCTGGGTGCCCACCACGCATTACGTGCAGGTCACTTAACTCTCCTACCGAAATATTTACGACAGCAGTTTGCATTACAGTGACAGTCTCATATAAAAACTTCACAGGTCGAAAATTTGCGTTACGAATGTGTAGAAACAAAATCCTGTAAATATAACAGTGTCCAAAAAATTTTCGCCGGCATTGTGATACATTCACACATATACACACATTTCATAATTCTTAAGGTACGATTCTTGGTTTCCAACATCCTTTTCATAAATCAGAGTCCCTAACCACTACTCCTTATTCCTTACCTTATTACACATGTACATATTCATATTCATCAACACGTCTTCAATATTTCATCAAAATAACTACATAGCATAATCAGATTCCTCATATAGCATCATCTCATTGATCATAAACATACCTCAAAAGCATAATACACATCGTCGTCGTGATAGTAACACCATAACACCTCAGCCAAATCCCAAAAACGTCGTAGCTTTCTGCAATAATTTCAAAACCTAAAAAATATTCTCTGCTCATTTCAATAGTGTCATCTACCTCAATCATACTTTAAAAATCGTGATCCCATACCACATATATCATTCAAAGCTCGCATAGTATGACAATGGTTCCAAAAAAATATGAACAGTTCATAAAGTACAGACAAAATACAATTTTATAAGTGTGAAGTTATCCAACTGTGTAATTGCGTAAACATGTGTCACTGACATAGTAAGAAAAACATGTTTGTCTCTCTCAGTTAAATGATCAGATAGCTGTGTAATTTATGTGTTAGAGAAATATGATATCGATGTGTAAAGTTGTATAAGCAAATACCATATTAGCTAGGGCTCCTTGTGCTTGCCAAACACATAGTACACAAAGGAAGTGTGTACCCCCCCTGAGCATTAATGTAATTATACCCTCAGGTGTTACGGATTACTGAAATGGAATGAAATGTATCACAGAAAACTTTCATTGTAATTCAAAAATCTTTAAAAATAAATGTTTTAAGTATAAAATTGATCACTGAAATGCGTGTCCTGTAGCGCTAAATGTGCATCTTGTTGTAAGATAATCTCTGTGGAAGTGTCGTAGTTATTTTCCTCCGAAAGCTAAGTTCTGCAGAAGCCAATGTACTTACCTCATGATAAATAAAAGTGAAATGCTTTGCGTATAGATATCGTAGTTATTACGTACATTACAGTATCAAGAAAGTACTATACTGTAACGTACTGTTGTGCTACGAAAAAGACTGTCTGATTGTAACTATACCACAAAAGTTACTACTAAAACATGTTTTACTTTCCAGAAGAATTCAGAAAAACTGTGCAGATATAAAACAGATACACTGCAAAAGCAACAATGTAAATTGTGTCACACATTAGTAGTATCATGATATACTCGTGTAGCTGTCAAAGACCAAATGCTAAGTCATCTTTAATCCCACAGAAAGTACTTTAAATCCAGAATGTATTCTCAAGTAAACCAAAATGTTGCATTAAAATCTCATTAGCACTACTGGTATATGTTCTAAGTATGTGAGCCTTATAGTCGTTACGTAATCGTGCAACTAACAAGCAAGAATGTACAAATAACAACACTGTGTCATCTGTTCACTATAACAATGCATTCATAATTACTTGTCTACGTTCCCTAGGTTCTTGACTGGATAGTTAACTTTAAAACATAGTTGCATGTCAACAGTTTGTAAGTGTGACAAAGAGTACTAGTAATGTGAAGTGATATTTTTTTTTAGCAAAGACTAAGTTAAAAAGCAGATTATCATTCAATAAGCGGTTTTACATGTGAAATGTAGTGTAAACCTTTACTCTTCCTAGTACGCAGAGTTTCAACTTCAACGCAATTATCATGTTATATATATCGGTAAGGAATGCTAAAATTTGCTCGAGGTTAGCGTCTATGTTATTTTTCTGAGTCAGCCGCCGCACGTGGCTGCCTGCGGTGCGAGTCATTGTGTGCTATATCTTTGTTAGCGTGCGTCGTTATTGGGATTAGGAGACCTAACTTCTACAAATTCACCTTGACGAGAAGGCCCTGCCCTGTTTGAAGCTCGCCTGTTCTGATGGAATTCAGGTCTGTCGTTTTGTCGGTAGTTTACATAGTTTCTTGTTTATCAGTCATGTGGTGGAGAATTTCTCCCGGAATCATAACTGCGCGCTGGACCGTTGCGTCTGAAGTTATTCTGTCTCCCTTGATAATAATTATTTTGGTTCCCATATTGTCTGTTTCTATGGTTGTCTCTGTCACATTCATTACTATGGAAAAGCGATCTTTCTGTGTAACTATTACTCTGCCAACGGTTGTCTTACAGGTGGTGTCTGTTTTGGTCACGATTTGTGTTGTGAGAATAGCCTTGTCGTGTCCAGTTATTATTTCTTTCATCGCGGAATTGCGACGGATGTGACCTGTAATTGTTGTGTTCCTGTTTTCGCGTTCCGCGATTGTCAGTATCAATTTCTAATTCTTGTAAGAGTCCCTGAAAAGCTTCAATGTCGTCTTTGCAACGTCCTGCCAAAATAATATGTCGTAAATGTTCAGGTAGTTTGATTAAGCAAATGCGGATGAGTTCTGAGGGGCTGTATGGGTTTGACAGGTACTGATTCTTGTGCAACATGTCTTCAAAATATTTCACAAGACTGGAAAATTCAGATTGTTCGAAATGTTTCATTATTATGATGCTATGTTTTACTCGGTCTTGTGTAGCTTGAGACCAATATGCTGAGAGGAAGGCATGATAAAATTCTCCTTCACTTTGGCAATCGTGAATGACCGATCGCATTCTTACAGCTGGTTCATCCTCTAAATAGCCACACATAAATTCTAATCTGTGCTCTAATGACCAGTTGGGAGGAAAACAATGAGAGAATTGATGAAGCCACGCTTGTGGATGAATGTCGTTGCCGGAATTCTTAAATGTTTTGAATTTACGTGTAGTAATAAACAGCTTATAGTCAAAATCATCATGTCGGCGAGTCGCATATCGGTCATTGTTACTTCGTTTCGGCGGTTCCATCTCAAAATTCGGTGTACCTTGCCAATTTCTTTCATAATTTCCGAAGTACCCCGTGTTATTACTTTGTGGCTGTTCCGTATTTCTATGTCCCTCTTCCCATATTGGAGCGCGAGTGTCCTCTAAAATATGTAATTCCTGTATTACCTGTGTCAACTGATCTTGTACTTCCCGGATTTCTCTTTGTTGTTGCGTATTAATTTGATTCTGATTTTGTTTGAATTTCCTAATTGGTTCGCACTCTTCTGTGTCATTAAAGACTACCGGTTTTGTGTCATTCAGATTATCATCTACCTTCGTAGATAAATTATTTAGCTGATCCGAAAGTTCAACTACTTCCACTGATAATGAACTAATTTCCTCCATGTGTCTTTCTGAACCAATTTTCAGAGTATCTACTGTGTCCTTTAAGTTTTCCTGAGTTTTTGCAAGTTGCGTAACCGAATCGGTAGAAGCAACTGAGTCAATTTTAGCTTGTAAGGTGTCGTGATTTTCATGAACTATAGTTTGCAGTTCCTTTATGGCTGCTTCGTGATTCTGTAATGCATCTTCATGACGCGAAAAAATAGGTTGGAAATGCTCACAAATTTGTATTTTTACGTCATTACAGACTTTTTGACATTTCGGTTCGATTTTATGTAACTCAGTAGTTAAATCTTCACGTGTTTGTTCAAGTGTGGTGTATAACTTTTGAAGATTTTGTTCCATTGCGTCTAACTATTGCTGTGTTTGTCTCTGGTGTTGTCCATTGTGTCTAACTTTTGAAGATTTTGTTCCATTGTGTCTAACTTTTGAAGATTTTGTTCCACTGTGTCTAACTTTTGAAGATTTTGTTCCATTGTGTCTAACTTTTGAAGCTTTTGCTCTGTTTGTCTCTGTTTTTGTTCCAATTGTTGCATTAATTGCAATAATAATGTATTAGTGTCTGGAATTTGTTTCTCTATGCTTTTTGGCAGTGTATTTTCACCGGAAACATTCACATTTTGACAAGCAGAAAATGTGTCTTTACTCATTTGAGAAAACGGTGAGGACGCAAAACCTGAGTCAACAGCATTTGCAATATTGTGTTCTGTCATTTCGGATTACTGAGGCGAGCTGTTGCCGACCGATCGATCGATAATGCTTCCTTGTTCAGTATTTGTTTCACTGTCTACGCCATTATTTGCCGCCCGCTCCATTTCCCTATGCACAATTACCAAATTACTACTTCGAATGTCTGTTAATTCATTACACAGCGGTGCTGATAAGCTACGCTCGTCGTCACTATTATTTCTCAGTTTACTTTGGAGCCTAGTGTTACGTTTCTCACACGCCATTATTGTTACAATATTTCACACGATAACACAGAAAAGCACAATTTGAAGAGCAAAAATAAGAGAACACATTAACATAGCACTGAAAATAATATCTAGTTAATTCCAAGCACAGCTGCGAAATACTTGGTGCAAATCTACATGCATGCCACAACTGTTTTACTGTATAACAATGAAAGACCGCAACTACAAAGGAAATTCTCTCTACAGTTACGCGCTAGCAATAAACAATAGCTACACTAATTACACAAACTACAAGAAAAAATCAAAAGATTCCAGTGAGGTATCCTTGGCTAAGGGTCGACATTTGAAACGTCCCCTGAGAAAATTTATAGATGACTGTACTTAAACTGACACACAATATTTTTTGGCGCAACGCAATCTGACTTACAAAAATCCATACAAAAGAATGGCCCTGACGAACATTAACCTATGTTGTTGTTGTTGTGGTCATCAGTCCTGAGACTGGTTTGATGCAGCTCTCCATGCTACTCTATCCTGTGCAAGCTTCTTCATCTCCCAGTACCTACTGCAACCTACATCCTTCTGAATCTGCTTAGTGTATTCACCTCTTGGTCTCCCCCTACGATTTTTACCCTCCACGCTGCCCTCCAATACTAAATTGGTGATCCTTTGATGCCTCAGAACATGTCCTACCAACCGATCCCTTCTTCTGGTCAAGTTGTGCCACAAACTTCTCTTCTCCCCAATCCTATTCAGTACCTCCTCATTAGTTATGTGATCTACCCATCTAATCTTCAGCATTCCTCTGTAGCACCACATTTCGAAAGCTTCTATTCTCTTCTTGTCCAAACTATTTATCGTCCATGTTTCACTTCCATACATGGGTGCACTCCATACAAATAATTTCAGAAATGACTTCCTCACACTTAAATCTATACTCGACGTTAACAAATTTCTCTTCTTCAGAAACGCTTTCCTTGCCATTGCCAGTCTACGTTTTATATCCTCTCTACTTCGACCATCATCAGTTATTTTGCTCCCCAAATAGCAAAACTCCTTTACTACTTTAAGTGTCTCATTTCCTAATCTAATACCCTCATCATCACCCGACTTAATTCGACTAAATTCCATTATCCTCGTTTCGCTTTTGTTGATGTTCATCTTATATCCTCCCTTCAAGACACTATCCATTCCGTTCAACTGCTCTTCCAAGTCCTTTGCTGTCTCTGCAGAATTACAGTGTCATCGGCGAACCTCAAAGTTTTTATTTCTTCTCCATGAATTTTAATACCTACTCCGAATTTTTCTTTTGTTTCCTTTACTGCTTGCTCAATATACAGATTGAATAACATCGGGGAGAGGCTACAACCCTGTCTTACTCCCTTCCCAACCACTGCTTCACTTTCATGTCCCTCGACTCTTATAACTGCCATCTGGTTTCTGTACAAATTGTAAATAGCCTTTTGCTCCCTGTATTTTACCCCTGCCACCTTTAGAATTTGAAAGAGAGTATTCCAGTCAACATTGTCAAAAGCTTTCTCTAAGTCTACAAATGCTAGAAACGTAGGTTTGCCTTTCCTTAATCTTCCTTCTGAGATAAGTCGTAAGGTCAGTATTGCCTTACGTGTTCCAGTATTTCTACGGAATCCAAACTGATCTTCCCCGAGGTCGGCTTCTACTAGTTTTTCCATTCGTCTGTAAAGAATTCGTGTTAGTATTTTGCGGCTGTGGCTTATTAAACTGATTGTTCGGTAATTCTAACATCTCTCAACACCTGCCTTCTTTGGGATTGGAATTATTATATTCTTCTTGAAGTCTGAGGGTATTTCGCCTGTTTCATACATCTTGCTCACCAGATGGTAGAGTTTTGTCAGGACTGGCTCTCCCAAGGCCATCAGTAGTTCCAATGGAATATTGTCTACTCTGGGGGCCTTGTTTCGACTCAGGTCTTTCAGTGCTCTGTCAATCTCTTCACGCAGTATCGTATCTCCCATTTCATCTTCATCTACATCCTCTTCCATTTCCATAATATTGCCCTCAAGTACATCGCCCTTGTATAGACCCTCTATATACTCCTTCCACCTTTCTGCTTTCCCTTCTTTGCTTAGAACTGGGTTTCCATCTGAGCTCTTGATGTTCATACAAGTGGTTCTCTTATCTCCAAAGGTCTCTTTAATTTTCCTGTAGGCAGTATTATATACAATATACATTAACCTATACCTTTCACAAATCACTTACCTCACAAAAATCTTCCTTACTCGAACTACTGCAATACAGCGAGCGCCACTACTGCCAGCTAAATAAAAGATTGAAACTACTGAAGGCACTAACTACTGATAGGCATAGTTAGCAAATGAAAGAATTTGATAGAGAACAAACAATGTATTTACCTTGATAGTGTTCAAAAGCCATTATATATATATATATATATATATATATATATATATATATATATATATACACACACTCCTGGAAATGGAAAAAAGACCACATTGACACCGGTGTGTCAGACCCACCATACCTGCTCCGGACACTGCGAGAGGGTGTACAAGCAATGATCACACGCACGGCACAGCGGACACACCAGGAACCGCGGTGTTGGCCGTCGAATGGCGCTAGCTGCGCAGCATTTGTGCACCGCCGCCGTCAGTGTCAGCCAGTTTGCCGTGGCATACGGAGCTCCATCGCAGTCTTTAACACTGGTAGCAAGCCGCGACAGCGTGGACGTGAACCGTATGTGCAGTTGACGGACTTTGAGCGAGGGCGTATAGTGGGCATGCGGGAGGCCGGGTGGACGTACCGCCGAATTGCTCAACACGTGGGGCGTGAGGTCTCCACAGTACATCGATGTTGTCGCCAGTGGTCGGCGGAAGGTGCACGTGCCCGTCGACCTGGGACCGGACCGCAGCGACGCCAAGACCGTAGGATCCTACGCAGTGCCGTAGGGGACCGCACCGCCACTTCCCAGCAAATTAGGGACACTGTTGCTCCTGGGGTATCGGCGAGGACCATTCGCAACCGTCTCCATGAAGCTGGGCTATGGTCCCGCACACCGTTAGGCCGTCTTCCGCTCACGCCCCAACATCGTGCAACCCGCCTCCAGTGGTGTCGCGACAGGCGTGAATGGAGGGACGAATGGAGACGTGTCGTCTTCAGCGATGAGAGTCGCTTCTGCCTTGGTGCCAATGATGGTCGTATGCGTGTTTGGCGCCGTGCAGGTGAGCGCCACAATCAGGACTGCATACGACCGAGGCACACAGGGCCAACACCCAGCATCATGGTGTGGGGAGCGATCTCCTACACTGGCCGTACACCACTGGTGATCGTCGAGGAGACACTGAATAGTGCACGGTACATCCAAACCGTCATCGAACCCATCGTTCTACCATTCCTAGACCGGCAAGGGAACTTGCTGTTCCAACAGGACAATGCACGTCCGCATGTATCCCGTGCCACCCAACGCGCTCTAGAAGGTGTAAGTCAACTACCCTGGCCAGCAAGATCTCCGGATCTGTCCCCCATTGAGCATGTTTGGGACTGGATGAAGCGTCGTCTCACGCGGTCTGCACGTCCAGCACGAACGCTGGTCCAACTGAGGCGCCAGGTGGAAATGGCATGGCAAGCCGTTCCACAGGACTACATCCAGCATCTCTACGATCGTCTCCATGGGAGAATAGCAGCCTGCATTGCTGCGAAAGGTGGATATACACTGTACTAGTGCCGACATTGTGCATGCTCTGTTGCCTGTGTCTATGTGCCTGTGGTTCTGTCAGTGTGATCATGTGATGTATCTGACCCCAGGAATGTGTCAATAAAGTTTCCCCTTCCTGGGACAATGAATTCACGGTGTTCTTATTTCAATTTCCAGGAGTGTATACATATATCAGTTCATGTCATCCAGTCTTACAAATTTACTGTCTCCGCCATCTCACTCCCCACATCCACCACTGCTGGCGGCTCACCTCCAACTTCGCAACGCTACGCGCTGTTAACAGCCAACTGCCCAACACTACAATGGCCAACAACAATGCAAACCAGCCACAGACTGCACACAGCACAGCCTGTGATTTTCATACAGAGCGCTACGTGGCGTTACCAATATAAAAACCTAAACAGCCTACTTACAACTTGTTCACTCTCAGACCCAGCTTAATTAACTGGTTGAAATACACAGACTCTAAGGTTTAATCTTATCTAATATCGTATGTATATTGTACAAAATCATTTGCCTTATATGAACTGTATATTGTATAAAATCACCATACGATTAAATAGATAAATAAATAAATAAATAACGCCAAATTTCGCCGTACTGTTCTAACGGTTCTAACGTTCGTCGTACGACCCACATTGATTTCTGTGGTTATTTAATGCAGCGTTGCTTGTCTATCGGCACTGACAACTCTACGTAAATGGCGCTACTTTCCGTCGTTACGTGAAGGCCGTCGGCCACTGCGTTGTCTGTGGTGAGAGATGATGCCTGAAATTTGGTATTCTCGGTACACTCTTCACTCTGTGGATCTCGGGGTACTGAATTTCGAAACGACTTCCGAAATGGAATGCCTCATGCGTCTAGCTCCAACTATCATTCCACGTTCAAAGTCTCTTAATTCCCGTCATGCGGACATAGTCAAGTCGGAAACCTTTTCACATGAATCACCTGAGCACCGCTCTCTTATAGGTTGTGTACGCGGCAGTAACTCCTTCTGTATACGTGCATACCGCTGCCGCATCACTTTTGGCACCTCATTGTAATACTACTAAAGGAATCGGACATTCGGTGACAAAGTGAGGACGCAGGTTTCCCATGTACCCATTATAAATGACATTGTTTGCATTTTAAGTGTTTTGAAATATTGCCAATTTCTTCTATCGTGACGCAGCACAAGAGATAATTCATGAAGTTATTGTCCCTCAAAAAGACGTGAATGACATATAAACGTTACGCGTAATTGATTCTGCATAAGCATGCAGTAATTCCTGTAATATGTGCTTCGCGGCGATTGCTATTAGTATTTGTAAATGCATATTATAACACTGCTTCCTCCATAAAGCGCCGTCCGAATTGGCCGAGCGGTTCTAGGCGCTACAGTCTGCAACCGCGCGCCCGCTACGGTCGCAGGTTCGAATCCTGCCTCGGGCATGGATGTGTGTGTTGTCCTTAGGTTAGCAGTTAAGTCTCATAGTGCTCAGAGCCATTTTTTTCCATAATGCTTTTTTCCAGACGATGCTTTTCTCCATGCCAAAAATCAAATGCATGCCAGCTTACGGTGTGGGGCGGAGTGTACATCAACCCATCTCCCTGTTCCACTCAGATGGAAAGAATAATTGCCAGTGAATTCATGCATTACTTCTGATTTCTCATGGCAGCCATTTTGCGGGACGTGTGGGATGAATTTGCGTGTATCATTTAATACAGTAAACTTCCATGAATCCATCGCTTTCTGCAATGTACGGATAGTTTTAATTGGTATTTACAGTAAATACAAATATTTTTTCGTCTCAGTCATGGCCAAATTATTCCGTATACTATGTTTATAGTAATATGTGAGTCTAAATCGCCTCGTTCCCTTTATTTTGCACAATACTGTGTGTTGCGTATGGCAACAGTGAGGAGAGGTGGGCTACACAGTGGTGCCGCGACTGTCGTCGTAAGAAAGCCGCACACGAGCAGAAATGAAAGCTAACACGACAAACAGAAGATTTACTTAGCTCGTTTTTCTCCAGCTGTACGAAGACTCATTACAAATAGTGCAGCAACAAACGGAGTCTGGCTGCTACAACACCAACAAAGATGAGGCTCGCTGAAATAATGCACGAGCGATGGAGTCAGAGCTGAGACTAGGAGGCGACTGCGCAGCGTCACTTAACGAAGAGGCTGAGCGTGTGAGTGCGGCGTCAGACTGCCGCCGGCCGTCCCACACTGCGGCGTTGCTCTGCCGGCTCCCTCGGATTCCGCACGACCGCATCCGGCGTCTGGCGGAAGCTAGCAGTTTCGCTTTCAGGTTTGACGCCTGTGGTGTTTTAAGCGATTATTTTGCTGGTAAAACTTAAAAAAGCACTCCGTCTTCGAGCCACGAGTGGCCTACCGGGACCATCCGACCGCCGAGTCATCCTCAGTGGAGTATGTGGATAGGAGAGGCGTGGGGTCAGCACACCGCTTTCCCAGTCGTTATGATGGTATTCTTGACCGAAGCCGTTACTATTCGGTCGAGTAGCTGCTCAGTTGGCTTCACGAGGCTGAGTGCACCCCGAAAAATGGCAACAGCACATGGCGGCCTGGATGGTCACCCATCCTGTAAAACTTAGGGTTCGGCAATAATAGGATTGACAGAGGACATAGAAAAACTGTTGAAAGGACGGCAGCACATTTTAAATTGTACTTGTATTGCATGCTTTGATCTTTGAGATTAACGCCATCTGGCGCCGAGGTTAAGTAGTGTGGTTCTCGAGTCTGCTGCCTACAGTCTGGCATGCGACGTCTCAAGGTAGCGTCTTTTCAAAAAACGCTTCATTCCAACTGCAGATGAGAGTGTATATTTTTCTTGTATTCCTCACTTGTATGGACTTACCTAAGCATATTGTAAGTACTTACACTCAATGTGTACTTCCATTCCAGATGCTGCATTCGTCTTGCAGTATTTATAGACAATCTTTCCTATTTCTGCCTTTGTGTTAATTTTGGCCAGACTTATCTGGTGATGGTTATTGAAACACGTCATAAATAAAGTATTTAGTGATCAGGATGTTGGCAAGGTATTATTAGTTGCCAAGTCTGATTGGCGGCAACTGTCAAAAACTGATGATTTCATCAGTCAAGTAGAAGTAGAAAGCTTGTCACAGACATGTTGCACATGAATTGGTCTTACAACCGTCTAGCAAGCCGCTTCTTTCGCAGAGAAATTACATTTCCCTAAGATTCTTCCAATTAATCTGAGACAGATGTATGCTTTTCAGGCATTTTGTTTCTTTTTTTATGTTGTCATCCCACCCTAGATCACTCTCGTTGTTACTGTTTCCAGCGACAGTGTAATCGTACACTAGTGGATTTCTAGTCCTATTTATATTCACTGCGGTATATTTACATATATTGTCACCCCCAATCCTTGTGCCATCACCGATCCTCTTCCTGCATTTCGCTAGATACTGGTATATACCTGTCCCAAATTTGAATTTCCCACCATTTCTTCTCTGGGTTATGCCACTGTTTGTAATAAAACATTGTAATTCGTCCATAAGGTGATGATTGCGGAACATAAGAGAAATTGTTGTTACATATAAAACCAGTCGGCTATCTTGGATTTTTCTTAAATTTCCAGTAGTTTAAACTTGGAAGAAGTAAGCTTAATGGGCGACTCTGATTTTCCGTTAGAATAAGCAAGACATATTGGGTTTTTTCACCAATTTTGAATTACCCTCTGTAGTGAGCTAGCGCAACGATTTTGAGGAAGGGGCTATGAGGATAATTAAGTGACATCATTAATTAAAAAAAAGGCATAAGAAAAGACAAGGCATCTGTAGCGTATACAAATCTATTGAAAGAGTCACGTTTTATAAGTATGTGTATATGTAGGACATTAGTGGAAAATGAAACTGGAACCACTATTTTGGGATAAATCTGGTAACCATGCAGGCTGGCCCAGCTTTTCTGACCAATTGGTACATACTTTGTTGAACTTCCTCCCCAATTTTTAACTTACCAATTGACCTAGAGCAGTGAGGAAGGTGGGAGGGGGAAGGGGTATGGCAACTGGAGGGAGTGGGAGTACCTTGATCTTGATACTGGAGGAGAACTGGCAAGAATGGGTAGTGCCCTGGAACTGACCCTGTCCCACTGTTCATTGTGTGGGGAGCTGTCAGGTATGACTTCAGGGCACAGCTGGTAGTGATACAGAGAACTCTGTTGACACAGCAGTATGCCATGGACCTACTGCATCCTCAAGTGTTACCTCTCATGCAAGGGTATTGTGGTGCCATTCTTCAACAGGATAATGCTCATCAATAGATGGCACGTGTCTCTATGGACAGTCTGCGTGATACTGAGGTACTGCCACGGCCAGCAAGATCACCAAAGTTACACCCGATAGAATACGTATGAGAGATGCTCAAACGTCAGTTCTGTTGCAATGGCTGTATCAAGGATATCAAGAGCCAGTTTACTTCTGTTGTCGCCCATCTTGCCGAAGGAGAACATACAACGGCTTTATGATACCCTCCCAACCGAATTGATGCACGCATCCAGACCATGTTGCAGCGTCATACAGATAAGTGGGCTCATACTGTGAAGTATAACCACTGAAATAACATCACATGCCCTCTTAAGCAATGAAGGTTCATTCTGTTTCCTCGTTCTTTTCTCGGTGCTTCATATTTTGTAGCAAGTGGTTTATATGCAGTCTCTAGGAGAGTGTTGTTTCCAGTCAGAAACCGTTCGCCCATCAGCCTTAGCGAAATCAGTATACATCTGTTCCCTCCTCGCAAATACTATTCGTAGACTTCTAGCAAGTCCATAATATCAGTTGGTGAGTTAAGGAACCTTAGTGATATTCTGTCAGCCGCCTTAGGAATAAGAAAGGTAATGGTCTGTTCTGTAGGATGGGCGAGCGAAATTTAGTCCTTTCCTCCTCCAGTCAGGTTGAGAGGCACCCACATGCCTTGCTCATACTGTGGCATCAAGCAGTCAGGCCTGCAAGATGATGGGTCTGCCAAGCGAGTGGATTCATTCTTATGTATCGAGTAACATGAACTCTAGTACTCACACTTAAGTTACAAGTTATCCTCCTATATGATTAATACGCAACGGAAACACGCATCTGACTATCAGTAATTTACAGAACTCTGACTGTACACTACGCACTGGCAATACAACATTTTCTTTATGTCTTTTATTTAATGGCTTTTGTCAACACGTGGCCACCGCACTGAATATGAATGGCGCACACATTATAAATTCGGGACATTATGACAACATACAATTCGAAGGAAAAGTCCACCAATCTGTTTCTTTTCACTATCTCATTTATTCCGATAAATTCTCTAACTTAAACACACAAATTCTATAACCTACAACAATAACACATGAGAAATTCCGCCCAGTGGGCATGGCTTTACATTGGTGAATCTTTATATTATGGTCTCGTAATTATTTAACGCTACAGTGCACTTTCTGGATAGGATGGTGGATCTTTTATTGTATCTCACACTTTGACTCTCACAATCATCATCACAAAACTTTCCTCCAGATCGAGGGGTACAGAAGGAACAAGCATAACCCACTAATCTTTTGAAACTACCTTGCTACTCTCCCATGCAAACCACACATACCCAAATTACATGACATTCATCACACTACAATATGAAATACAAAACACTAAATAGTCACAACACTATCACTTTCAGCTTTCCCACTTCAATTAATATTTATCCCAGTTTCACACGACACTGCCCCAATTCGTAATTCTACTTTCCTACTATGAACTCTGGAGATATATGCACGTCTTCCTGTGCAATGCAAGCCAAGTGGCGTTGCTGGATAGACGGCTGACTGACCTTGCTTCTCTCTCAGAGTTTGAATCTAGTGTCACACGGAATCATATCACGCAAAGTAATATTAAGAACGTATTCATCACACACGCGAGTTCTCAACTGATACCATGGACGAGTACTTCTCTTTATCTTTTGTCTCATACACAGTTTGAGACTCACACAGTACTCACCACGTGCAAGTACTCGTCTCTAATTTCAAGTCCTGCACATGCCATTTCTTAAATATTTCAACTTATGGTACACACGCTATTTCTTAAATATTTCAACTTATTGTACACACGTTAGTAATTCAGCTTAACTTAAGCACACGGAAGTATTTCAACTTATTGCTACACGTGGTTTCATTGTGACCGTTGGTCACTTCCGAAGATTACTACAATCCCATTAATATTACCTGCCTGACACTTAATTCTCCCCACAAAAGTTCCTGAAATAGAGAAATTATTATTTCAAACTACTCTTAAATATTCCACATGCATACCATGTCTCCACTCTTTTGTCATTAGGAGAACAACTAAAACAGGTCTTAACAGCACAAGATCCAGCGGCAGAGTGCTGAATCATGGCTGTTCTCTAGGTCCTCTCGCACCTTTGCTGAAGTGGGGGAGCACCTTGCTACCGTATTGGTCAGCCACATTTCAGGCACTCAAAGCTCAGGTAAATTTCATCTCTTTGGTCCCACCAAAGGTGGCCAAAGGATCATCTCAAAGATGATCATATATTCACATTCACTATCTGCAGTTAGCAGACGACCATACATTCATTCATTTCACAGATCTCACCAAACTGGATGTAGGGATTGATTTTGTGGGAGTGCACATGTGATCAATTAAATAAATTTCCCGCACTGGTATCCGGCTTCGCTGTATTAATTGAAATTGAGTTATTTTACAAAAAAAAAATGTGTTGTTCTGACAAAAATAATGAAGTATGTTGTACCTATTTTCAATGTCGGGCAGTACTGTACCCTTTCACCACCGGCTACCCATGCAGGAAAAAATGGCACGGTATTATCCTTGCAATGTGAGGGTAGTTCCGAACATTTTTTTAAGAAAACTGTATTAGAACAAACATAGCAAGTCATCAAAATAACCAGGAAGAGACCTTAGCCCCTGGTGACCTCAAATTGACGACCAAATGTTGTTACTTTACCAAATTATTGACACAGTTGTTGCATGATTGTACTCTCCACAACCCGGAGTAACGTACACATACAAAATTACAACAATCCACATGACAAATAAAACATTACATCATACAAAAATAAAAAATAATGTTGAGATAAAAATTTGCTTAATTACCGGGATCTCCGTTATTTTTAGGAATAATCCAAACTTCACTAATTCTATGACAAATAAAAGAAAATACTAATTGTACTCGTGAAATTTTAAATAGCTCACCATCAAAACACAGAACAAGTAATCTGACATTCATAAATTGTGTTGTAATGATCTTTACACGGCAATGTCTAAATACAAAAAAAAAAATCAACAAAAGAAAAAAATTGCGTACACTAGTTACATGTAGAAGTCAGGCTCCATATCAATACACGCAATAAATAGTTAGCAATAAGTGCTTGAATCCACCAGTCGCTCTCGTATCTTACTCTACTGCTTATTTCTCTGTTGTTACACATTTAGACGACAAGAACATGCATTTCGACTAGCCTTCGTTACACTGTAATGTGAAATATCATCACTGTGATAATGCAAATAAGTGGCTTCAGTCAACACACCAACAAGATCATTACTGTCCACGACATCAAAATGCATCAATTAATTCCGATATTTGTTGTGCAATGCAAATTCTTGTCCCCTGTGACAACCTTACTGACCTACGCAACAAGAGCCGCTACGTTAGTATTACGCCACTGGCTAATAATTAAAGCATCATTGTACCAAATTTTCTAATAAACATGCTATGTGAACTGGTAGCCCAGAACAAACAAAAAGAACACCAACTATTCTAAACACAAATGTTAATGAAATACAATTACACTTGCTGTCCCTTCAGGAATGAAACATATAAAAAAAATTACACAATTACAAATACATTATTCCCTATCTTGCGAGTCACACGGAAACATTTCATTCTGTGATTTTCTTGGGGTCAAAAAGTTGCTGATAGGTTCCCCAGAAACACTGTCTCGGTGTCAAAGCTCTCCCATGGTTACCCGGACGAAAGTCTTTAAGTCACTCAAATCGGCATTTTGAACACACACTGAACAGTAAACTGTATCTCACATTAAACACAAATGTCATAGTCACTCTCAGAGTACCATCCACACGAATCTGGTCGTCCAAAAATGGCCCTACAACTACTATTACCCACGGTTCTGTCCTTTCAGTTCATGGTGTAATTAAAAGTCGTAAGTTCCAACAAACAGCACTTATTCCCACACCAATTAAAGAAATGTCTCCTACTACAAATGCAAATGTCAATGTCCCACTTTAGTTTCTTGCGTTCATACAATAATTAGTCGCCAAACGACAACTGTCCTCTTTAAGTATACCAAGCGTCCCACATGCAATTCACAAAGCACACTTAACAAGTCACTGCCAAAAGCTTATGAATCCCACCGTTCAGTGGTCAAGACAAAACAAAATGATCGTCCTGTCTGCTAAAGACAAAATCTTTTCCACCACTCACAACGTGGAACCACCTTATGGAGACGTAACGAGCAGTCATCTTGTTTCACGGCTCCACAGTCCAGTACTAGTTAATAGTTGCTGGTAAAAAATGCCAGCCGGACTCTGCCACGCGTCGTTCATTCTGCTGTGGCGCCGCGGCGCGAGCCGTTGTGCAGAAGAAACCACCCGCTGTTGCCTCCGCGGGACACTGTCTCCCGACGTAAGGGTGGCGGAACTTATGAATGGCCAGTGGTACGTGCGTGTCGCCCCAGGCCGTTGATCTGCTGTAGTGGGCTTGTGGAGTGTACCCCGACCGACAGTGGAGTGGGGAGGGCCGCGGCTGTGTCGCCTCTCCCATGGCGAAGTCGGCTTTGCCTCCTTCATTTTTTATGCGGTAGGGCGCGTTCCGCGTAGCACCTCAGGGCTATGACACCCATTCAGTCAGACCCTTCCGTGCATCTCGCAACATTACAGACAAAAGGATATTCTTACAGTATTTAAATACTCATTGATTACATGTATGATCTATTAGATACATTGGAATAAAAGAATCTTTGTTCTAAAAAACATAAAATCATACACCCTAGTTTTCTACATATACATCAACATTTATGCCTTTTCTATATACAACCCACACTTGGGCTATTGATTGTACATGTTGTCCCTCATACAAAACATGAAAGTGTAAAAAAAAAAAGGAATAAGGAACAATCTATACAGCTCATAATTACAATATCAAATAGTAGACTACTCTAACATCCTATCACAGTGAAAATATTAGAAACTGTTGATTCTAAAACTACAATATACAGTGAACCTTTGTGCTTGTGACAGACCGAAATTAATATCTCTTTATATATTTTACCTTTTTATTATATATAACAACATTTCTAGGACATGTATGTACCATCCACACGATGCCAGATCCTGACCTGCCATCGAGGTTCATCCAAATCACACAATAACACAATAGTGTTTTAGTTATGGATCGGTAGCATCCCCTTTACAGGGGTGTGCTCATTGATCACACTACTCTATGACTCTCACTCACCAGACATCACATTTTCCTTCTCATTGAACCCATTAATACACTAACAGAATAGGTCTAGAAGCCAGCTAACCTTAACACCACCACACTCACGACAACATACCATACCTTTGCTCCCTTATACTTACAACACCACCCCACTCACGACAACATACCATACCTTTCCTCCCTTATACTCAACCACATAACACATGAAGCTGTTTCGGAGATAGCTTTCCAGTCTCCGAATTCGTCCTTTCACTCTGGCACCTCTCTCCATCGGCTTACCTCTGCATTCACTTTACCGATTATTCATCCTGCTAAATATCAACTTCGAATTGCGACATTTAATCTAAGAACAAAAAATACACAAATTACTCATCCTGCAAAATAACTGTACACATTCTTGGTGCCGTTTTGAATAGTTATACTGGTACCAGGCTTCAACAACAACAACAACAAATTCTTTTTTTTTTATATAGCAAATGTTATGGTAAGAATTAGATTTACACTTATATTACATCTTACGTCAGTATTCCACAACGTTCACCATCTGGATCTCATACTCCCTTTATGTCCTTTCACGTTGTGCAGTTGTCCTTATCTCTTCATTCGTATTTCGGCTCTCCGTCCGTCCATTACTCCATCATTTCCTCGTCATCCTTCGCCATTCGCATCAATCTCGATTGCAGCATACACAGACCTCTTTGTAACATACCTCTAAGACATCTCCACATTATTAGTTCTACTTACCTTTATTTACCACTGTTTCATCACGTCGAATCTCTCTTTATTAATCACACTGCTTCACGTCGCTCCTCTCCTTAAATATCACCTTTATCCACTACTATTTATCACGTCGCTTCTCTATCTACCATCTTTATCCACTCATTAATCATCACGTCGTTTCTGCTTGATCCTTATTCATATGACAAAAAATACGTACATACACCACTCTGTCGACTCCTGTTCATGACTCATTCGACCAGTCTATTCCGTCATACTTCCTGACATTCCGCCTGAAAATTCTTATGTTCGATATGACCCTGCACAACGTTACACACCACAAATAACTACACTGACTATCTACCATAACTTGCCGACTTTCGATCTATCCTTAACTTTTCCATAATTTGATGTTAGAAATGTGACAAAGCCTACGCAATTGTTTTCCCTTGATCGTCTCAATCAGTACAGCATTTTCCTGGACAATCCGCCTCACTCTGAATGGTCCACTATACACAGTAAAGAATTTGCTGGTTAGGAATCTGAGCTTACATGAAAATTAAATGTGTGCAGAGAATACAAGCTGGGAGAAATGGGCAGCCCAAGTGTTAGAAACTTAGGTGCTACTGGCCTCTTTCCCCAACACTAGATTCCGAACAACCATACACAGCACCTCATTATAACTGTCACCACGACAATGACATACTATATATCAGATAGCAGCTAATCTAAAAACTTCGATCACATTGCTGATATCACCTGTAACAGCAGAGTAAATGTACCCCATGCCATACAGATAACAATGTTGACTTTTTTACCTTACGTGTTAAGTACCTGCAATAGTCAAATCGCACTAATTAAACTGGACTCATTGGCATTATTACATAACTTTTTTTTAAACAGTCCTTTTACTTTAGTGTTCCGAATAAAAATTTGCAAATTTTGCTCTGAGAGACCAGCCTAACAGATTCCATTACTGGTGTTTTATTCTCTGATCAGAAGTATGGTATTTGCATTCTTACATATCAGTAGAGTATGTCTGTTACATAGACAATTTTCAGTGCCAGCTGCATGTGTTTTAAGGCAAGATGCTAAGGGCTGATATGTTGGATTAGTTTCTCCTATCCTTCAATCCATTATGACAAGAATGAAATGCCAGGATTCCATGCTTGCCTGTCATTCTGATCGTTTCTGCCGTTCCTATCCTCGACACTATCTGACCTATGAGTCGTGTCTCCATTCACGATATTGCTCTCATTACCCAATCCTTGTAACAAGTGCTGAAATGACGCAGAATCGTCTACGCCTCTGCCTTCTATCACTATATCTCTGCGCAATTTCACTGGCAACTTCGTTATACAGATCCTAATGAGCTCCCCAGTTTCGTATGGTACATCCAAATACCTATTTCGTCTCAGCCTTTCCTGATAGCACGACGCTGGATTTCTTCGCTACAATTTGGCATCATCAATATGCTTTGCTTAACCTGGTCCTGCTTACTTTTCGACCAGAATTCATTTAAAAACTTGTCACAAAATATCTTGTAGCTACTACAGTCTTTAATAACTTCCTGCATTTTCGCTCTAGCCTCGTCCCTCAAATGGTTACACACAAACTTCATTTTGAGGAGCAGTCCCCACGATGAAGGTAATGAATCTTGAAATTGAGACAGTCACAGGCATGGATGTTGGTAATTATCAGGATCCGGAAAACAAGTGTACGTTTGTACCGACACGAAGTGCCTCCTACATTCTTCTTCCGCATTTATGTCTTCTGACCTTGGACTATACCCAGTTGGGTTTGCCACCTGTTTTATCCGACACAACCGTTCTTCTAACTCTCTGAGTTCGTCTTCCTCTTTCTGCCTATTTTCGTTTTTTGAATTTATCTCACTCTCCCCCTGCAGTCTACCTTGTGGTGTTTCACCTTCACTTCTGCACGCTAATTGCAACTGTGCAAGTTCTTCCCTATGTTTCCTATTTGTTTCTAATTGTGCCTCTTTAAACTGTAATAGTGATTGTATCTCCTCCTGGTCGGCATAAACCTCTCGCTGCATACTGTCAGAGCCTGTTTCGCCTCTCATACTGTTCTTTTCTACATCTGCACTAATCGTATTCATTCTGACCACTACCTCCACAACTTCATCCCTGTGTTTATTTAGCGCCACTTCCTGCCGGGTGACTTGAGCTTCCACGATGTCTAGTGCCGCTTGTTTATCTGCAAGTAAGTCCTCCACTATCTCTTTGATTCGCTCATCCGGCAACCCGTCTCTACGTTCTGTAATATCGCTCTCTATTGCACTTATTCGTACCTCCAAATTATTGGCTTTTTCTTTCACAATATCACATACTTGCTTCATCGCACCCAGATTCTTCTCCCCTTCATTTAACCGATCATTAACTGCACACAGACGCTCATCGATAACTGTGTGTAGCTTCCTCATTGCCTCTTTATTTCCCTTATCCATTGCCTCCAGTCTTTCCTTATTGGCTTCTAATCTTTCCTTAGTTGCTTCAAATCTTTCCTTATTCTCCCTATCTCTCTCCTTATTATCTCTATCCATCCTCTGTAAAAACTGCAGTAGCACACTGTCATTTGCTACTTTTGGTGCGCTCACCCCGTTCGCCTGAGAAACCGTAGCTTCGCTAAGGGTAGCTGCACTTTCACTGCATACCTGACCTAGTCCCGGCTCGCCCGCGTCGTCGGGAAAAGACCCTGATTGTGAAAAAAGCCCGCCGCTCAAAGGATCGCCTAGCAGCGGTCCGCTGAATAATTCAGCCCCTTCCGAGTGTTTGCCGTTCCCCCTCATTAGCCCATGGTCGACACCTACTTCCTGCTGCACTGCTATGTTCACCCCAGAATCGCTATTCTCCATGGTGACTACACTTTTCGACTGCGACCTAGTTACTACGGAAATTACGCAAAAAAAATTATACAACGATCTTCCAGCCTTGGGCGATATAGCAATTAATTACATGAAAAAACAAAAGATCCTCACAAATCCAGAAAGAAATTGCAAACAGAAAAAATTTTACTTCTTAGCGCTATCACAATATATTCCGTCAAAAAAAATCTTAACAGCAATAAACCTAACAGCAAAATATCCTGGCAGGGTCGAAATTATGAGAGGCATCCACATGCCTTGCTCATACTGTGGCATCAAGCAGTCAGGCCTGCAAGATGAGTGGTCTGCCAAGCGAATGGATTCATTCTTATTTATCGAGTAACATGAACTCTAGTACTCACACTTAAGTTACAAGTTATCCTCCCATATGATTAATACACAACGGAAACACATATCTGACTATCAGTAATTTACAGAACTCTGACTGTACACTACGCACTGGCAATACCACATTTTCTTTATGTCTTTTATTTAACGGCTTTTGTCAACACGTGGTCACTGCACTGAATGTGAGTGGCACACACATTATAAATTCGGGACATTATGACAACATACAATTCGAAGGAAAAGTCAACCAATCTTTTTCTTTTGACTATCTCATTTATTCCGATAAATTCTCTAACCTAAACACACAAATTCTATAACCTACAACAATAACACATGAGAAATTCCGCCCAGTGGGCATGGCTTTACATTGGTGAATCTCTATATTATGGTCTCGTAATTATTTAACGCTACAGTGCACTTTCTGGATAGGATGGTGCATCTTTTATTATATCTCACACTTCGACTCTCACAGTCATCATCACGAAACTTTCCTCCAGATCGAGCGGTACAGAAGGAACAAGCATAACCCACTAATCTTTTGAAACTACCTTGCTACTCTCCCATGCAAACCACACATACCCAAATTCCATGACATACATCACACTACAATATGAAATACAAAACACTAAATAATCACAACACTATCACTTTCAGTTTTCCCACTTCAATTAATATTTATCCCAGTTTCACACGACACTGCCCCACTTCGTAAATCTACTTTCCTACTATGAACTCTGGAGATATATGCACGTCTTCCTGTGCAATGCAAGCCAAGTGGCGTTGCTGGATAGACGGCCAACTCACCTTGCTTCTCTCTCAGAGTTTGAATCTAGCGTCACACGGAATCATATCACGCAAAGTAATATTAAGAACATATTCATCACACATGCGAGTCCTCAACTGATACCATGGACGAGTACTTCTCTTTATTTTTTGTCTCATACACAGTTTGAGACTCACACAGTACTCACGACGTGGAAGTACTTGTCTCTAATTTCAAGTCCTGCACACGCCATTTCTAAAATATTTCAACTTATGGTACACACGCTATTTCTTAAATATTTCAACTTATTGTACACACGCTAGTAATTCAGCTTAACTTAAGCTCACGGAAGTATTTCAACTTATTGCTACATGTGGTTTCATTGTGACCATTGGTCACTTCCGAAGATTATTACAATCCCATTAATATTACCTGCCTGACACTTAATTCTCCCCACAAAAGTTCCTGAAATAGAGAAATTATTATTTCAAACTACTCTTAAATATTCCACATGCACACCATGTCTCCACTCTTTTGTCATTACGGAGCACAACTAAAACAGGTCTTAACAGCACAAGATCCAGCGGCAGAGTGCTGAAACATGGCCGTTCTCCAGGTCCTCTCGCACCTTTGCTGAAGTGGGGGAGCACCTTGCTACCGTATTGGTCAGCCACATTTCTGGTGCTCAAAGCTCAGGTAAATTTCATCTCTTTGGTCCCACCAAAGGTGGCCAAAGGATCGTCTCAAAGATGATCATATATTCACATTCACTATCTGCGGTTAGCAGACGACCATACATTCATTCATTTCACAGATCTCACCAAACTGGATGTAGGGATTTATTTTGTGGGAGTGCACTTGTGATCAATTAAATAAATTTCCCACACTGGTATCGGGCTTCGCTGTATTAATTGAAATTGAGTTATTTTACAAAAAAAATGTGTTGTTCTGACAAAAATAATGAAGTATGTTGTACCTATTTTCAATGTCGGGCAGTACTGTACCCTTTCAAGTTAAGCCTTAAATTATCCACAAGATCCTGGTAGACATAGTCCGGGATGTTCTGGCTTCTGACCATCTTACGAATTCCATCGTCCGTTGCAGATGGTAGTGTACGCTTCAGGTCCGAAAACAACTTTGAGTGTCAGCCTTTCTTAGTGGTAGACCAGTGTGATAGATTTATGTTGTTAGTTTGTCACTTTAAGCAATAGTGACAAATTCTCTCTCTTGCGTGGCTCTTCCGTATACCAGGTGGATTTCAACCACTCTGTCTCCAGCAGAATTCAAGTGATAAGTGACTGAAACTTGCTAAGGAGTGCTAATTTTGCTACTGAGTTCTTCCGGCTTCGAACTCGCATCTTTTCTTATTTCCTGCACATTGAAGGTGCCAAGCTTTCCACAAAGCCATGGACCCATAAACTTCGAAAATATCTTCCTTCTCGAGTACAGTGCTCACTTCCTGTTACTCATTTTGGGAGAAGGACGCTTTCATGACTTTTCTTTACCTTGTATGCACCGGTCTCTCACATTAGCTTGAATACTAAGTGTCTCTTGTGAGGCCTGAATATTAACTCAGTCTCCATCATAGCTCTAGAGTTCTCTGTGTATGTGTGTGACATGGCCCTGCAGGCTTTAGCTGGGACAGATACCGGGGAAAACATCAGACAACGCTCCGAGGCCAGTACCTTGAATACGTGGAAGTTGTGGGGAGTACCGGCGGGCTCCGTTTCTCTAATAAAAGTTTTTTTATCATTAAAATTTTACAACTTTATGAAATTGATTTTAAAATAGTAAGTGAACATTCGTTATCACGAACAGCAAGATCCTCAATATAGTTTCTTAATGAAAGTTTAACCAACACTCTCTTGAATAATAACAGATCACAGAACAGCTCTCAAAATCAATTTACAACGCTTAAAATTTGAAATGCCTTTTCAAGCAAAGAAAAAAATACGAACTGCATAATGCAAGGTGAAATAAAAGACTCTAACGCCACATGGCAATACCAAAATTTTCCTAGATAGTCCACTTGCGGTCTCTAGAGGGAATAAAATATTGATCACAAAATTTTAATTAAAACAACAACTTAAATGCCATAAAATCTGATTACTATCAACGTACTCTAAAACCCCGTAGCCTCTACGATGCGCACCGTACCACAGAATATTTTGCTTCCTTTCAAACACTTTACACCATAAACCTCCCTACTTGTGATGCGTACCTCACCCAACGAATTATGACAAATAATTAAGTATAGATGTTATAATTAAACAGGTATGTAAATCTTTTCCTTTCAAAATAAATAAAAAAACACGCAAATCAAATCTTAAACTCAGTGGTTACATCCGTTAAAAAATAATATACAGTGTATATCTTCTGATTTCGACGTGGTCATGCGCTGTTGTGCACCGTGCTCTCCTTAAGGATCACGTGCGGCACGGGAAAGATTTCTCACGATGTACAAAACATTAACAGGACGCAAAAAACTTACACAAATTGCATTCTGGGATTATACGTCGATGTCGATGCGACTCGCTAATCTTAAAACGGGTGAGGGAGTCGATGTGGTACTACTGAGCACTTCGACTATATCGCACGCACCAAACGGCAGTACGGTGGGGTAGACAAGAGACAAATCAACAACTGTTGCCAGGCAACCTCACAAAAGATAGTAAGAAAATATTTGGGGCTTTAAACTCTTGGAAGGGCCACACCAAACCACAGAATGACGTCCCAGGCTAAATTATAAAAATGCTATCGCCGATTGCGCCACGACAAGTAGCACCGTAAAATGCCATAAAAAGTGAACTGCAATTAACACGATTCATAAGTGTCCGACTAGAAAGCTCCATAGTCAATCTTTCCATTACTACAAACACTTAACAGTACCTCCAAAGTTCACTCGTGGACGCTACCAGAGTGTCAAATTGCTCGTTATAACTGTAGATAGCACAGTTTAACACGCTGGGGGCCGACTTAGGTTTCTTAGTAAGACAAGCAACGATTCGGTGCCTCACTTGGATCCACCTCCGATCAAAACCAGTCATTTACTTTAAAGGAGCTAGATAGATGGCAATGCCGGTATCAACACTCTCCTCCGAAGCAGCGTTCTAACTGGAGACTGCAGTGCCGAGGCAAATTTTACACCACTCACAAGTCTCATATACGCGCCGCCAACGTGCACCCTTTTAGAATTCTCATGTTCACCTCATACACCAAACTTGCCGCAATTCTTCGTCAAAATGCTATGGCAGAACCAAGAAATCACTTCTCGGCCCTTGAATGACAACGAGATGACCGCCTTAGGGTCAACACCGGCCCTCCACACTGGGATCTTCCAGCCCAAGGCTTCCGTCTCAAACCGACTGCTTCCGCAGGACCCACCGACCAAGCGGCCTTGCCCTCCGGCACTGACGTCGTTCCTCACGCACAGTACAGAGCCCACTCGCAGCAACACCCTTCTTCCTCGTTCTGCAGTCTCGCGGTGAGCGGGAAGCCAACTCGCCAAAGATATGCGCCGAGCAGAGACTCCAATCCGATCTCGATACTGACATCGCAACGAGTACTGAGAAGGCGGGTGGTTTCAAAGACAAAAAACTTTTAAACAGCGAGCCATACCGGCTCAGTGTGTATAGTAATTTTGGCAATTAGCTATTTTTCCCTGTTTCTGTTTATTGTTGCGCCTGGGATAGATTCTGCTGGCTGCCGACATTCGCGATTATGATCACCAAATTCGCCACAGTGCACACAGACAGCGTTCTCTATTATACAGGGCGTTGCAACGTGCTCTACATCTACATCTACATCTACATCTACATCCATATTCCGCAAGCCATCTGACGGTGTGTGGCGGAGGGTACCTTGAGTACCTCTATCGGTTCTACCTTCTATTCCAGTCTCGTATTGTTCGTGGAAAGAAAGATTGTCGGTATGCCTCTGTGTGGGCTCTAATCTCTCTGATTTTATCCTCGTGGTCTCTTCGCGAGATATACGTAGGAGGGAGCCATATACCGCTTGACTCCTCGGTGAAGGTATGTTCTCGAAACTTCAACAAAAGCCCGTACCGAGGTACTGAGCGTCTGTCTTGCAGAGTCTGCCAATGGAGTTTATCTATCATCTCCGTAACGCTTTCGCGATTACTAAATGATCCTGTAACGAAGCGCGCTGCTCTCCGTTGGATCTTCTCTATCTCTTCTATCAAACCTATCTCGTACGGATCCCACACTGGTAAGTAGTATTCAAGCAGTGGGCGAACAAGTGTACTGTACATACTTTGTTTTCAGACTGCATTTCCTTAGGATTCTTCCAGTGAATTTCAGTCTGGCATCTGCTTTACCGACGATTAATTGGTCATTCCATTTTAGATCACCCCTAATGCTACTTCCAGATAATTTATGGAATTAACTGCTTCCAGTTGCTGACCTGCTATATTGTAGCATTTGTTATATTTTGACACAACAACGTAAGTCTTTGACAGAGGCACAACTACATTCAGTCTATACCGATTGTGGTCGTAGCAATAGCTTTCGTCCTCTTCCAGATATTTGAAATACTTGATGAACGTAATCCCACCCCTGGAGCTCCCTATAAGTCTCATTTAAAAAATTAGTCCTTGGTTAGCTAATCAATTACACTGCCTGATGAGAAATTGAAGTACCCAGAAAGTTAGGAATATCGCGCGCTGAGAGGATGCGTGATGCTGTTTCATTGATTACAATAGCGAGTCAGATTTGCAAAGAACTTAGCAGTATGAGTTTACTTATCAGTACGGCGTTGCACCTCTTCTGGCCTGAATGTATGAGCTGATTCGGTTGGAAAATGTGTCGTACAGCCTTTGCATCCTCTCCTCCACTGTTGTAACTGGTCGCTGATATACTAGACAGAGTTGACGTCTGACCTGTTCCACATGTACTCTGTCGAGGACAGGTCTGGAAATCTTGCTCGCCACGTGAGTACCTCAACAGCACTCAGTCAATTCATAGAGACACATAGGAAGTGTGGGCAAGCATTGTCCTGCTGAATAATGGCATCTCGATATTGTCGCACGAGTCGTAATACATGAGGACGCAGACTCCCTAAAATGGCTGTGCCTCTCCAGCACATTGGAAAAATGGGGCCTATTCCCAGGTCCACGCCGTACTCGCCGACCATGAACATCCGAGATAGTGCGATTCGTTGCTGAACAGAACACAATGTCATTCATTAGCAGTCCATATTTCCCAGTCACAGAACCAGTCTAAATGCGCCCATTCACGTAGTGATATTAATGACAGCCTATGCTGGTTTCCTGCCAATGCCGTGGGATGACACAGAATGTGGCAAGGCGTCCATTACTTGTATCTGAATGACACGCAAGCGTGTGAACAGGTTACCTTGTGCCTGGTGCACAACAATACGCCGATTCTCGCTTGTGGTGGTCAGATGTGGTCTACAGGAATGCGACTGTGAGCACGCCTGCCCTCAGGTCCCCGTGTCCCTACTGAATACCCCACAAATCTGGACACTGCACGATTCGACCAACCGTTCAAGAGAAGAGCCGCAATGAGGCCGCTTTCAAACTCTGTAAGGTGCTGATAGCGCTGTCTCAGACGAGTATTCGACATCTCCATGCCCTTTACAGTGGTCACTCATCTGACACTCTTCAAATTCATTATATAGCCTACCAGATCTAATGCCAACATCAAGGAAGGACATCACGTTTTATATTATCTAGGAATGGGAGGAGAGTGTCATTGACATGGTGCAGGATTTGGGGTGACATCATTAAAACAAAGGCGTTTTTCGTTACTGTGGGATTTCCTCACCAAATTTCAATCATCAAGTTCGTCCTCTGAACGCAAAAATATTTTGTTGACGTCGATCTACTTGGAAGAAACGATCCTCCTAATAAAATAAGGGAAATCAGAGTTTGTACGGAAAGATATATGTGTTCGTCTTTTCCCCCTCTGTTCTAGAGAGGAATAACAGAGAATTAGTGTGAAGGTGGTTCGATGAATTCGCTGCCTGGTCTCTACATGCCTGGCGATGGTGTCTGTGTGTACAAAGTTTCGTTGACATCCGACCATGTCTTCCGGCTACTTCACTTTTTTCATCAGGCAGTGTACCTGTGAATCTTTCTTTTGTTGTTATAACATCCTTGTCGTCCTTGGATAGAACTAAACGTGTGCTTGGCTGTTTAATTTTTGTGTTTTCTGATACTTTTGCTGATCTTCAGTTGGCCAGACATAATAGCTGCTGCATAAGTTCGACCGCATGTGGTCTGATTTGTAGACACTGTCATAACTGTGTAAGGTGGCAGAATAAATGAAGGTCAGATTCGCACCTTAGAGCTTTATACATCGCAATGCTAAGGTGAATATGATACATAACTTAATTCGGCGGCCAGCTGGAGAGGCCGTGCGGTTCTAGGAACTACAGTCTGGATCCGAGCGACCACTACGGTCGCAGGTTCGAACCCTGACTCGGGCATGGATGTGTGTGATGTCCTTAGGTTGGTTAGGTTTAATTAGTTCTAAGTTCTAGGCAACTGATGACCTCAGAAGTTAAGTCGCGTAGTGCTCAGAGCCATTTGAACCATTTTTAATTCGGTGGTAATGAGCAAATTTGCCTATCAGTATGTAACTCAAAAAGGGGTGACACTCAATCGACAGCAATTAACATACCGTTCCTATGATGCAAGTTTGAGCGGAAGGTGAAACAAGCAGCGAGAGGCGTTTTAGTCTGCAATTCAATGGGTCGAGGGCAGCAGAGGCAAGGCCCTGCTACAGAGTGTACCATGGTAACAACTTAAAGGGGTGTCCCAGGCGGAAAGTCAGCGACCGACCAGGTGACTCAGTCAGGGAGAGTGAGTACAACGACCCATCTGAGGGAGGACACGGAAGAAAGCTTTTAGAAAACTGCGTTTTGGAATTCCAAATGGATAGGCAACAAGACCAGTGACGCATTTTCGATCACATGTCCAGCGAGTGATACACACGTGAGAGTCAATATATGCATTTAGACGTCTGGAACGGGCACGAAACGTCCGGTTGGCGGAAACGCGCTAGGAAGGTCAAGTGCAGAACGGAGCGCATAACGCTCTGTACGACACAGAGGAGTAATTTGCGTGAACACTGCGGTCACAGAGGCTGATATCCAGCAAGAAATTAGCTGTAGCATCGTTTAGCTCCAACTGTGGAGAAACGAACCAGCCAATTAGTTAATTTTTCTTGTGAGAACTGAGAGGGCATTATAATATGCATGCTGCTCGAACCATGTGCGTGTAAATCGCCACATTCTGAGACTAGGAGTGAGTACATGATCTTTTGCATAACGAGAAACATAGGGGAAGTTTCTGCTGGGAAATTCAGCAAAGGTGTAATTAGTTTTATAGGAATTTCAGCGGAACAGAGCGGCCTAGCAGACGTCAGCTCGTCACAGCTTAAGGTAAATAGCGCTTTCAGAGGCGTAAACTTGTTGGTTCACGAGCTTGCGTCCACTGTAGAGTAGAGCGACCTTGTGTAATCTTCTCCTCAATTTGTCACATAACTAACCATCCACCGTACACTTTATTGTCATCCTAAAAATAGTACCGAACTTTGAACCGGAATCGGACGATTCTCTTAGTACTGACCAACATCATAACGCAAGTGTAGGAACAATTCTGTGAAGAAATCTCTAGCTGAACTTTAATATTATAGTGTTTAGGATAATTTAACCTTTGAGAGTTAATATTTAATATTGTTGTGTTTAGGATTATTTCACTTTTTGATATTGACGAGATGCGTTATCCTGACATCTGTTTTTTTGTTGTCACATTGAAAACTGTGTAAAAGCGTGTATTTTTGTGCTAACATTGCGACATTAAACACGTCATTCCAACTTACACAGTTGTCTTCAATCCTAGAATAAGTAAACCACAAATATTGCACCTTACAGCTGGGCATTATCTTTCTTGAGGGTTGCTATTTGCAGTTCTAGCTGTGACTGGTATATGGTGCACTACATAGCTTTCTGCCAATGTTCTGCAGTGACGCCTACTGGAATTGGATTTTGTATCGATACCAACCCGTGGGCATCATAGCAACGGAATTGCAAGTTTCTATATATTCATCTTTATAGAGATGGTTGCGGACCTGTGCTGTTCAGTATAGAATGTCGAATCAAAACACATTTCAGCTGTCTAAATTTCAATTGTTATTTTATTGAGTACTCAGTTTCAGTGACATATTACACCATCTTCAGGCCTCCTTCCTGACGTGCATGAGGAGTTTTACCTCTGGTACATTCAAAGTAGGGGCCAGCATTCACTGACTAGTATCTGTAGATTTTTGAGACAGCGATTCCTTCGATTATCCTGGTGATCAGAGGGACCGCTGTGTCAGAAATCTACAGATACCAGTCAGTGAATGCTGGCCCCTATTTTGACAGGACGAGGGGTAGGAATTTTCATACACGTGAGTCAAGGGACCTGAAGATGTTGTAATATATCACTGAAACTGACTGCTCAATAATATAACACTTGAAATTAGACAACTGAGAGGTATTTTGCTTCGACATTCTGAACTGCAAGTTTCTGCGTGACGCCGACAGAAGTCACACTGGGCCTGTTGGACTCAGTGGTGTGTGCGTGCTGAGCCACTCCTCCAGCAGCTCTGTACCACAAGTGTTACAGGACGGTCCGTGGCCGTCATTCAGTCCACTTGCACATGCAGCCTCATTGCTGTGACACCATAGTTCATACTTAGTTCAGCGAGCGTCATCCTTGTGTAGGCACCCCAGTGGTCCCGGTCGCCTACGGTGGACTGGAGACCGAGTTGTCAGGATGCTAGGGAATGACTGTGGACGCATCAGAAACGCCAAAGAAACATTATTAATTCATGACACCTTTATTCTTGCCGAGTACAATGTGGCCCGCATAACACAGGCTGGCTGAGCTTGGTGATACCAACGACCTTCCCCGAGTCCTCGCTGACTCGGAGCGATGACACCAGCTCCAGGCTGCACCAGTCTTGCTAGCGCAGCGCCGCGTGCTGTGACGTAGCGATGGAATGCCCCGACTTCGGCTGCGCTTGGCTGGCAGCGCCCGGCTGACTGGCTGGCTGGCTCGGCGGTGGACAGCAGGCGGCTGCGCGTAGAGGCTCCGGGTTGGAGTCCTGGCGCTGTCGGCACGAGAGGCGTTCTCGTAGTGCGGAGTGTACTCTATCCCACCCGTCTTCTTTCCTGCTCCTCCTGGTGGCTCATCCGCGGTGGACGGGCGGAACGGGCTGCAGTCCCCCAGCGTCGTCGGCTCACCCGGTTGTGACGGCGGATGCACAGGGCCTGGGCCCCGCACGATCTCGACGACGGGTCACTGATAGAGTTGACGGCGAGCGAGTCCGCCGCGATGTCCGCTAATCCTGGGTTGATGACTGACAGTGGCAGCAGAGAGGACCAGAGCTGGTACTGTCCCCTCACGTCTGCTGCTGGATGGGCTGCCCTTACTGCAACATCTCCTTAATAAAGATTAACATGTCGATCACCGAGCTGAGCGCTACGCAGCGACCCAGTACACGTCTAACTGCAAGTATAACTGCGAGTGCCTTGTTGCTGTCAAAGCTGGCGTATTTAAAGGAAGCACGAGCGACGTCCTGACGTCATGCTCATTTGCAATGAACGCATTCGTTCCACTTATACTGCTGATTTATCTGTCGTACTCGCCCCTTAGGTGTTCTTGTGACAGAGCTACGTGTTGTTATGGCAGACTTACACGAAGTTATGAAACGCGGTACAGCTGAAGCTATACCTCTGTCTTACACTCTATGAAAGTCTCCGTCTAACACAAACACGCGTGCTAAGCAATTCTATCTTGCCTGTCGTGTGTAACCAGGCCATTGCCCCTGCGTGACGACACATTCTGATACATGTGCAATCCTCTTACATCTTGGCTAACCTACCGCCTCTGGCTTTCGGCATAGGCAACGAAACTTTGACAATATTCCATGTTTCCTATTCCGCGACACTACACTTGCTGACATTGTGACAGCTCGACTCTTCCTCGCTGCAGTACTTGTAATGAATCCTCTTTCGCTTGGAGAAATACAAGTTAAGTAAATCTTCTGCTTTCTGGGATAACTGATAACTTGTCGAGCTTTCCTAAGACTACAGTTTCCGCACAGCTCTGCAGCCCACGTATTGTCACCACTGTGCACGAAGTCGTACAAAACAGATTTTACCGTTGACTCCACAACAAAGACTTCAAAGTCAATTTAATTTCAGCAGGTGACTCCGCACCTGTGGGAGTTTCTCCGTTGTTCCCAGCTGGCTGTATGCTTATTTACCCAGCGTTCCGAATGCCCTCCGCGGCTGGAACCTGGAACCGGATGCCGCCAGCTGCGATGTCGCTGCAGTCCGCACTACGACAGACGCCGAACCCGCCGACCACCGGTGTGTCCTGCCAGCACAGCCGCCGAACTGCCCCGAACTGCCCCGTGGCACGAGGCCCAGGTGTCTTCCATACCTATCAAACACGAGCTTTCCATCTTAAATTTTACTTGTCCACATTTTCATCTGTGAATGACAGAGCACAGTCAAGTTATTCTCTTTGGAGAGGAGTATCAGCGAACTGATGCTCAGCAAGGAAGCCGGCCGCGGTGGCCGAGTGGCTCTAGGTGCTTCAGTCCGTAACCGCGCGACTGCTACGGTCGCAGGTTCGAATCTTGCCTCGGGCATTGATGTGTGTAAAGTCCTCAGGTATGTTAGGTTTAAGTAGTTGTAAGTTCTAGGGGACTGATGCTCTGCGATGTTATGTCCCATAGTGCTCAGAGCCATTTGAACCATTTTCAGCGCGGAAACGTGTGTTTCAAAGTCAGTTGGAACAAGGTTAATTGCGTATTTTTTGAAAGGACTGCGGTCGCCAAAACAGACCAAGGGCCACTACTGCAGTGGATGACCGCTGCGTAAGGATTATGGCTCGGGGGAACCCTGACACCAACGTCACCTCGTTGAATAATGCTTTTCGTGCAGCTGCAGGACGTCGTGTTACGAGTGAAACTGTGCGCAATAGGCTGCGTGATGTGCAACTTCCTCCCGACGTCCATGATGAGGTCCATCTCTGCAACCACGATACCATGCAGCACTGTACAGATGGCCTCAAAAACTTGCCGAATGGACCGCTCTGGATTGGCATCACTTTCTCTTCGCAGATGAGTGTCGCGTATGCCTTCGGCCAGGCGATCGTCGGAGACATGTTTGGAGGCAACCCGGTAAGGCTAAACGCCTTAGACACACTGTCCAGCGAGTGCAGCAAAGTGGAGGTTCCTTACTGCTTTGGGATGGCATTATGTGGAGCTGTCTTACGCCGCTGGTGGTCATGGAAGGCGCCGCAACGGCTGTACGATACGTGAATGCCATCCCGCGACCGATAGTGCAACCACAAACGCAGCATATTGGCAAGGCATTCGTCTTCATAGACGACAATTCGAGCCCCCATAGTCCACATCTTGTATATTACTTCCTTCAGGATAGCGACATCGCTCGACTAGAGTGGCCAGCATGTTCTCAAGATATGAACCCTATCGAACATGCCTGGAATAGATTGAAGAGGGCCGTTTATGGGCGACGTGACCCACCAACCATTCTAAGGGATGTACGCCGAATCGCCGTTAAGGAGACGGACCATCTGGACCAAGAGTGTCTTGATAAACTTGTGGATAGTATGCCACAACGAATACAGGCATACATAAATGCAAGAGGACATGCTACTAGATATTAGAGACAGTGTACAGTAATCTGGATCACCACCTCTGAAGGTCTCGCTGTATGGTGGTACAACATGCAATGTGTGATTTTCATGAGCAATAAAAATGGCGGAAATGATGTTTATGTTGATCTCTATTTCAATTTTCTGCACAGGTTACGGAACTCTCGGAACCTAGCTGATGGAAAATTTTTTTGGTGTCTGTATGTCAAAGTTGCTACGCCTCAAATCGGTCTTGAGTAACGTTTACACATCAAGTGTTCAAGACATCCTCCACAATATTTCTAAGAAGATACAAATGTATTTAAAGTTTGTGCTGCACCTCCTAACACCTAAACAGATACAACGACGCTTTGACCCTTGCCACGATCTGACTGAAATGCGAAATGGGGACACTTCTTTTCTGGATTGTATCGTCACAAGTGACGTAGTTTTGTGTTATCAGTACGACCATAGGTGCCCTGCCATACTCTCGCTTTAGCAACGTTGTCAGTGAGATTAACGTTCATATTCTAGCTCATGATATCTGAGCCGTGTATCTACTCGTGCTACACCTTGTGTTTAGATTGCATTGGTTTTCCTTTTCTTCCCCTGACATGTTGTTCGATATCTTATCTGTCATTAAGTGGCTGCTTGGTTGTCTTTTTCCTCTGGTATCGATATCTGCGTTTGCTTCCGGGTAACTGCTATGGAGGAAGTGAGGTCTTTGACCGGTTGTAACCTCGTGTGGTGGCGCGCAAGTAGGGGCCTGTGCGCTCAGTAGTGAGGTGGACACGGGAGGGCAGTCTCGGCGAGTCAGTTAGTCTGTCGCTGCAGTGAAGCGACAGTCAGGCAGAAGGCAGAGACTCGCACGTTAGTCGGTCGGCTCTGTCTCAGTCGCTGTTGGGTTGTGGACTGTGTCGGGATCGTCGTTGCTCCGCTGTTGGACGAGTTGGTAGTCGGCAGCGGGCAGGTCCGCACGGTGTAAGTATGCGCCGGGACCGTGACCGGCGAAGACGGAAGGCCGTTGGTCGATCGGTCGGCTGGTCGTCGGATGGCGATATGTGGTCTGCTGAGCACTGACTCCAGTATCAGGCGGGAAGAGTTGGCAGCCAGCAACAGTCGGGTCCGTATGGTGTTGATGGTCGCCGGGACCACCGTCGGCGAGAGCGGGCTGCCGTTGGTCGTTTGCTCGGCCGGTCGTCTTCGTCGACGACGTCTTGGATCCTCAGGATGCACGCCATTTTCCGAGTCGGGATGTGGTTGGACGTTGTTGTTTCGTCGGAACTGAGCAGCGACGTAGCCTCCACAGCGCGAAGCCAGGCCGGGTCGCCTGGCGGCGGGCACGCGCTGTTCCATTTGGAGGCGCTAGCTGCGAGAGCGATGCTTCGCTTTCCTCCGAAGCAGGATCCTCAAGTTGGGTGATTATGACTTCTTTTAAAATCTCGACTGTTAAGATTGGTTCGTTATTGTGGAGTGTTGTTTTCCTCAGCCGTTCACGCGTGTGATAGCAAGTGGTGTGTGTTGTTGTCTAGAGCTCGCAGCCTTTTTCGGTAGTCATTTGACAGTTGTGAGTTGTGTTTTCTGTATTCTTTAAACTTGTCTTGAGTGGGGTTTGATGTCTCGATCTTGGTTAGACCGAGTTAGAAAGTGTAGGTATCTTGGTTTACTCGTCATCGGCCGATAATCTCTGTTGTTTGTGCAGTTGGATCTGACGGTTGAAAATCGGTCGGATTGTCGGTCGGAGTGCTAATGTCTGTCTGTCTGTCTAGCACGAGCATCCCTGAGTGGGCGATTTGTGGCCGCCTTACACGGGTCCGTCATATCTGTCGTGTTCTAATGATATTCCAGGACACTCTTGTTAAAAAACTTTTTAAATTCCTCCATTCCTTTATTGCCATTAATCGTGTGTTTGCTGAGACCTTTGATTTTTTTTTAATGGCGGTGTTGGTAGCTTCACTACCTGCCGTAGTTTATTAACAAAGTTCTGTATTTACTTTACTAGCCTGTTTACTAAAGTTCTTTCATTTTTTTTAATTTTGGTATTGCTATAAATTACTTGATTGCCGTTAGCGGCGTGTTTAAAACGCTGTTTATTGCCGTACTGCTAGTTTCTGTAAGATATGAATAAAACATTTGTGTGTGAAAATCTTAACTCGACAGTAAACTACTAGAAATTTGGCCCCGTTTCCCAACTTGTGGTGTGGCTAGTAGTAACCGTAACCACTGTGTGTGTCAATATGGGTGCACCACATTTTGTAGGTGGGGTTTAAGACCTTTTCACATGAGGAAAATGTAGGCAGAGTGTTCATATAAATGCATGTGCAACCTGTAGAGAACCCCTACCCGAGGCGCCATAGTGAAGGTGACACAGAACAGGGAGAGAGATAAACTGGGGGCCATAAATGCTGAGTGCAGTGACTGGCTGAAGTGGATCATACCTGCAGAGACTTCTGGCACCCTCTCCTCCTTCATCTTAGTCAGAGAGACGGATGCCAGTCCACAAAACATTTTACCTGCCTCACAAAGACGACCAGTTGGCGGAAACTGCATCGAGGAAGCCATTTAAGAGAGACTGCTGTAAACTGAGCCTTTGTGCAAATGTTGGGAAGGTCACAAAACTCCTTGAATACTCATGTTAGAAGCTGGGACGATATGGACAGAGCGGCTGGTGCAAGTGTTTAGTGGGGGAAAGACTGTAACGCCGGCCGGTGTGGCCGAGCGGTTTTAGGCGCTGCAGCCTAGAACCGCGCGACGGTCGCAGGTTCGAATCCTGCCTCGGGCATGGATGTGTGTGATGTCCTTAGGTTAGTTAGGTTTAACTAGTTCTAAGTTATAGGCGACTGATGACCTCAGAAGTTAAGTCCCATAGTGCTCAGAGCCATTTGAACCATTTTGAAAGACTGTAACCCTCCTGATACCAGAAAGTTACCAGGTTCTTTTAGCGAGCACCAAGAACTTACATTTCGGGGGTGCGACTGTCTGAGAAACTTAACAGCCTTCTTTCACAATCTGGAAATGGTCAGGTCGGAAAAAATTAGATCTCTTCGTAAATGAGGGATTGTGCTTCCATCTACGTAAATGCTTTTCGCCAAAACATTGCCATGCTTATCAGAGAACGACGCCTCCCTAGCGTAAAATCTTATTTTTTCAGACAAGAGATTTGGAGTCGCCGATTTCCTCGTCTGAGGATATGCGAAATGGAGTCTTGCTGCCCCGGCATGGAATACCAGTACCTTACCTGGATTGGCCACCGGGCCAACAGAACAGTCAAGGATTCAGTGAGTAGAGGATAGTTCGATTTGTGCCATGTGGGGGGGGGGGGGGGGGGGTTTCGTTATTGGCAGTTCCGCTCCTGTATCGAGGCTTCGTGAAAAGTGATTTTTCTTCTTCATCTTCTGGTCTTTGCCTGTGGAGAACTTCAGTTGTTTCCCTAGTGGGTGAGACTTGTGGGCTGCATCTTGCAATGGACTAAGAGCCAGTGGCAGCCTCCAACAGTACTGACAGTGGAACTGCACTTCATCTCGGACATATCATGTGTCACAAAGGTGAACTTATTTCTCCTGAGTCGGTCGTCTGTCCTTTTTCAATTCCAGCACGCATCGTCGTGCCTGTGAGTCAAATTGGTTTGGTTAGACCGGCGAATGGGTGCACCTCACACTGAAATCTGGCGGGATTTCAAGGGCTCCGATAGGGAAATTGCCCGCGTTCTGATAATGAGAATGGCAGACCGCTTAGTTTGCAAATTTCCGTGGACGCGTCAGAACGTTACTGCTGCCGCACTGCACCGCCCCTCGCCCACAGTGCGGCGTTCTCTGCTGCCGCCTGAATCAAAGTGGAAAATACTGCTGCACTGGCGAAGGGTTGTTACATGATACAGCTCCCTGTTATTAGGTGAACCATAGTTTGTGGTGTACTTGGACGTAGTTGATTCCCTTTGAACAGAGTCGGGCCTCTCAGTGGATTCATGTAAACAAAGTCAGACTCCGTTGTAAAAGGGATTAATTCAGGGAGAATTTGTACAGCTTCCACCCCAGTGTATGCTTTACCAATCACACATCATTCCTTTTCTGAACTGTGTTTGTAATTTTGTATAACATTTATCAGCTAGTTGTAATTACAAAAGAGTTAATAAAACTCGTCACTATTTTGTAAATTTAAATACATTAGTACATACATTCATACTCGCCCTTTTTGTATCCTGCCTGGAAGGCGGCGCGTGGGTCTGTTCCTGTAAACGGAAGGGTAGGCCGAATGTAGGAAGCGAGTAGGAGCAGGAGAAGGCGAAACACGTCGGTACTGCCTGTCAAATTATAGATGTTTACTATAGCCAAAACCAAGTTAATAAATGGTTACATAACTTTGCAATGAGCAGCACGTAGGTGCGAACCGTATTCCCGTCGTAAGTAGTACAAAGTCTTAATAGCAAGCCAACACCCTCTGAGGCTGAAGCGATGTTTCCAGACCGTCTGCTCTTGATCAAATGGGCTGAATCCGGAGCGACGCTCGTAGAGCTCCACAGCGCCGGCTAGAGGGCGCAGTTTGTCGGTGCCTGTCGTAGTGCGAACTTATGAACCTGCACCTACGCCGTGCCATCGTTGCTATCGATACCACATTTTATTGTGGCGGTACATGGGTATGGCAGCAATTAAGATTCAATCTTATTTAATTAGTTAATTTGATTATAAATTTCTCAAAGTTCTGAAAGTGACCACAGGCCTAGGCAACAAAAGTGGCATGAGTAAATTCGCTAATACACATATAAAGATTAAGGATGTAGCTCACGATTTGGAAGTTATTGAGAAGTTAATACTTCTCTTTATGGACTTCCAGCACGCTGGAGTAACTTGGATCAGCAAGTTCTGTTAATCAATAGAACGAGAAACCAGTCGAAGTTGCAATTATTTTATTTTTCATTCGATGATTAGTTTTGGGTGGAGGACTATTTTCAAATCGACATCACAAAGTCGAATGTACATTCACAGTGCACGATATATATATATATATATATGTGTGTGAATTGTGTGTTTGAAATCTTATGGCACTTAACTGCTAGGGTCATCAGTCCTTAAGTTTACACACTACTTTAACCTAAATTACCCTAAGGACAAACACACACACACACCCATGTCCGAGGGAGGACTCGAACCTCCACCGGGACCAGCCGCACAGTCCGTGACATGGAACCCTAGACTGCGTGGCGACTACGCGCGGCTGCAGCTATCTGTATGCACTGTGAAGGTACATTACACATTTTGTTGACATCTTCGGAAATGCCATTTTTGACTTTGTTATGTTGATTTGGAAATGGGCCTCGGCCCGAAACTAGTTATCGAATGAAAAATAAAATATTTGCAACTTGGACTGGTTTTTCGTTCTGTTGACTTCTCTTTACATAAAGATAATAAGATTTAGCATCACTCAGACATATATTTATGAATAAAGCAAGTGATGGCTTGCAACGAAACTATGACAAAATAGAGATATTTACATGAAGGGTGAATACTTGCATGATGTAACCGACATTCATGCCAACGTGACTTGCGAGTATAACATCCCAAACAAGGACTCTTCTAACACTTTTATATGGTTGTACGAATGTTCTGCACATTGTGCCTAAGTACTGCTAGACATTTTATAGAAGAAAATACTTCCAGGGCTTGTTCTGTAACCGCATAATTTTGCAGTGATGGCTCTTCATATACACCCAATACATTACGTTAATTTATGTTGAGGCTCAGTTGGTACTCCCTGCACCAAGCATCGATCCCCGGCAGGTCTTCCTGCATTTCGCTACATTTTTCTAGCGTCGCGATTTCTGTGCATAAAACAGCAACATCACCGAAAATCCTCATGGAACTTCCGAAGTTGGTTACTGTGTCATTGTGTTACAACCAGGAATAACATAATAAATATATCACTTTTCTACGGTTTATTGACACAGCACAGATACAAAATAATTCTGTTACTAAGCACCAAGTTCTATATGATCACTTCATGGAAAATTATATAAACTGCTAGTGGTTATACCAATGTCCAGGAAGTGCGAGTGAAATCCAGGATTCCGGCGTAAAATACAAGCCCGTTGACATACTATGCCTAGTGAACGTTGATGTTCAAGTTCCAGAATAGCAGCATTAGGATTCTAAGTCCTGAGCGCAGCCAAATCTACATCGAACAGCAGGTCCACCGCAGCGTAGCACTTCCTAGTTGTGGAGCAGAACATAGCACGATGAGAACTGGCTTGTAGACGTCATCAGCGGCGTTAAATAAGGCTCCATAGTTAATGGTGCCGGTGGCTGGAGTCGCTATATATTCTGGGCGGTCAATCGCTGAGCGTTATGGGTGGCCAATCGCTGTGGTCTGAAGGCGACCTGCGATGCTAGCAGCGGAGAAGGGCGGCCAACGATGTGTTTCTGGGCCGCGCGCAATGGAGGGCACCGCTACTCGGTGCAGAGGTTTAATAGTGGTGGACAGCACACTCCTTCCCCCTTGGAGAAGCGCTGAGGCATCTGCTGCGAATGAACGCCACATCCGTGGGGTCCTCACCCGATCCTCAGCGTCGTTGGTGACTCGGGGCACAGAAGTATAATGACGAAAACGCCCTGGCCGCCGGCCAAGGTAGTATGGTGTGGATCTGGGCAGCGGAATTACTCGTGATTGGTGACCGGGCGACGTCTCGTAGTCCGGAAAGGGCAGTCTCTGAGGCTGGGCGACGTCTGGGGTTAGTCGCTCTTGTTGGGGTGTGGTGTTGGTCTGCTGGCGGTGAGCAAAAGACATGTATAAGTCTGGTGTTGCACTGGCTGGGTAGCTTGGGGTAGAATGGTGGTGGAGAGAGGGGGGCGGAATAACTGTTTGGAAACTAGTCGGAGACGAAGTTGATTGTAATATCACAGAACCGCTTGGCCCGGAATCTGCACCCTGAAAACCTTCTGGCCTCCATGCTGGACCATTGTTCCCAGAAGCCGAGCTGGTTGCTTTCCATTCGCTCACTGTCCCAACAAGATCAATGAATACCCACTCCCAAGAGCGAGCACATGGTGGCCAAGAAGCAAATAAATGTCGTGAGGCTGCCTGCTGTTTTTGGCAGTATGGGCGTGTTTGTGAGCCATGCTGACCCCGGCTTATGCGTTGCTTTAAACCTTGGCTGTTACTCTGCGTTTGGTTTCCTGCAGTTATTGCGGTTATGCCGTGTTTCTTCCTCTTTCTACGTGTGGCAGCAGCGGTGTGTATCCATATTTGCACCGTATACCATCCTTGGTCTGGTGCTTACAGGTCCGGCTTGGCGGTGTGCAACCAGTCGGTCGGTTGGAGTGGATCAGCAAGCAAGTCTCCACGCGGCGCAGTTGGCCGGGCCCGCTGGCGGTCTCTACACAGTGTCGGAGTGTGTGGGGGCTGTTCTGAGTGCTACGAGGTTCGTGGCTCACCGATCCAGCACATCAAAGTTGAGCGGTGATTTTATTACCGAAGCCACGTCTGTTCACGTTGCCGCCTTGGTTGGTGGTTCGCTGTTGGCGATATTCCTGGGAGCAACAGCGAGTGTTCGAGTTGGTGAAGACTCAGCCGCTATGTGGTGGAATTAATTATATTTGTCGGTTTGAAATTCAAGTGCACCAGCGGAATTTTCTGCCTTGTTCCCGTTAGTATCCTGGTTACTTGCCCTGGTCGCTGACGTAAATTCAGGCAGTGTCTTTTCCTCACCTGTTGTCGCTGTCCAACATGGTGTGTAGTTTTTGACAGCTTAATGTATTTTGGTTGTGGGCGGCTATGTCTGTAACGTTTTGGCTTTGGAAATCTCGTATACTGGTCTGTGGTTAGCAAGTCTTGTCGGTAGGTCCCGGACCGTCTCTTGGTTGTGTTGCCGGTGGATCGAGTCTAGTTGTGCCGACTTATTGTCTCACCTAAGCGAATGTTACGATTCCAAGGGCAGACCGAGCGGCGTGGAAAATTCTGAGCGCCGTTTCCAATACTGCCTTTCTTATTGGCGTTTAATTGTGTATTTTAATGGCTCATAGCCGATGGTTGGATTTTGTATGCTTGTTATTGTGTTTTTAAAAACAAAGGCATTCACACGTTTTAAAGGAAGTTTTTCTAAATTGGGCATGTCTTACATTGTCTGAAGATAAAGGTTGGGCCTTCTGCCTGTTGAAAATTTATTGTACTGTTTTTAAAACCATCGGCCTTCAGCTGCTTTAAGTTTTAAGGATCGTACTTATCAAATATTACCTTTTGGAAGATAAAGCTGCGGGCTTTCTGCCTGTTGAAAATTTATTGTATTGTTTTTAAAAGCATTGGCCTTCAGCCGCTTTGAGTTTTAAGGACCTTACTTATCAAGTATTAGCTTTTGAAAGATAAAGTTGTGGGCTTTCTGCCTGTTGAAAATTTACTGTAGTTGTTCTTAAAATGATGAGCCTTCAGCCGCTTTAAAATTTTGCATTCTTACGTAGCAAATCTTACATCACTTGGGCTTAAATACTATTTAAGGTTAAAAGCTTTGGGCCCTCTGCCTTGGAAAAATGGTTGCAGCTTTTTTAAACAAAGGCCTTCAGCCATTTGAAGTAAGGTTTCTTATTGGTCATAAAGCTTGGGCTTTCTGGCTATTGAAAGATTATTGTAGTTATGTTGTTTTAAATTCATGGGCCTTCAGCCGCTTTTAAAAGCTTAATCTATCTGACTAGTCAAGTCTTACATCGTTTGGCCTTAAATACTATTTAAGGTTAAAGCCTAGAGCCTTCTGTCTCAAAAAAAAAAAAAATATTTATAGCAGTTGTATTTAATTCATGGACCTTCAGCCGTATTAGAATTAAAGACGTTTTCTGTCGATTGTCAAGCTTAGAAGTTGCGATGTAATGTTTGGACAACTAAATATAGTGTTATGTTTGGAGTGTAACTGACAGTCACTCATTCTGGCCCCCCTCCACATTTCCTACTACTTGTCCTATCCTGTGCGTTTAGCAGGGCGTTTCTGTTTGGATGAGTCAATCACCTGGTTCACGCCCGACCACTAAGTGAACTTGCGAGCCAGGAGTTTAGTTTGGGGTGCCTCCCAGTGACCTTGGTGCAATAGTTGCAGGATACGCTGACGTAAAGAATAATAAATGACTACTCGGGGGTGTCTCTCGTCACAAACGAGTAGAATTACTCCATCGATTAACATGAGCTGATGGCGCGCAGTAAAGATCTGTGGAACCCTTGGGAGGTTGTCGTTCGGGCCATCCATGAAGTTTGTGACTCTGGACTTGTCGGAGTACCTGGTCGTTAACGGTTGCGTCTGCGACCCGCGAGCTGGTAATGGGAAAACAATCTACGTCAGTTACTGCTTCTTCATCGATGAGAAAACACAGAATTTATTGTCGAACTCTGGATAGGGTCTCCATGCAAAGGCAGGAGAGGGCATCAGCATTGACATACTCAGTCGTGTTGTAGAAGTGAATCTCTTGCTGGTAGCTCGCCGAAAATAAAGCCCAGAGCTGGAGTTGATGAGCTGCTGGGTGGAATAAGATCAGCGGTTTATGGTCCGTGATGAGGTGAAATTTTATGCCATACACAAAAACATGTTATTTCTTTAATGCGAAGATGATGGCCAGCGCTTTTTTTTCTATTTGGGAGTACCTGCGTTGGGTGTCAGTCAATGTTTTCGGTGTGCAGGCCACAGGGAGATAAGAGCCATCCGCCTCCCTGTGTGCCAGGACAGCTCCGTTGCAATAACTATTTGCTTTGTTGGATCAAAACGTGCGAGGCAAGGGGCCATCAACAACTGTGGAAGGCTCGCTCGCAAGCTAGTGTCCACTGCGAAGGCCATCCTTTTTTGCGTTTCTGTTGCTGCTGTGGGTAAGAACTTTCGGTAATACGATACATTCCCCAGAAAAGGACGATGCTGCTTAAGCATTGTTGGTCTGGGAAGGCTGATTATGGCTTATCCAGTAGACGAATGCCTGAACTGGAAATGGTATGGCCGGGTCACCCAATCTCCGACTGGATAAACAATATTTTCCTTTTCTGAATTTTAGGCCAGCCTCCCTTAAGACGCTGAATAAAGATTTCAGATTGCGAATGTTTTCCTCCGTGGTTCTCCCTATTACAACGATGTCGTCTAAATAGTTAATGCGTCCATACACTTTGAGTACTAATTGTTTCAAAAACCGTTGGAAAAAGGCGGGAGCCTTGCTATACCAATCATTAAGTGTTTCAATCGATAATGCCCATCTGGCGTGTTAAGTGTAAGAAACCGTTGATATTCTGCATCAAGGGGAAGTTGGAGTATGCATCCTTTGCGTGTATTTTAGAGAAGTTTCCACCCTTTTAATTTTGACAATATTTCTTCCTGCTTGTCTCATTCTCTGATTGGGCGTTGACAGTTACTTTAAAATCACAGGCGGTTGTTTCCGATGGCTTTCACAGTATAACTAATGGGGTAGACCACTGCTTAGAAGGAATAGATTCTACAGTTCCAATTGCCGTTACGTGATGCAATTCGTTCTTTACTTGGTCTCAGAGAGCTAACGGCGCGGACTCGAAAGTACCGATGCCACGAATTATGTTTCAGTGCTATGTGCACCTCAACATCGTTTGCGTTGCCAACTTCCACGGGGAACAGATCCTCATAATCTTGGCAAAGTGTCTCTAGGTCTTCGGATACCAGATTCAAAGAACAGGCTATTGAAAATCCAAATTTGTGAAAAGAGCGCAGTCACAACAAGTTCCAAGCGGAATCCCTGTTAACAACTGAGAAGGTAGTGTGGTCGGTGACATTATTATACGTCGTTGGCAGTTTGACTTGACCACGTACTGGGACATCTCTTTCTTTCTTGCAAGGGAGGAGCTCCAAATTTCAAATAGGTACTGTAATTCAGAATACTCACGGCTGCGCCGGTGTCTAATTGTAATTAAACTGGTTTCTCTGCAATTCGCACTTCTACAAAATGATTATTGGAGATCTCTTGATGGCCTATAGTGGCTACCAGATAAGCATCCATCTCCAGAATGAGATTTTAACTCTGCAGCGGAGTGTGCGCTGATATGAAACTTCCTGGCAGATTAAAACTGTGTGCCCGACCGAGACTCGAACTCGGGACTTTTGCCTTTCGCGGACAAGTGATCTACCAACTGAGCTACCGAAGCACGACTCACGCCCGGCACTCACAGCTTCACTTCTGCCAGTACCTCATCTCCTACCTTCCAAACTTTACAGGAGCTCTCTGCCAGGAAGTTTCATATCAGCGCACACTCCGCTGCAGAGTGAAAATCTCATTCTGGAAACATCCCCCAGGCTGTGGCTAAGCCATGTCTGCGCAATATCCTTTCTTTCAGGAGTGCTAGTTCTGCAAGGTTCGCAGGAGAGCTTCTGTAAAGTTTGGAAGGTAGGAGACGAGGTACTGGCAGAAGTGAAGCTGTGAGTACCGGGCGTGAGTTAAGCATCCATCTGTTGGGCAGGAGGCTGTCTTGCCCGATGGGACTTATGACGAGCAGAAGATAAATGGTCGTTGGAAGATCAGTGTTCGCAATAGGCCCATCTGTCAAGACAGTCTTCACTTTATGTTATTTACAACAATCCGGACAAGACGGCAACCGTTTCGCTACCCAAGACCGGTGTGATCGGCTCGAACGGTGTGGAGGACGTTGTTGGCCTGTACTGTTGCTAAGTCCAAATTGCCACTAGTGTGGCAATTGGCTGCTGGCTCGAGTGTGTTTACATTAACGGCTGCTTCGCCGACCCGCGACTCCAGTTTCTTGCATGCTGCTCTGGTCACATCGAAGCTTTGTGCAAAGTACAAGAATTTGTCTAACGACGGGTCTTCGAGCTGAAGTGCCTCTTGCTAGAAATTCCTGTCGGGAGTACCACAGATGATCACGTCCCTGGTCGTTTCTTATGCATAGGACTCCTTACTTTTAGGGGTAGAAAAATGACATTTTCACTGTTAGCTTTGCAACTCTATGGCCCAGTCTCTATGAGTCGGTTTGGCTGTTTCTTGCAGTGGTAAAATGCTGCCTGGAAGGAAATAACGTGGGCATTGTGCTGGTAATATTTAGTCAGCAACAAACGAATATTTGAAAAGGTGAGCTCTGAAGGCTTTGATATGGGGGCCAATTTGCACAGTAGCAAGTAAATTTCAAGTTTTGGCCAAGGCAGAAACAAAGATTTCATGAGGCTGGAGTCAGTTACTTTGAATGTGTGGAAATCTCCAGTAATCTTGATTCGTAGGCTTCCTAGTCCTCTGAAGCCTCATCAAAGGAAGGAAAAGTCGGCATTTGGTGAGCTGCTTGTGTCTGCAATAAGCCTTGAGGAAGTGGTTGGAAGGTGTTCAGCTGCAGCCACTGGTTCTCGTCCTGCTGATAAATAAGTTGCGTGAGTAGAGCTTCCAATGAAGATGGTTGCTGGCTGATCGCCATTTTTATTGTGTTATATACAGGGACACTTATGGAAATTAAAAGGGCGTTCCAGAAGTTTTGCACAGTCGTCTCTAATTTTTTTTTTTTTGCAGGAGGAGAATGAAACTTTTTGTGAACATACTTTGAACATTTAGCTATACATTGAGCCTGCTCAGCGTAGCCTCCATCAGCTGTGGCGCATCTGGCCCAACGTTCTTTCCATGACGTAAATGCACTTTGGTGAAATTCTGGGGACTGACTTTTGCAGCATCGTCTGACACAGGAAATAAAGTCTTTCTCACTAACAAATGTTTTACCGCGCAGGAGGATTCAGACGACCAAAGACGTGAAAATCGGACGGAGCCCAGTCCGGACTGTAGGGAGGACGAGGAACAATTTTCTAACCTATTTTCCTAATGTTCTCCTGCGTTATAAGGGGTGTATGGGGTTTGGCATTGTCATGGTGTAGTCTGATGAGCTGACACTGAAGCTGTGGCCTGTGGGTCTTAATGGCACGTCGCAGCTTGTCCAGTAATGGCCCCAGTTAATTGTGGAGCCAGATTTTGGATGATTTGTTCAATGGTCTCCTTATTCACTGCCGTCGATGGTCTACCAGATCGCGGTTTGTCCAGTAGAGAGAAATCACCTTCTTTAAACGTCTGCAAGCGCCACTGGATGCTACTGGGATCCACTGTGTCCTGCCCATAAACAGGGAGCAATTTCCTGTGAATCGATGAGTCAGTCATCGCCGGTCTTGAAGAGGAAAACCATCACCAACCGTTGTCGCAACCTGACATCTGCTTCACGGTCCATTATGGCTTACCTGTAAATAAAAGAAAATACTTTTGTATACCAACTTACAGCTAAATGTTCCAAGTATGATCACAAAAAATTTCATGCTCCTCCTGCAAAAAAATAAAAAAAATTAGAGACGACTGTCAAAACTTTTTGAACGCCCTTTGTACATAAATTGATGGCGACTCAAAAATGGTTTAAATGGCTGTGAGTACTATGGGACTTAACATATGAGGTCATCAGTCCCCTAGAACTTAGAACTACTTAAACCTAACTAACCTAAGGACATCACACACACCCATGCCCGAGGCAGGATTCGAACCTGCGACCGTAGCGGTCACGCGGGTCCAGACTGAAGCTCCTAGAACCACTCGGCCACATGTCGCCTATACCATTGTCCAGGAAGTGCAAGTGAAATGCAGAATTCCGACGGAAACCAGAAGTCCGTTGACATACTTTAGCCTAGTGGTCGTTGAAGTCCAAGGTTCAGTAGCATTCGGATTCTAAGTACAGAGCGCAGAAAGATAAACATCGATCAGCAGGTCCAGTTCCTGGTTGTGGAGTAGAACTTAGCATGAAGAGAACTGAACGTTAGTCTTTCTTTCTTTCATTGGTGCCACGTCCCACACTGACGCAGGGTCGGCATTGTTAGGAACGGATTTGGCAAGGTTAGAGGAAAGGGGTGGCCGGATGCCCTTCCTGCCGCCACCCTGTACCCCCCGGGACGGAATTAGTGTACCCCAGCTGTCTGCGTCTAGTGTAATTCAGGGAATAGTGCATACGTGTTCAGATGTCGGCGAGTCGTGTAATGGACGCGGAAAGTGGGGACCAGCCTGGTATTGACGTAGTGGGATATGGAAATCCGCCTAAAAACAACATACAGGCTGACCGGAACACCGGCCCTCGTGGTTAATCCGCCGGGCGGATTCGATCCGGGGCCGGCGCGCCTACCCGAGTCCAGTAAGCAGCGCGTTAGCGCTCTCGGCTATTCTGGCGGGTTAGAACTGAACTTTTTTTTTTCTTTTATTGTAATTTTTATACTTATACATAGGTAGGCTGACATCAGCATCCTACGCTGCTCTTCAGCCTTCGAGTCGACAATGAGAGAAAAACATGAAGAAGATACATAATAGATATATCATGGGCAAAAAACAGGAGACACAGAAATACAAAACACGGAGCTGTTCACACTCGACGAAAATTACACTGAAACACGTTGGTGCGGCGCACAAACACTCACGATTCGACGGCACAGGTGAACGTTGGAGTATGATGGTCAATACGAACCACAAACATGAAGGCACACACACGAGAAAACGGATGGCGATGATCTCTGGCGCGCGAATGTCCACGTAACGTGTGCGAGTCCGGGGAGCTGCCACGAGGGGGAAGGGGAGGGAGAGGGGAGAGCAAAGATGCCAATGGCAGAGGGATGGGAGGAGGAATGGGGGATGGGGGTGGGGGAAGCCCGGGGGAGGAGCAGGGAGAAAGGGAGGAGTGAGGGAAGGGGGAGAGAAGGAGAGTGAGGGCGCCCAAAGGAAAAAACATCGGAAGAGGGAGGGAGGATCAAAGTTGGTAGGAGGGGAGATGGAGGGGAGGAGGGCATCATCAGGGAGGGGGAGCTGGCGGAAGCCACCTTGGGAGAGGGTATGGAGAGTGGAGAGATGGAGAGCAGGTGGGACGTGGGAATACAGGCACAGCAGCGGATGGGGGCGGGAGAGGATGGGAGAGACCAGCAGGTGAGGAGGATAGACTTTACGGGAGGTGTAGAGGATCCGTGTCCGTTCGAGGAAAAGGAGGAGGTGAGGGAAGGGAATTAGGTCATACAGGATCCGCGTGGGGGAGGGGAGATGGATGTGATAGGCGAGGCGAAGAGCATGGTGTTCTAGGATCTGAAGGGATTTGTAAAAGGTAGGGGGAGCGGAGATCCAGGCAGGGTGGGCGTAGCAAAGGATAGGGCGAGTGAGGGATTTATAGGTATGGAGGATGGTGGAGGGAGCTTGAGGAGACAGTCGGGATCGTGCCTTGGCTTGGATCGTCCGGAGGTGGTGGGGTCCAGGAGAGGCGACGGTCGAGGGTGAGGGCGATAGATGGTGATGCGACATAGATGGTGATGCAGAAATCGAGGAGACGGAAGGAAGGGGTGGTTTTGCCTACAATGATCGCCTGGGTTTTGGAAGGATTGACCTTAAGCAACCACTGGGTGCACCAAGCGGTGAACTGTTCAAGATGGGATTGGATTAGAAGTGAACGTCAGTAGTGGCGTTAAATAAGGCTCAATAGTTAACAGAGCCAACGGCTGGGGTCGCTGTTACTCTGGGCGGCCACTCGCTGAGTGCTAGGGGTGGCCAGCATCCGTGGTTTGAAGCACGCGCGTGCAAAGGCGGCCTGCGATGCTGCCAGCGGGCCGCGCACGGGCAAGCGCGGCCGACGACGCGTTTCTCGGACGCTCGTAACAGTGCGCCGCTGCTCGGTGCGCAGATTTAGTATTGGTGGATACCACAAACTTGTAAATACACTGTGAAAAGTAATGATCGTATAATACCCCTTTGGGGCGCCCCGAAGTTTCTTTTACCTCTGAAGACTTCTCTACATTGGGGTGCCATGATGTGTTTAGTTTGGTATAAACTCTTCAGTCCACTCACACAGTTGGTCTGGCATTCCGTATGCTCATAATTTGTACATTAGATGGTAAAGCGCAAGCCTAGAGTACGCCTTCCTGAAGTCTAGTAACACAGCATCTACCTGGGCGCCTGTATCTACTGCCTCCTCGGTCTTTCGGAATCAATGTTGATTTCTGCTGAGGACATTTTTGATGTTCAGAAATGGCATAACACGCAACCGTATAACTTGTTCCAAACTTCTCCAAGAGACCGATTTCAGGGACACAGCTCATTAGTTTCGCGTATTTATAACAGTGCTACCACATTCGGTTTATCAGTATTAGCTAAGACACAAGCCTACATCCATGGTGTTCGTAATTCCGTACGTGAATTCATTACGCCATCTTAAGCCTCTGTTTCATACATTCCAGCGGTTTCCACCCTTATAGCTGACACTGTACTCGCAGACCACTATGACTGACAGCACAGCATCTGCTCTCATCACCATGCACCATTGTGTTGCGCTAGCGCTAGTAATGACCCTCCTAAACTGCGTCTTCTGCCACCCCCCCCCTCCATCCCCCCACGCAGTGGTACGAGGTATGACCGACAGGCATGGCTGGTGGTGGCGATAGTTTAAGTGAAATATTAATGAACATAAAATGAGGAACTAATGTAGGTGATATGTAAAGCAATACGGACGGGGGGAAGGATTTTAATTACTGTAGTAACACGGACAGAAAAATAATACTAATGATTTATTAAAGAAGCAGTGTTAGGATTTAGTGGCAACTGTAGCAAAGGGTAACTAATGCATGTGAATTATAAGGAATGGTAATTGCCATGTACATTCTTTCATCTGAATTTTTGTGGTTTCCGAATAGAATATTCCAGGATGATAGTTATTGTTGTTGTTGTGGTCTTCAGTCCTGAGACTGGTTTCATGCAGCTCTCGATGCTACTCTATCCCGTGCAAGCTTCTTCATCTCCCAGTACTTACTGCAACCTACATCCTTCTGAATCTGCTTAGTGTATTCATCTCTTGGTCTCCCTCTACGATTTTTACCCTCCGCGCGTCCCTCCAATACTAAATTGGTGATCCCTTGATGCCTCACATGTCCTACCAACCGGTCCCTTCTTCTTGTCAAGTTGTGCCACAAACTCTTCTTCTCCTCAATTATATTCAATACCTCCTCATTAGTTATGTGACCTACCCATCTAATCTTCAGCATTCTTCTGTAGCGCCATATTTCGAAAGATTCTATTCTCTTCTTGTCCAAACACATGACAGTAAGACAAGTAAAAACAGTTGTGTAACAACAGCCACGAGTTGGAGTACGAATAGGAAGAGATACGACGGAAATGCTTGTCTGATAAACAGTGATTGCAGACTCTAAGACAAAAAAAGAAAAGCGACGCAGCACGACGGAATTAACAGAAAGGGACGGAAATCGGTAGATGTGTTGTACATCTACAGACAAACATATGATCACAGATTCGGAAAAGTTGGATGAATTGTTCAAGAGAAAGAGCTTCACAAATTGAGCAAGCTAATAACATGTTTGTCGACCTCTGGCCATTATGCAAACAATTATTCGGCTTTACGTTGAATCATAGAGTTGCTTCAAGTCTTCCTGAGGGATATCGTGCCGAATTCCGTCCGATTGACGCCTTATCTCGTGAAACTCCCGAGATGGTTGGAGGGACCTGCCCAAAACGGTCCAAACATTCTCAGTTTTAGAGAATTCCAACGACCTAGCTGGTCGATGTATGGTTTGGTGAGCACGAGAAAAGGGATGACGTGGCACCCCAGACCGTCACTCCTGGTTGTCGGCCTGTACGGCGGGCGAAGTTCAGGTTGGTCTCCCACCGCTCACTAGAGCGTCTCCAGGTAAGTCTTCGCTGCTCATCGGGGCTCAGTTCGAAGTGGGACACAAAACTGGAGACAGTTCCAGTCCAGTCAATGAGATTCCAGGCGGAAGAAGTGTCTGGAGAATCCCCAGGCAGAGGTAGGGTACCAACCTGACTGTCACCAGCCATATGGACCGACAACGAGGAGTAGTGGTGTAGGATGCCATTCAGTTCCATAGCAGGACTCCTTTGGTTCTCATCCGCGGCATCCTCACAGCATAGCGGAACGTCGACGACATTCTACACCCGTTTTGTTGCCCTTCATGGCGAGCCATCCCGGGCTGAAATTTCAGCAAGATAATGCCCGCCCGCACATAGTGGGAGTTTCTACTGGTTGTCTTCGTGCTTGCCATACACTACCTTGGTCAGGAAGGTAGCGGGATCTCTCCCTAACTGAGTTTTGAACGTTATGGGCAGGACACTCCATCCAACTCGGGATTTTGCCGGTATAAAGCGCCAGTTGGACAGAATTTGGCACGATATCCCTTACAAGGACAGCAAATCAACTCCCAAGCCCAATAAGTGCTTGTATAATGGCCAGAGGAGTACAAATGCATCATTGACTTGCTCAATTTGTGAAGCTCTTTCTCCTGAATAAATCATCCAGTTGTTCTGAAATCATAATCATTCGTTTGTCTGTACATGTAAGTCACATTCAGCGATTTCCGTCCCATTCGGATAATTCCTTCGAGGTGCGTCGTTTTTGAGCTAGAGAGTATTCGCGTGATTTGATCGTCCTGAACTAATGAATATAAACCATGCGCATTCAGTTATCTATTTGAATTGAAATGAATAGTTATCAAACTTTATCTAAATGGAGCAGGAATTTCTGATGAATGCTATGCAACCGGTTACAGCTCTTAATCTTGCCATGTTTACCTAAATGCGATTTCCGGCTTCCGAGTAAAGAGAGTTAGACTCTCCTAATTCAACTTGCGACCGTTAATGACCGCGGAATATACGACACAGTAGAGGTGGAGGTTTACAATTCTTAGTACGGAATTCCAGAGCCTGGGAACTTTAATCGCTACTACCTTTCTGCTGTGACTTATTTCTCAACGTGAACGTAGTATTTCCCAGCCTAATCTTCCGAGGCAACATTTTTCATATTCCGAGAATGTACTGTGCGAAGACAAATGTTAATGCACCTAACTGAGAATGGCCTTGATGGAACGCCGTGCTCGAACTGTTCCAGAATTTTCAACCAGCACGGCGGGTATGCAGCGTGCAAATCTGGAACTCATTACGTATGCCGCGCGGCTGCTTTTTCCAGACAGCTGCTCCTACAGGCAGCGACTGCTATTAATAACAACGTGACTGGTGGGCGGTTATGCAACAGGTAAAAAGGAGAACAGGAATAGCACGCAAGATTTTTCTCACAGCAAGCGGTGTTAACGCGACACGTCTCTGGCATTGGGTGCACGTGCATCTGAGCGGATACGCACTTCACTCTCTGCCCGGTACTACGAGGCGTGTATTAACGACGCAGCGATACACGAACAGGCAGTGTATTGCGTAAACAGTGAGCTACCTTGTAAGCACGGCGCACTCAGGGCGTAGCGTCACAAACCAACCACGCACTGTGTCCTCTTACTAAAAAATCTACCACTTGTTTGCAAAATTTTTATTACAATGTTAATAACGATATAGGGATGTTAATAATGATATAGGGCACCCGTAAAGCAGGGAGAAATGAATCTTATGGCGATATATCAGAGTTCCATCCGAACAATATCTCGCGGTCGATGTGACGAGATTATTCGTTTATACGATTTGGACTTAGAATCCGTTAAGGAGTTCGGATACTACGAGGGTCACTCCAAAAGAAATGCACACTATTTTTGTAAAAATATAGTTTTCATTCTGCATGTGTGAAAGTTTTACAGTGTGTAGATACATCCTCCCCGATTGTTTTCAAACTTGTTCAACCTGTTCCCCTGACTGGCGCAGTCACAGCATGTCTTCAAGACGGCTGCTACACTTGACGTTCGTCAGAAGCAACGCGCTGTCAGAATTCCTGTGCTGTGAAAACGAGACAGTGGGAAACATCGACAAGAGGTTGAAAAAGGTGTACGGAGATGCTGCTGTCGATCGCAGTACAGTTAGTCGGTGGGCAAGTAGGATACGTTATGAAAGCGGGCACAGCAATGTAGAGGATTGTCCTCGCAGCGGCAGGCCTCGCACAGCACACACTCCAGACAATGTGCAGAGAGTCAACGAATTGGTGACTGCTGACAGACGCATCACAGTGAACGAATGGTCACGCTACGTTGGGATAGGGGAAGGAAGTGTTTGCAGAACACTGAAAGTGTTGGCGTTAAAAAAGGTTTGTGCCAGGTGGGTTCCCAGGATGTTGACAGTGGCTCACAAAGAAAGAGGAAAAACGGTATGCAGCAGAACTTTTGGAACGGTACGAGAATGGTAGAGATGAATTTCTTGGAAGAATTGTGACAGGTGATGAAACATGGCTCTATCATTTTTCACCAGAGACGAAGAGGCAATCAATGGAGTGGCATCATGCAAATTCACCCAAGAAAAAAAAATTCAAAACCCCACCTTCTGCTGGAAAAGTTATGGCTATGGTGTTTGTCGATTCCGAAGGACTCTTGCTTGTAGACATCATGCCAAGTGGAACCACCATAAATCCTGATGCATATGTGACGACACTGAAGAAACTTCGAAAGCGACTGAGTCGTATTTGACCACATCGGCAATAGCAGGATGTTTTGCTGTTGCACGACAATGCATGGCCACATGTCAGTCAAAAAACCATGGAAGCGATCACAAAAATCGGATGGACAACACTGAAACACCCGCCTTACATTCCTGACCTGGTTCCATGTGACTATCATCTCTTTGGGAAACTGAAAGACTCTCTTCGTGGAACAAGGTTTGAAGATGGTGACTCCCTTGTCCACGCTGCCAAACAGTGGCTCCAACAGGTTGGTCCAGAATTTTACCGTGCGGGTATACAGGCGCTGGTTCCAAGATGGCGTAAGGCAGTTGAGAGGGGTGGAAATTATGTGGAGAAATGAAAATATTGTCCCTACAGGATGTATCTACACACTGTAAAACTTTCAAACATATAGAAAAAAAGACGGATTTTTTAAAAAAACAGTGTGCATTTCTTTTGGAGTGACCCGCGTAGTTCGTCCCCGTACTTCCTGTACTTGGAAAAACGGTTTTGGTTGCAGACGTTATGTTAATGAAGGGACGTATGTAGTTGGATAGTTAACTGTAAACCGAAAATAGTGATCTTCATTCTATGACTGCTTCATTTCATGCAAATGACTGGACTATAATATGAAAACACGTTTTACGCATCATACGAGTCAGCAACAACGCTACACCACAGTGTTTTGTGGATCGCCCTTGGATGGCGTAGACAGCAAATTTGGATACTATGTGTTGATCAGTTCTTCTAGGAGATCGAACCGTATAATGGAACCATGTTTCATGTCATCAGACTGTGCGCCATCAACCGTAGTCCATATTGTTTCGCGAATTCCAAAAACTCACGCATGGAATGACTCAGAGTCCATACTTGAAATCACTGCCATTTTTCATAGATTTGCATGGTCTTCCACAGGATATACATTGAGCGGCAAAAAATCTGGTATAGGCACGCGTATTCAAATACAGACAGGCAGAATACGGCGCTGCGGTCGGCAACGCCTGTATAAGACAAGTGTCTGGCGCAATTGTTAGATCCGTTACTCCTGCTACGAAGGCAGGCTATAAAGATTTAAGTGAGTTTGAACGTGTTTCTGTAGTCGGCGCACGAGCGATGGGACACAGAATCTCCGAGGTAGCGATGAAGAGAGGATTTTGCCATAGGACCATTTCACTAGTGTACCGTGAATATCAGGAATGTGGTAAAACATCAAATTTCCGACATCGCTGCCGCCGGAAAAAGATCCTGCAAGACCGGTACAAACGACAACTGAAGAGAATCGTTCAACGTGACAGAACTGTAATCCTTCCGCAAATTCCTGCAGATCTGAATGCTGGACCATCAACAAGTGTCAGCTTGCGAACCATTCAACCAAACATCATCTAATGGGTTTTCGAAACCAAAGGCCCACTCGTGTTTCCGTGATGACCGCACGACACAAAGCTTTACGCCTCTCCTGGGCCTGTCAACACAGAAATTGGACTGTTGATGACTGGAAACATGTTGCCTGGTCGGACGAGTCTTGTTTCAAATTTTCAAAATGCATCGAGCGGGTAGACGTGTACGGGTATGGAGACAACCTTATGAATTCATGGACCTTGCATGTCAGCAGGGGACTGTTCAAGCTGGTGGAGGCTCTGTAATAGTGTGGAACGTGTGCAGCTGGAGTGATATGGGACCCCTGATACGTCAAGTGACACGTGCGTAAGCGCCCTGTCTGATCACCTGCATCCATTCATGTGCATAGTGCATTCCGACCTGGATAGTTCCAGCAGGACAATACGACACCCCACACGTCCAGAACAGCTACAGAGTGGCTCCAGAAACACTCATCTGAGTTTAAGCACTTCCGCTGGCCACCAAACTCCCCAGACATGAACATTATTGAGGATATCTGGGATGCCTTGCAACTTGCTGCTCAGAAGATAGCTTCACCTCCTCGTATTCTTACGGATTTATGGCCAGCCCAGCAGCATTCATGGCGTGCGTTTCCTCCAGCAGTCCATTAGACTTCAGTTCAGGCACTTCTGCCTGCTTGCGGGGGCCGTAAACGATAGTAGGCAGGTGTACCAGTTTCTTTGGCTGTTCAGCTTAATACTCCAGTGTGATTGAGCCTTGAGGAGGAAAGACTTTATCGCACAGAACGAAAGAATTAGACTAATATGTCCGCACTTTGGCTATCTCTTTACATGACGAAGATCATCGTCAGCTACAATTTCGTTCGAATACCAATATCTCCAAATGCAAGGAAGAACAGACTTTCATCACTCTTCACAAAAACTGCCTGTGGGCGAGAGGGGAGAGCTTTATGCAGCCACCGAATCGTTAATCGTTTATCTTATAACATAAAATATCTGTCAGACAACAGAGAAAAATTAAAAACCAAATCTCATTTTTTTCTTATGTACAACTCTTCTGTTATAGGTATGAATTTTTAATTAAGTACTTAACACACATGTGAACGATTCAGTAGATTCTCAGAAACATTGAGTCATAATGTGCATTAGTTTTACTGAATTAATTAATTAAAATAGGTACTTGTTAATAATAACCGCAATTAAGTGATAAATCTGTTTGTGTTGTTGACTGTGAGAATGGGAATGCACTTACATCAGCCACTACATTAAAGTCACTGTTCCGGGTACATATGTAGATTTCAGAGAATTTTATATTGCTTCAGTCGCCACATATACACTACTGGCAATTAAAATTGCTACACCACGAAGGTGATGCGCTACAGACGCGAAATTTAACCGACAGGAAGAAGATGCTGTGATATGCAAATGATTAGCTTTTCAGAGCATTCACACAAGGTTGACGCCAGTGGCGACATCTACAACGTCCTGACATGAGGAAAGCTTCTAACCGATTTCTCATACACAAACAGCAGTTGACCACCGTTGCCTGGTGAAAGGTTGTTGTGATGCCTCGTGTAAGGAGGAGAAATGCGTACCATCACCTTTCCGACTTTGATAAAGGTCGGATTGTAGCCTGTCGCGATTGCGGTTTATCGTATCGCGACATTGCTGCTCGCGTTGGTCGAGATCCAATGACTGTTAGCAGAATATGGAATCGGTGGGTTCAGGAGGGTAATACGGAACGCCGTACTGGATCCCAACGGCCTCGTATCACTAGCAGTCGAGATGACAGGCATCTTATCCGCATGGCTGTAACGGATCGTGCAGCAACGTCTCGATCCCTGAGTGAAGACATGGGGACGTTTGCAAGACAACAACCATCTGCACGAACAGTTCGACGACGTTTGCACCAGCGCGGACTATCAACTCGGAGACCATGGCTGCGGTTACCCTTGACGCTGCATCAGACAGGAGCGCCTGCGATGGTGTTCTCAACGATGAACCTGGGTGCACGAATGGCAAAACGTCATTTTTTCGGATGAATCCCGGTTCTGTTTACAGCTTCATGATGGTCACATCCGTGTTTGGTGACATCTCTGTGAACGCACATTGGAAGCGTGTATTCGTCATCGCCAATACTTTCGTATCACCCGGTGTGATGGTATGGGGTGCCATTGGTTACACGTCTCGGCCACCCCTTGTTCGCATTGACGGCACTTTGAACAGTGGACGCTACATTTCATATGTGTTACGATCCGTGGCTCTACCCTTCATTCGATCCCTGCGAAACCCTACATTTCAGCAGGATAATGCACGACCGCATGTTGCAGGTTCTGTACGGGCCTTTCTGGATACAGAAAATGTTCGACTGCTGCCCTGGCCAGCACTTCTCCAGATCTCTCACCAATTGAAAACGTCCGGTTAATGGTGGCCGAGCAGCTAGCTCGTCACAATACGCCAGTCACTACTCTTGATGAACTGTGGTATCGTGTTGAAGCTGCATGGGCAGCTGTACCTGTACACTCCATCCAATCTCTGTTTTACTCAATGCCCAGGCGTATCAAGGCCGTTATTACGGCCAGAGGTGGTTTTCTGGGTACTAGTTTTTCAGGATCTATGCACCCAAATTGCGTGAAAATGTAATCACATGTGAGTTCTAGTATAATATATTTGTCCAATGAATACCCGTTTATCATCTGCATTTCGTCTTGGTGTACCAATTTTAATGGCCAGTACTGTAGATCAGAATCTATACATTAATTGACTTTTTTATAATACATAATATTTCAGAATTTTACAAGAAAATGAATTCAGAGAGAGTTTCATCTGGGAAAATCTTGTCGAGGTCACCTTGTCTAGCTGCATTAATGCTCTCTAGAATGTAGTTTTGGAACACAGCCAGCCAGCTAATAAGCATCTGTCAACTGGCGACGCCTGAGTCTGTTTCCAGCATCGACAGCCCAGGAATGCATTAGTGTAAAGTGTCAGACATCCACAGTTGAAATATCACACTGTTTGCACCTGAAGAGTTCACAACGGAAAGCCCAGCCGCGTTCGATAGCACGAGTTTTGACACCCATTGGGGCATCTAGCCCCTGTTCTTTTCTCACAATGTCCAGAAAATCTCCCCTTAGTTTCTCTTTTATTCTGAAAGTGCCGTTAGGTTCACTAATAAATGCTTTTCTCATACAACATTGTGACACACTGTGACTTCCATTGTCAACGACAAAATGTGTTTATAAAGTTTTCTGAAGGTTTGTTTCAGTGGCATTGCAGATCTATGTCTTTGATGGGTGCTATATATAATGTGAATGCAATTTGATTCTATGGACTAATCTCTTAGCTATGTAAATTTTTGTCGTACTCCTGTAGCTGTCCATGTAGTCAGCCATTGTAGTCACTATCCTGCCCTGGGTGGGAACTGTTGTGATGAGACTGTAGGTGGATGCATGATACTCCAAGCATTCCAGCACGACCCGGCAGAAAGGACTGACAGTGCTCTGTACAGTGCCATACGTACAGCGAACGAAACGTGTTAGGTGCAAACTGCAATCGTTTGTCTTTTCCCGTTATTCTGCAATGCGTGGTGTAACCACTCTGACAGGGACAATGCACACAGATCTTTCAAGACAATTACGGCAGTTATGAATGGGATACTTTTGTTACTGTGCTATTTCTTTGTAATCGAACAGTTGTAAGGTTCTCATATGTTTCTTGCTGTTGTAAATAATTCACTAGTACTGTGAACGAGCGCACTAGTGAGTAAGATCTCTGTGTTTAGTTGTATCTTTGTGCAATGCTGGGGCATTCTCATTTGAGGCGTAGTAGCAAGCAATTGAGTTTTTCAGTGAATAGGATCTGTTTCCTGTGAACCTGGCAGAAAATAGCTGGAATATTTTATTACGGAGATATAAACTGATTTATAATACTTGCATGTTCTTTATAATGATGGAGAAGATTTTGAAGGAATTTTGAAAATATGTTTGAAATTTCTTTGTAATGAGAAAATTTTGCAATCGTTAGAGTCTTCTTATATCGTGCAGCCTTTTGGTCAATAATCAGAGTTCTATATCTCGAAAACGTTTTTTTTTTTTTTTTTTTTTTTTAATAAAACCCACCACCGTGATTCATAGTAAGAGAGTTTGTGCAAAATAATAAAAAAATTTTTTATCTGTACTTGCTGCATCTGCTGATTTGTATTTGCTCCGAGAGAACAGACACAAAAACAGCATACTGAACAAGAGGGAAGGAACTTTTATTTTAGGGCAGATCTCACCTTGCATTCTTGAGAAAACAGCAAGCTAGCAAGTAGATTAATTTTCAGTGAACAGTGTTGGTAATTTCAAACTTATTTTCTTCCAATGGAGCGGTAATTTATTTGTATTTGTACGGTTATTCCAACATTGCACTTGATATCACACAACGTTCATAATGTACTTCAGTGCTGAGTTTCACTTACGCATTCAGCATGCAATTAGTCTCTTTTGGCATTAAATTAGATTCATTTTCTTTGTTTCAAATTTTGCATTTCATGAAGTTTACAGTTTTATTTCACAACACTCTTCACACGAGCGACACAGCGCCAACCAACAGTGAGCTTTGCTCAGCAACTGCACACGATATTTTAAGTACAAGTTACATGAGGAGAAAGGTTCTGAAAGAAATCTACAATGTGTTTTTGTACTGTGTACAAACTCTTGTGATTGATCGATGAGAGGATACGGAACAAAACTGGTCTAATGAGCTTACGTCCGGAACTGGATGGTTTCCATCCTAGAAACTTTTTCCTCAGTCCTGCCTTGTTCCACGCAGCCACAGTTACAGTATGTGTTGAAAATGATTTCCAGGTGCGTCAACGCATGCGTGTACGCGCCGTAGCATGTTGTGCCTCACACGTTCACGTCGCCAGTCTGCGTGCAAACAGTGTCAAAGGCAGCACGAATACGCCGCCCCATAACCAGAAATCGCACGGCTTGAGATCGAGTCAACGAGCAAGCCATGCAACTAGTTTCCCTCATCCAATCCATCGATCAGGGAAGACATGATTGAGATGGGTCCAGACGTTAACGGGAAGTGGGCTGGAGCACCAACAGTAGCGGCCACATAAAACTTCGAATCATCAATGCCATTTCTTCCAACAGGGGAAGCAAAGTCACCCGCAAGAAACTCCGATAGTTCCGGCCTGTGAGACGACGTGGAAGGAAGACTGGTCCAAAACAGGGTCGCCAATTATTTCGATCTACACATTCCGGATGCATCGATGCTGACGATTTGCTGTCGGAGCATACTATCCCACAGGTAATTATTATGTAAGTTGAAGATACCGCAACGCGTAAACGTGGCATTATCTGTGAATAGGATGGACGACACAAATCTCGGAATCGTGGTTGTCTGGTGAAGAAACCATTGACAAAACTGCTCCCGATATGGAAATTCTGTTGCTAGTAAGCCCTGTAAGTGATAAGAGTAGTGACAATTGTCATGGAGAATATTCTACACGGTCATCTGACATACCCTGTGCTGACCGGTCAGCAGCCTGCTACTGACAGAGTGGTCACCTTCCACGATGTTAATCAAATTTTCCTCCAGGTCTGGTGTCCGAACATTTCGGTTACGTCATTCATGACTTCCTGCTTCCTGAAACGACCCTGTCTCAGACAAACGGCGAAACACTGTTGCAAACGTTGAATGCTGTGTTTGTTGTCGGCGGGAATAGGTCTCTTGATACGACCTTGCTGTCCGCCGCCCATTGCCGTTTGCCTTTCTGTAATTAAACATATGACAAGCTCTCGATTCGGACACGAAACCACTGTATACAACGCTGTATCACATCCACTACAAGGTGACTGAGCAACATAGCGAGGTGCCGGGGTGGAAAAGAGTTTGTACCTTTTTAATTCTGACGAATTTTGCTTGAGAACTAGACATTCACTCGACCCCTCCTTACCTACCACCTAATTAATTATGCGCACAACGGCAACGAAAGGCAATGACGGTGGACCCTGCTAGCTGGTAAAATGGAAATGGAAATGAGCGTTTGGCGTCATTGGCCGGGAGGCCCCTCGCGGGGCAGGTCCGGCCGCCATATCGCAGGTCTTATTACATTCGGCGCCACATTGGGCGACCTGCACGCCGGATGGGGATGAAATGATGATGAACACAACACAACACCCAGTCCCTGAGCGGAGAAAATCTCCGACCCAGCCGGGAATCGAACCCGGGCCCAGAGGACGGCAATCCGTCACGCTGACCACTCAGCTACTGGGGCGGACAGCTGGTAAAATAAGGAGTGCACACTCACAATAATTTAATAAAAATCGTAATCTACTCAGAGAAAAAAAGAGAACTTTATCATAATAAAAAACAGGAAATGGGATTCTGCATATATCTACAAAATAATATGCAGATTAAATATTACAATGAGATTTATTATAAATCAGAACACAAAGGCATTTGACTATCGACACAAACAGGAGGTTAAAGGATAGGGTGTTCTGAACTGAGAATAAGAGTTGGCTCGAGAACAAGGGGCTCCTACTCTCTGTGATGCAATAGACTGACGACAGTGACTGGAGGCTCTAATGAATCAAATATTACTCTCCCGACTATATTGCTGTATCGCGATTAGTAGTGAGAGCTCAAATGGGATCACATGGAGAATCAAGCAAGGTGGACTTGTAGCAGAGCGAGCGCGCATGCTGTCGAGCACTTCAGAATAAAATTGACAGGTCATGCAATGCCGAAGCCGCAAGATACTGTACCAGAACTGAAATCTGCAGCTTGTCGTCAGTAGGCTGCATTCTGATGATGTAGGCGCCGACTTCTGCCGTGCAGCAACTGTGTTTCAACCCCTGGCCTCGAAGGCTGTCCGAGAATTGTAAGGTCTGCCGAAAAAGAGTGACTAAGTCGCAAGACCATCCCCCTCCGACGAAGATCAGATCCCAAATCACCCGCACAACGCAAGAGCGAAGCCAACATTGCTCAACTTCCTACCATCCTCGAAAACCGCGAATCAGCATTCAGTTCTGATTCCAGAATTCCCCCACATTGTCTCAGAACATCATTCGCGCCAATAGCGACCGTTCCCTCCAATTTTGAGCAGGGCTTTAATGACGCGAACTAGCCTCAGTTTAAGTTGACCAATCGTGCCTCTGCTATTCAGCTGAGGGCACTGAACTTGCCGTTTGACCGACTACGAAAACAACCTGCCTAGACCACCGGCCATATGGCGCCAGACAGTCGCACCCAGCAGGGCATGGTCCACAAGTATTCTCAGAATCAAGAGGACAATGGAGTCAGTGGGTGCCAGGAGTCTTCGTTCTGGACGCGCCGGAACGGGAAACACATAAACTGCGGCAACATTCAGACGCCTCGCAGATCGTTTCGCCCTGCATACAATAGGCGAAACTCGCCCGACGTCAGTCGTTCCGCCAGGCGCTTAACCCTATTGTACGAACCCCTCAGAATTCAGGGAAGTGCAGCCCCCAACCGAAAGTGCTGTGTGCCGCGTCCTCCGATGCTCGCCTCGCACAGGCCAGCTAGGGAACTAACCGAACATGTATAGGAATCAAGTGCAAAGTATTTTGAGCTCTCAGTACAAATACTCTAATTACAATAACCTTATTTGGTCTGTTACCAACGTGCAATGACATAAAACATTAATGAAATTGATGAAAATGAGAGGCGACATGCAACAGAGGGCGTGGAACCTCTCAACATTACCAATTACCATTGCAAGAGAGAGGGCTAGGGCATGACGTATGAGGAACAGTACCATCCCCTAGGAGGAAACCATGCATTCTTTGTGGTCGCATGGTAATGAGCGTATTAGACTCCAGTCTCTATAACAGAGTCGTTGTTGTTGTTGTTGTGGTCTTCAGTTCTGAGACTGGTTTGATGCAGCTCTCCATGCTACTCTATCCTGTGCAAGTTTCTTCATCTCCCAGTACCTACTGCAACCTACATCCTTCTGAATCCGCTTAGTGTATTCATCTCTTGGTCTCCCTCTACGATTTTTACCCTCCACGCTGCCCTCCAATACTAAACTGATGATCCCTTGATGCCTCAGAACACGTCCTACCAACCGATCCCTTCTTCTAGTCAAGTTGCGCCACAAACTTCTCCCCAATCCTATTCAGTTCTTCCTCATTAGTTATGTGATCTACCCATCTAATCTTCAGCGTTCTTCTGTAGCACAACATTTCTCAGAGTATGATGGGATAAACGTCTCTAGCAATTAAACCACGGATTTCCGTACATAAGTTCATTACACCCTTTTTGTTCCGTATTGCCGGCCGCGGTGGCCGAGCGGTTCTAGGCACTTCAGTCCGGAACTGCGCGACTGTTAGGGTCGCAGGTTCGAATCCTGCGTCGGGCACGGATGTGTGTGATGTCCTTAGGTTAGTTTGGTTTAAGTAGTTCTAAGTCTAGGGAAATGATGACCTCAGATGTTAAGTCCCATAGTGCTCAGAGCCATTTGAACCATTTGAACCAACGTCGGGCCAGGCTTACGCCTGGAGAACGCCAAAAGATGCCAACAATCCTGATGGCTTCATTCCAATGGTTTAGCATGGAGGCGGAAGTGTGATGGTGTGGGCAGCCACATCATGGTGTTGTTCGGGTACCATTATTACTCTTATTGGCCTTGTTACACCCCATAATTCAATTATTGTTCCCCAATAATGATACCATATTTCAGGACGATAATACACCCATTCATACAGCCTGGACAGTACGATCGTGGTATGAGGAGCATGCAGCGGAACTGCAGCTTCTTCCCTGGCTGTCACAGTCCCCGGGCTTGAACGTTATCGAACCGCTGTGGGCGGTATTGGAGCGCAGAATCCGTAGTTAGAAGACGTTCTGATCGAGGAGCAGCATAACATTCCACTGGAGGCTATATAATCATTATGCCAGTACTCCAAGAAAAATTGCAGCTGTATTACGGGCAAATGGGGTTCAGCCCCTTATTAATAAACCATTCCCAAGTAAGTACAGCTGTTCACATTATTTTGCCTGTGTATCTATGGTGGGATTTTCTTTTTTTGCCGACCTATGTGGCCGAGCGGTTCTAGGCGCTTCACTCTAGAACCGCGCGACCGCTACGGTCGCAGGTTCGAACCCTGCCTCAGGCATGGATGTGTGTGTGATGTCCTTAGGTTTGTTAGGTTTAAGTAGTTCTAGGTTCTAGGGGACTGATGATGTCCGATGTTAAGTCCCATAGTGCTCAGAGCCATTTTTTTCTTTGGTTGAAGAAACTTCACCATTTGTCGGCCGAGTATACATATTCTAAGCCCGCCCGTTTGGCCGTGCGGTCTGGGGCACGGCTTTCCGGGTTTGAGGAGCGCCTGGCCCCCGGCACGAATCCGCCCGGCGGATTTGCGTCAAGGTCCGGTTTTCCATCTGCCTCGGCGAATGCGGGCTGGTTCCCCTCATTCCGCCTCAGTTACACTGTGTCGGCGACTGCGGCGCAAACAAGTTCTCCACGTACTCTACCACGCAAACATAGGGGTACACTCGTCTGGTGTGAGACGTTCCCTGGGGGGTCCACCGGGAACACAATAACCCTGGGTTTGGTATGGGGCGGCTGAGGGGTGAAGTGGACTGCGGTAGTCATCGTGGGGTTGTGGACCACTGCGGCTGCGGCGGGGACGCAGCCTCTTCGTCGTTTCTAGGTCCCGGGTTAACATACAATACAATACAATACATATTCTGCTTCTGAATACATTATGTGATCAATGAGTTGCAAATATTTACTGTTAAAAACAGTCCTGATCACGATTTATTTATTAAGGTGACCGCTTTCGACCACTACTGAGGTCATCTTTACACCATTGTATAGGAACCTCTTTCTGCTGGAGAAGAGTAGTGATTCTCCAGCAGAAAGAGGTTCCTACACAATAGTCTGAAGATGACCACAGTAGTGGTCGATACTTGGTGCCTTAATAAATCAATAGTGATCAGGACTGTTTTTAACAGTAAACATATTCTGCTGTTCACGGGCATGTCCTGTTTGGCGCGAAGAAATAGCAGGGTGTGAGATTCACCAAGAAAAAACAGAGTTCGTTTGTTTGGAGACGGGGGAGCATACACGTCTCCTGAACACCTAAGGAGCTCATGTAAAGGCGGACGAGTCTACGCAGCTCCTGAAAATCTAGGGGCTACTGGAGAGACGTGGAGATGTGCGCACCTTGAGCACATTTTTAAGATTTCGTTCGGAGACGTGGCTAAGTGTACATCTATGTCAGGCTCGTACATTATGAGAGGGACAGTGGCAAGCATCCTAGCAGAGCAGCAGGACCCAGAGTTGTTGCGGTGGGAGCGCAGCCCTGGTCCTCTACCGCAGACGGCGGCCTTCTGCAAGTCTGTTGCTGAATAATTACGGTGAGCGTAATTAGCGGCACCGGCGTGACGGGGCATCTCTTGGTTCGCACTTTCTCAGGGCATTGCGATCAACCGCCTCAGGACCAGCAATGCTCTGGCGGATGTGTGAGTTTCTCAGTATACCTATGTGGCCAAGAGTATCTGTTTTCCCATTCGGGTTAAAAATTCGAGGATAATGTTGAGACAGCATCAGTTGAGTCAGAGGAGCATGTTTCTTGCTGGCTCAAGTAACGCCGAAAACCATTAAATCCACTAGCTACAATTAATACACTACTGGCCATTAAAATTGCTACACCACGAAGATGACGTGCTACAGACACGAAATTTAACCGACAGGAAGAAGATGCTGTGATATGCAAATGATTAGCTTTTCAGAGCATTCACACAAGGTTGGCGCCGGTGGCGACACCTACAACGTGCTGACATGAGGAAAGTTACCAACCGATTTCTCATACGCAAACAACAGTTGACCGGCGTTGCCTGGTAAAATGTTGTTGTGATGCCTCGTGTAAGGAGGACAAATGCGTACCATTACGTTTCGGACTTTGATAAAGTCGGATTGTGGTTTGTCGTATTGCTCTCGTTGGTCGAGATCCAATGACTGTTAGCAGAATGTGGAATCGGTGGGTTCAGGAGGGTAATACGGAACGCCGTGCTGGATCCCAACGGTTTCGTTTCACTAGCAGTCCAGATCACAGCCATCTTATACGCACGGCTGTAATGGATGGTGCCGCCACGTCTCGATCCCTGAGTCAACAGATAGGGACGTTTGCATGACAACAACCATCCGCACGAACAGTTCGACGACGTTTGCAGCAGCATGGACTATCAGCTCGGAGACCATGGCTGCGTTATCCTTGACGCTGCATCACAGACAGGAGTGCCTGCGATGGTGTACTCAACGACTAACCTGTGTGTACGAATGGCAAAACGTCATTTTTTCGGATGAATCCAGGTTCTGTGTACAGCATCATGATGGTCGCATCCGTGTTTGGCGACATCGCGGTGAACGCACATTGCAAGCGTAGATTCGTTATCGCCATACTGGCGTATCACCCGTCGTGATGGTATGGGGTGCCATTGGTTACACGTCTCGGTCACCTCTTGTTCGCATTGACGGCACTTTGAACAGTGGACGTTACATTTCAGATGTGTTACGACCCGTGGCTCTACCCTTCATTCGATCCCTACGAAACCCTACATTTTAGCAGGATAATGCACGACCGTATGTTGCAGATCCTGTACGGGCCTTTCTCGATACAGGAAATGTTCGACTGCTGCCCTGGCAGCACATTCTCCAGATCTCCCACCAACTGAAAAAGTCTGGTCAATGGTGGCCGAGCAACTGGCTCGTCACAATACGCCAGTCACTACTCATGATGAACTGTGGTATCGTGTTGAAGCTGCATGGGCAGCTGTACCTGTATACGCCATCCAAGCTCTGTTTGACTCAATGCCTAGGCGTATCAAGGCCGTTTTTACGGCCAGAGGTGGTTCTTCTGGGTACTGATTTCTCAGAATCAATGCACCCAAATTGCGTGAAAATGTAATCACATGTGAGTTCTAGTATAATATATTTGTCCAATGAATACCCGTTTATCATCTGCTTTCGTCTTGGCGTAGCAATTTTAATGGCCAGTAGTGTATAATGAACTTATAAAATGTTTCACATTCTCCCATGACCTGATAGGATTAATTACATTTTTATTTGAATAAATTACTGTGTTAATGCAAAGTTTTTTCTGTTAACACCGCCGATTCATATAAAAAAAGAATTCTTTGTAAACCTCCTCTCTAGGATACACAGCTTCGGCCGTAAATAAAATGCGTCATCCACTAATGCTGCGCACACTAATTACAGCTTGGGACTTGAAGGCATATTCGGCTCTTAACTTATTTTCTGGGTCAGGGTAAAATTTTACACGCACGGATTACTCGAGGTTGACAGCTATATCCGTAGGAACCTACACTTCTGTTCAAAAGCTAGTCGTAGCTAAGATATGCGAGAGTATTTTCTGAATAGACTGTCGGAAAGGACTGCAGGACATGTAACTGCATCACCACATCTCTGTCACAAAGCGGCGTCCGGAACCCGCATTGCCCCTCACTTGCTTAGTACGTGAAAAACTGTCTATTGCTACCTAGGGTCCAAGTGACACCTCTGTGGCATTAGTCTGTAGGCCACAAAGTGATACACTTTGCTGACAAAGAAAGTGTAAGTTCGATATACGCACTACTGTTGCAATGATTTTCGTTTTGTATGAATCACATCTTTATCTGCATCCATACTGTGAAAACCACCGTGAGATGCATGGTAGAGGTCAAGTCCTACTGTGCCTGTTCCGGCGTAACGATAAGCGACGTCACGAAGATGAAGGGCGCAGGAGCAAAGAGGGCTGTGAGCCGACGTCAGCCAACAGCCCGCTGACAAGCACCGCACCACGGCGGGAGCGGCCTCTAGCCGAAGAGGACATAAGCGCCGCTCCTGCCAGCGTCGGCCGCACAGCACCAGACCGGGACTCGCACAACAGTACAGTTTTAGTCCGACACTACGATAGCAGCTATCATGACCCACATCCATTGCTTTCATGGGCATTGCCTGTAGCGAAGAACATTACTTGTTTGCACGTCGCCCATCGCTTGCGACACCGTTGTAAATTCATTGACAATTTTCTTATGTTCCAAATGGCTCTGAGCACTATGGGACTCAACATCTGAAGTCATCAGTCCCCTAGAACTTAGAACTACTTAAACCTAACTAACTTAAGGACATCACACACAGCCATGCCCGAGGCAGGATTCGAACCTGCGACTGTAGCGGTCACGCGGTTCGGAACTGAAGTGCCTAGAACCGCACGGCCACAACGGCCGGCTTTCTTATGTGTAATAAAAACTACTAGTGTGATTTGCTTGAATTGTTGTATAGCATTCCGAGAACGCACATCCTTTATGCACGCTATACGATACGAGGGGGCAGGACCCCACAGTACCAGTTAGGCTAGGCGCAAATTGAGACGCGTGTAGCTCGTGTGACGTGACCCGACACTACAGCACGACGGGCACGTGCCGCGCTGGTCATGAAATATTGTTTGCACGCTCGGGTTGGTGATGCTCTGCGCTGACAAAATCGAAGCGCGCACTCTGTAACCTTTTGAAAGACGTGCACTTCATTCACCATTCAGTGCTCGCATTTCATATTTCTGATCCAACCATTCTGGTATTCGGTAAAATAATAATTCAGGCAATATTAATAATTTGTATGTGTTGCCTGATTTATTTGACGATTTTTATAGCTTGTCTCACACTGATCTGTGAGAGGAGCTTGGCGCTAGAAATTTTCTTTATTTATGGGCGAGGGCAGCGGTTATTCTAGCAGCCATGATGGCTTCCCGTTTCCCATCCCTTTTCCGACCGCCAGGGTAGCACGTGGTGTCGTTTGAACATTCAGAAGTGCCCAAGGTTTCTCCTGTTCTCAGTTCCCCAACCTGCCTTACCAACCTTGTAACTGCTATTCCTGCTCGATTTTAACATCGCGAGGTCGCCTCCCTGTGAAATTCCGGCCCTATGACTGGCCAGTTCAGGTGCGCGCCCGTTTTTCGCCGGTAGGCGCCAACCGCCCTCCGCGGTTGGATAGTGGACAAATGGGCAGTAGGTCACATCTAGTGTGACCGTGCCGCAGACCCGAGGTGCTGCTTCCAATAGAGATGAAGTTCGGCAAGCATGGGCGCCGACGTGCACTGTAGATTCGCGCCCTGCGGCCCAGAGTGAACCTTATACGACATTGAGAATAGTTTCGCGTCTTGCGGGTTTTATTACTTTAGTTCGGGAGGCTTCTTAGCGATTCACGCACAGTAGCGTCTTTCTTAGTCTTTGGCTGATTCATGGTGGTGTTCGTTGCATGCCTGCAACCCCTTCCTTTAGTAAGTTCCATAAATTCCTTTTCTCCTGCTGTCGTGGCTTGTTATGATCGTACGTTGGGTACGCTCCTGAACTTAAATCTTTCTTCCCCCACTCCCATTTGGTTACATTGTTGTTCGATTTTCAACTGTTTAATAAACGAGTCTTCTCCCTTTCATTACGTGAACTCACCTCTAGTGTTACAGAATAATGCAGAACTACAACGGTACCTATAACGTCGTGCAGGTCTCGCGCCATTAACGATAGGATAAAGATTCGATATCGCGCACCTGGCACGACCTTTGTACGCATGGCACCGATGATAGTAATAATCATTTTCCATTATTCCCCACTGATAAACTGGGAAGTGACTTCTGAAATTTTCCCGGCGTATTTCTTCTTCTAATAATTTCCGGGTATGCAGCCGGATCCCGTCGACATTCTGCCACGATATTTCGGCCCAGAGACGTCCGGCCATCATCAGGTGAGTACACAACTACTGAAGAGCCCAGGTGCATCGCGCATAAATACCGCGACTGCACCTGGGCTCTTCAGTAGTTGTGTGCTCACCTGATGATGGCCGGACGTCTCTGGGCCGAAATATCGTGGCAGAATGTCGACGGGATCCGGCTGCATACCCGGAAATTATTAGAAGAAAAACTGGGAAGTGTTCACGGCTCAGTGTGAGTACGTGAGCACTAAATCCACTTGATGTGGAGGAAGTAGTGGGATCTGTTTTACCTTGTTGGTTTAGACAAAGTATCAAAAATCACAGCCCCTACACCAAGGAATAGTAACCTGAAAATAACAAGCCACCGCTTTTACTTTCTCAGACGATTTTACAGAAACTAATCTGTAAAAGCATTTGATATTTGCGTTACTTGTAGCATTATATGTCAGATTCGTGGTGAATAACTGTCTTACTTATCATGAGCGCAGGCGGGTGTGGCGCTTCAGTCTGGAACCGCGCGACCGCTACGGCCGCAGGTTCGAATCCTGCCTCGGGCATGGATGTGTGTGCTGTCCTTAGGTTAGTTAGGTTTAAGTAGTTCGAAGTTCTAGGGGACTGATGACCTCAGCTGTTAAGTCCCATAGTGCTCAGAGCCATATTATGAGAAACACATTTAAAAGACACTGGGCAAAATTCGAGAGGTTTGAAATGAAAAATAGGGGTGGTAATAATTTTTCGTTTGGTGCATGTTACAGCGTATGGTGCAGCGTATGAAATTTCGCTAACATATTGAATTTTTATTTAGACTTGGAATGAGGTCTGTCTGTCTCCGATCTCGAAGCAATGGATCGTATGTAGCGCGTTCGCTCCAGATAACATGTCCCCGAGAATGAAATATTCAATACATCCGTCATATCTCCTAAACCAATCGAGACATGGAAATTAGATTTTGGCGAATGATAGCACGCAAGGAGAAGAGTATTTTGCCAAATTGTTAACACACGCACCTTCCTTAACTATGGCGATATATTAGGAGTTACAACTTTTATTTAATTTTTTTTCGCTCAAGTAACTGTAATTTTTAACAGTCATGGACAGCTAATAAAACAAGAATTTCCTAGTATGAAAATAAACATGAAATTTCTTCTCTAACGTTACTGCAAACCGACACCATGAGGATTTACGTAATATACAGACTCCTGCCGCGAGCTGCTTGTATAATGGGACACTCTGTTCAGAATTCTGTCGCAATAGCAGCTGCAAGATGAGTTTGTGCAAATATTATACTGTGTTTTGGTAAAAGATGCGCAATTAAATCTGGCAGCAAGAGAAATGTGGCCGTTACTCGTAAATGGTGATGTTTCTTCGAATGAGAAAAGGTTAACAATTAACACAAAAATAAATCGCCAATTCTGTTGAAGTTTTGGTTCAATTCCCGTATCCCATCGTATTTTTAACACTGAACAACTCGAGTGGAAATTTTATTCCTGTTCTTCGTCTGAGAAATATTAAAATAAAGACGAACGTGCCTTTCATACATGTATAATGAAGTCTCTTATCACATCCATATCCAGACAACCACAGAGAAACTCACATACTTAAGGTCGTGGACGCTTCTTAGCAGGAGCTCAAAGGGGTATGTGTAGGGAAATTCCCACTTATCGAATGTTTACAACAGGTTAAAAGCGGTGGCTTGTTATTTTCAGGTTACTATTCCTTGCTGCAGGGGATGTGATTTTTGATACTTTGTCTAAACCAGCAAGGTACAACAGAGCCCACTACTTCCACCACATCAAGTGGATTTAGTGCTCACGTGTTCACACTGAGCCGTGAACACTTCCCAGTTTATCAATGGGGAATAATTGAAAATGATTATTACTATCATCGGTGCCATGCGTGCAATGGTCGTGCCAGGCGCGCGATATTGAATCCTTATCGTATCGTTAATGGTGCGAGACCTCCACGACCTTATAGCAAGCTTTACAGTTCTCCATTCTGTGACATTACGGGTGATTTCACGTAATAAAAGGGAGAATGTAAGATTAAAGGACTCATTTCTTAAGCAGTTGAAAATCGAACAATAATACAACCAAATGGGGGTGGGGGGAAGAAAGATTCGAGTTCAGCAGCCTGCCCAACGTACGATCATAACAAGCCACGACAGCAGGAGAAAAGGAATTTTAGTAACGATCGCCGTATTATCAAATGGGATCCAATTTACTAAAGGAAGGGTTGCAGGCATGCAATGACCACCACCAGGAAACAGCAAAGGACTAAGAAGATGCTACTGTGCGTGAATCGCTCGGTAGCCTCCCGTACTAAAGTAATAAAACCCGCAAGACGCGAAACTATTCACAATGACCTATAAGGTTCCCTCTGGGCCGCAGGGCTCGAATCTAAAGTGCACGTCGGCGCTCATGCTTACCGAACTTCATCTCTATTGGAAGCGGCACCTCCGGTCTCCGGCACGGTCACACTAGAACTAACCTACTGCCTCTTTGTCCTATGCAACCGCGGAGGGCGGTTGGCGCCTACCCGCGAAAAACGGGCGCGCACCTGAACTGGCCGATCATAGGGCCGGAATTTCACGGGAGGCGACCTCGCGATGTTAAAATCGAGCAGGAATAGCAGTTACAAGGTTGGTAAGGCAGGTTGAGGAACTGAGAACAGGAGAAACCTTGGGCACTTCTGAATGTTCAAACGACACCACGTGCTACCCTGGCGGTCGGAAAAGGGATGGGAAGCGGGAAGCCATCATGGCTGCTAGAATAACCGCTGCCCTCGCCCATAAATAAAGAAAATTTCTAGCGCCAAGCTCCTCTCACAGATCAGTGTGAGACAAGCTATAAAAATCGTCAAATAAATCAGGCAACCCATAGAAATTATTAATATTACCTGAATTATTATTTTACCGAGTACCAGAATGCTGGGACTAGCAATATGAAATATGAGGCTATAACGGTGAAAGAAGTGCACGTCTTTCAAGGTCGTATGGTAATGTCAGAATAGGCAGCAGGTACACAACCTTGTTGCACTGTACAATATGCAAAATTTTCTGCCTTTCTTCTTGAACGTATGATTTTATAATATTGCTTCCTGTTTCACGATCCTCGTGATGAATCGCCTGTTCTTCTTGCGATTTGAAGAGTTTGTGGAGGAAGAAGATATAATCCCAAGGCTAATGTCTCACCAGTTATTGAAGTGTTCTTCACAAAAGAAAAAACAAAGCAAAAAAATAATACGGATGTAGATAACTGAAAAATACAAAGTACTAACGAAAAAAGATGGAGCGCTTAAATGACGAAAAACGAATCGCTGCTCACTGACGATGAAATTCCGTATCATTAAGGCTATAACGGTCGGACGGGCAATACTTCCACTGCCCATATGCGCGATGTCGAAGTGAGCACACGGCAGGACTGCCTCCCTGCTCCCCGCCTCACCCCTTCCCAATTACTCGCGCGGCACGAGGCGCGAGAAACTGTGCCGCAACCACAACGCCGCGCGGCCGGGTGCAGACGCGTGTCGCGTCCCGGTCGCGTCGCGTCGCAGTTTGCGCGGTCCCGTTTGAACCTGTTAAGTCACAAAAATGCGCGCTGCGCTGCACCGCGCCACACGCGCGATATGCGTCTCAATATGCGCCTAGCGGGGTTTCTTCCCATTCCATTCACGCATGGAGCGGGGGGAGAGTTTTTCAATGCCTCTGTGCCGGTCCGTATAGGAGCAACAAGTAGGGGGTTGTTGTATATTTCTAGACCCATCATTCAAAAACGGTTCATGAAACTTCGTTAACAGACTTTCTCGTGAGAGTTCACGTCTATCTTCAAGAGCCTTCCAGTTCAGCTCCTTCAGTGTTCCTGTGACACTTTCCCACGGATTAAACAAACTTGTGATCTTTCGTGCTGTCTTCTCTGTATACATTCAGTATCTCCTGTTAGTACTGTTTGGTATGGGTCCCACACACTGAGAACTATTCTAGCATCAGTTGCACTAGCAATTTGTAACAAATATCCTTTGTAGACTGTCTGCACTTGCCCAGTATTCTACTAATAAACCGAAGTCTACCACCTGCCTTGTCCACGTCATTCTATTTCATATCCCTACAAAGTGTTTCACCCAGGTATTTGTATGAGTCCGCCGAATCCAGCAGCGACTCATTAATACGATACTCGTAGGATACTACGTTTTTCAGTTTCGTGAAGTGCACAGTTTTACGTTTCTGGACATTTAAAGCCGGTTAGTAATCTCTCCACGACTTTGGAATATTATCAAGATCTGACTGAATATTTATGCAACTTCTTTCAGGTAGTACGTCACTGCAGACAACTGCATCATCTGCAAAAAGCCTGATGTTGCTATTAATATTCTTTCCAAGGTCATTAATATACAAGTTGTGCCCCATGAAATCGCGTCCCTCATTGACTCAGAAAACACGTTTCCCGTTTGTGGCGAAATATATATCGTCTATAACCATCGTCTGATCATTTACGTTTAGGCCTGCTCTTGATTTCAGTCAACTTTCTGTGTTAGTGTAATTGTTTCAGTGTGTGGCATTTATGCCACATTGCAGGCTGTGTTTTATTATACTGTACTTGAAGGTTTACTCTGCTGCAGCTATGCGAGCAAGCAGCAACCGGACACCACCCATTCCACAAGTAAGAAGTGGCCAGCAAGTGTGGGGACTGTGTCAGTACATGCCGCGTTGTGCCGAAGTGTCAACAGGGAGCAGCGAAACCACGTACTAAACTTGGGCACGAAGACGAATAACTTTGGTACGTATATTCAATTTTTAAATGTTTATACTCTTCACTAACATTACTGATAACCTTACCATCACCGACAGATTTATAATTACGATTGCAGTCACTCACAATTTACCTGCAAAGTAAAATTAAAGAATTAGATTAATGTTACTAGTCATTGGTTGACTTAACCGACTTGTCTGTCGATGATGACGATGAAATGATGAGGAGCAAAACGCGACACACGGTCTCCGAGCGGAGAAAATCTCCCACCAGGCCGGGAATCGAACCCGGGCTCGTTGCATGGCAGTCACACACGCTGACCACTCAGGTAAGGAAGTTGACATGGCCAAGCGCCTTACATTCCACGCTACGACTCGTAGAACGTTATCCTTTCGTTGGTTGTCCAATATTTTTCTTCAGGTACAATTGGTGTCTGTTGTTCGCACGCGACTGCTCAAATTTTGGCTCGGATGCTTACTACCTCCGCATGTCCAATTTTTGTATCGCTCTCGTGTTCGGTTTTAGGAAAACAAACGAAAAATGCTTTCGGCGACACCTTCTCTCGCGGGCCGCTTGAATTTGCGCGCGCAACGTCCTGATTGGTTAGCTTCAGTGCTAATTAAAACTCGGAAGCGACGCAACGAATCGAATCTTTTTCTTAACAATTATCTTTCAGCACAGCCTACCCTGCAGCATCCTGACAAGGTTTTCGGAGTATTTCGGACAAGCCTGTATATATTCTGCAACTGCCGTCGAGATCGCGTGGAAGCCGATATTGTGTGCTGGGTTGTCAGTGTCATGGCCTCGATAACTTGAAATTGGACTCCGCGATTGTTACTGAGAGGAACGCTTTTAGACGGGCTCTCGTACGAGATTCAGTGAGAAAGCACATTTTTTCTCATTTTGATGTAAATTAACAAATGAGATGGCATCCCAGATTTTTGAAACTTTATTGTACCATCGTACCAGTATTCTCAAACGCCACTCCGAAAGGCATTGCCTAATGACTGCATGTTAGGAGGCACGGATGAGGGAGAAGAAATCCGGCGGGGGGCATCGAGATAACTTTAGAAGATACGATGTAAGGATGCTTCATCCTGACAAGCGAGAGAAGCATCAGCAGAAAATTGCTAGATTTCTTCTTCCCAGATTGTTCAACGTACTCCTCCACAACAATTTCGGGATTGTGAGTCCGCCTTGGTGCAAAACATATTGTTATATATTTACTTATTTATTTCCCAAACAAGTTTCGACGACGAATATCACCATCACCACTGGGTTCTTTAAATCTAAAACATGCAGAAAATAGCCTATTTATACAAACACAGTAACACATCCTTACATTTTACCTGTTTGTTTTTTGAAATATAGTTTTCTATGGATACTTTCCTACTACCTCATTTCTTGTATGTTTTGGCATGTTTTTAAGAATTATTGTCGGAGTTTGCGCGTATGTCCTGTGCGTTTTTCTGTTGCCGTTTTTGCTCAGCGTACATCATGTCATCTGAAAACTGTGTGGGAGGCTGTTAGTAAAGAAATACTAAAAGGTGAACTTAGACAGTGTCGGCCGGTGTGGCCGAGCGGTTCTAGGCGCTTCAGTCCGGAACCGCGCTGCTGCTACGGTCACTGGTTCGAATCCTGCCTCGGGCATGGATGTGTATGACGTCCTTAGTTAGTTCTAACTCTAAGGGACAGATGACCTCAGATGTCCCACACCGCTTAGAGGCATTTGAACCATTTGTATGTCAGTATTATACACTTGAGGTTGCGGTAGTGTTGTGGAATACAGTTTTGGTGTGTACTGGGCTGTTACTTAGGATCAGAAGTCATCGTAAATCCCTCTACAGTTTTCATAGCCTTCTCGCAACATGCGATACAACTCTCGCTACACACGCGAACAGCAAGTTGGCGTAATGTTCTTGATCATAAACAAAATTGCGAAAGTTTTGTTTTTCTGTGTGTAGAATCAGCTACATGCCCTCCAACGAATGTGTGTACCCGGTATATCCTGTATTTTTTTGGTGCACAGTATAAAGTTTAGACGTCTGCTGAATGTTAAAACTATACCCCAGCTACGACACTATTTATATAGTAGTCCCTAGGAACCAATCAACCAAACTTATGTTTGGCAGTAAACTGTCGGTTAGCTCTAAATTAATGTTATAATCTGTAAACCAGTGCAATTTCTTAAAAATGGCGTAACATTTAATTCGGACTTAGTAAGTGTGACTGGAGTGAGCTAAGTTGTAAGCGCATTGAAAATGCATTGTGATGTGGTTTGCCACATTCACATGTATTTAACAACAGTACATTACGGCTGAATGGTAAAACGATGCAAGCTGTAGGCTGGCTAGGAATGAGATTGATTATGAAATATTGCCGGCCGTGGTGGCCGAGCGGTTCTAGGCGCTTCAGTACGCAATCGCGCGACTACTGCGTTCGCAGGTTCGAATCCTGCCTCGGGCAAGGATGTGTATATTGTCCTTAGGTTAGTTAGGTTTAAGTAGTTCTAAGTTCTAGGGGACTGATGACCTCAGATGTTAAGTCCCATAGTGCTCAGAGCCATTTGAAGCATTTTTGATTATGAAATATTAGTATCACCTGTTGTGGAAAGTGATTCACCTTTGTGTGGTGCGTGCACTATTCAGTTAGTTTAGGTATTAGTAATATGGATTGTGGGTCGCCATGTTGATGGATGTGGGTCAGACGAGTTACTCAGGTGCAGAACGCGGGGCGAAAGTTGTGCCGTTCAAGGGCGAGGTGGAAATTGCATAAGATAGCGAGTGTGAAGCAACGCTGCCGTAGGTCAGGACTCGCGTTCTGGCAACTGCCTTTATCACGCCTTTTCAAGACAGCTCATAAGAGGCCGGTTCCGTATTTCACTAAGTCTGTCCGCGCTTTCGATCGAGCATGTCTCGTGCCCCAGGGGAAAACGCAACTTACTAGAGAGAGTGGCTTAATAGCAGCGTGAGGAACGTCTCTACACGATATCCAGAGAACACAGGTGACACAGGTGTAGGTCAAGGAAAGTCTTCAACATTATTAGTTCCGTCCGTGTTATAACAACTGCAGACTTCAATTTTCAAACAGGAAAGCGCTCGTACAAATACAGCGCTTTAGAAATGTATAGTCCCTATATGTGATTCTCGGCCGGCCTGAGTGGCCGAGCGGTTCTAGGCGCTACAGTCTGGAACCGCGCGACCGCTACGGTCGCAGGTTCGAATCCTGCCTCGGTCATGGATGTGTGTGATGTCCTTAGGTTAGATAGGTTTAAGTAGTTGTAAGTTCTAGGGGACTGATGACCTCCGAAGTTAAGTCCCATAGTGCTCTGAGCCATTTGAACCATTTTGTGATTCTCGTAGCCCCTGTATGAGAACAGATAGAGAAATAAGACTTACGAAGCAATTCTTTTTGGTGGGAGCTCTGGTATCATTTCTATTTTTGCTTTTGACGTACAGTTACATTTTTCTACCTCGAACTGGAATCGGCAATATAATTTTACTTAATGGTGGCGAGTAAGCTGAGCTGCGAAACCTAAATTGTAAAACGTTGCTGTTTGAAATTTTCACGTAGCGCCTGACATGTTCATACACTGCAATTTTGAACTGTGCTCACGGAATGGAAATGGCGCTCAGCGTTTGTATGGTTACGATTTATGAAATGTGAGATCACAATTTAATAAGGAGATTCAGTAAATTACGTCTAGCCTGAACATTAATTACAAACTTCACATGTGCGTGGACAGATGTGGGTGATGATTTTATGAAAGCCCCATAGAGTGTCTGAAAATCGTGAGTTATCTAAGCCAAATGACCGTCTTTCAATAAACAAAATCATTTTTTTCGCGGTTTATCCAGTGTCAGTCTTTCAGTATGGTTCAGGCATATCAACTGAGTCAACTACCCACAGTCAATATTAAATTCTTTAAGAAAAACATGAAATAAGTGTTCTTTTTTTCTTTGCATTTGGCGAAGTATTTATTTCATTTCAGGAATAATTCAGACTTCCTTGAAACCTGGAATATGCAAGACATAGGTACAAATTAACGCTAGAAATAACGAATGACGAACTGGATACTGTATACAGGCTTATACCAGACGTACGTGAAATTAAAGTACTAGAAATAATGATAAATGATAAATCGTAGAAAACATCGTAGCCAACAACACGTAAAAAACATCTGTTTCATAATAACAGTATTGTATTACGCAAGTCATAAATAGGTGAGAAAATAGGTGATACAATTAATTTCACTATTTTTTTATATGCGACTGAGTAAAATTTGTAAAGTACGTCCGAGAGCACTTACATCGCTAGTATTAAGGTATCAGTATTAAAATGACACATGCTTGTTGTGGCTTGTGATTTTCTGATCGATTTTAATATCGATGTGTAGAAATTGTGTGCAGACAAATCAAATTATCTTCTTTCATTTCAAATCTCCAGTGTTGCGATCGATTTGCTGCTGTATTCCATGCCTTCCTATCAAGTGTTATAGCTCCCATCCTTCTGTCTTTACAGTCCTCGTAGATCTCTTTCACGTGTGCAAATACTAATTAAAACTCTGATTTTCCCCTGTTCTGCTCCTTGCTGTAATAACTGCTGCTAAATCTCTTAGCTCAAGCCCAATTAATGTGTAACTGTCTCTAATATACTTCAGTTGGTCGATGTAGCAATACGTTTAAAATTTTCCTCCTTTCTTCTAATCCTGTCCGCACTTCCATTTTTTTCTGTGCTTCAGATTTACAGCTCTCGGAACTTGTCCCTAAGTTTCATGTCACCGTTCCTGTGGGTTGTTTCGTCTAGCCTCCCACTATCCAACCTCAGCGCCCTTCCTCAAACGCTGCCGTCATAGCAAAGCTGTACCTCGCATTTACTAACAAGCTCTTCAAGAGATTCTGAAACACAACGGAGAACTTAAGTCACGCTGCAGTCAGCAGCCATCCCTCCGGTAATGTGGTAAGTAGATATGTTCACGCAGTAACAACCGGCTTTTCAACGCGCTTTTCATGTTTTTACCGTGCTTTACAGACTATAAAATGCAGTTTTCTCCTCGAAAAATAGCTTCTAAAATTCAGGTGCGTCATATAGTCGAAATTAATATAAAAACGACCAGTGTTTAATTTTAAATTGGCTCCCGTCTTAAAAATGGCCATATATTCGATGCCGCAGTGAACCTATCTCTCTGTCTGGCAACACTGGATTCACCTGGCGGCAGCTCTGAACCGATGCAAGGAACGTGTTTCGAGCACTCACAAAAAGCTAACACTGTTTCCCCTCCCGCTCCGCCATCACAAACCCAGAACACTGTCTAGCCCATTGCAGTCTACGGAGCCAGTAGAACTTGAACTGAAAGTGATTTGCCTTATCGGTAACAGTACAAAGTATTTGTTAGTAATTAGTTTCGTAAAGGAAAAAAAGAAGAGGTATTCATATGACGCGGGCTATAAATCGAAAAAAATGGCCAAAATAGAAGATGACGATTTTCAGGGATTTTGAAGATCGTTTCGATTTTATAAACTAAGAATTTTTTTAATCTGGCATTGAAATCTACACTACTGGCCATTAAAATTGCTAAACCAAGAAGAAATGCGGATGATAAACGGGTATTCATTGGACAAATATATCATACTAAAACTGACATGTGATTACATTTTCACGCAATTTGGGTGCATAGATCCTGAGAAATAAGTACCAAGAACAATCACCTCTGGCCGTAATAACGGCCTTGATACACCTGGGCCTTGAGTCAGAGCTTGGATGGCATGTACAGGTACAGCTGCCCATGCAGCTTCAACACGATACCACAGTTCATGAAGAATGGTGACTGGCGTATTGTGACGAGCCAGTTGCTCGGCCACCATTGACCAGACGTTTTCAGTTGGTGAGAGATCTGGAGAATGTGCTGGCCAGGGCAGCAGTCGAACATTTTCTGTATCCAGAAAGGCCCGTACAGGACCTGCAACGTGCGGTCGTGCATTATCCTGCTGAAATGTAGGGTTTCGCAGGGATCGAATGAAGGGTAGAGCCACGGATCGTAACACATCTGAAATGTAACGTGCACTGTTCAAAGTGCCGTCAATGCGAACAAGGGGTGACCGAGACGTGTAACCAGTGGCATCCCATACCATCACGCCGGGTGATACGAAAGTATTGGCGATGACGAATACACGCTTCCAATGTCCGTTCACAGAGATGTCACCAAACACGGATGTGACCATCATGAAGCTGTAAACAGAGCCTGGATTCATCCGAAAAAATGACGTTTTGCCATTCGTGCAGGCAGGTTCGTCGTTGAGTACACCATCGCAGGCACTCCTGTCTGTGATGCAGCGTCAAGGGTAACCGCAGCCATGGTCTCCGAGTTGATAGTCCATGCTGCTGCAAACGTCGTCGAACTGTTCGTGCAGATGGTTGTTGTCTTGCAAACGTCCCCATCTGTTGACTCAGAGATCGAGACGTGGCTGCACGATCCATTACGGCCACGCGGATAAGATGCGTGTCATCTCGACTGCTAGTGATGCGAGGTCGTTGGGATCCAGCACAGCGTTCCGTATTACCCTCCTGAATCAAACGATTCCATATTCTGCTAACAGTCATTGGATCTCGACCAACGCGAGTAGCAATGTCGCGATGCGATAAATCCCAATCGCGATAGGCTACAATCCGACCTTTATCAAAGTCGGAAAGACGATGGTACGCATTTATCCTTCTTACACGAGGCATCACAACAACGTTTCTCCAGGCAACGCCGGTCAACTGCTGTTTGTGCATGAGAAACCGGTTGGAAACTTTCGTCATGTCAGCAAAAAAAATGGCTCTGAGCACTATGGGACTCAACTGCTGAGGTCATTAGTCCCCTAGAACTTAGAACTAGTTAAACCTAACTAACCTAAGGACATCACAAACATCCATGCCCGAGGCAGGATTCGAACCTGCGACCGTAGCGGTCTTGCGGTTCCAGACTGCAGCGCCTTTAACCGCACAGCCACTTCGGCCGGCCATGTCAGCACGTTGTAGGTTTCGCTACCGGCACCAACCTTGTGTGAATGCTCTGAAAACCGCAGCATCTTCTTCGTGTCGGTTATATTTCGCGTCTGTAGCACGTCATCTTCGTGGTGTAGCAATTTTAATGGCCAGCAGTGTAATAATAAGAATGGTAAAAATGTTGTTGTCTAAAAAACTGCTCTAAAACTGAGGCGCATCTTGTAGTCCGCACCGTCCGTAGCGAGGAAACTGCTCTGACTGCCGGACACCGGGGTCGTCTTCCTACACTGCTATGGGAGCGAAGTACTTTTTTTAACAGGTCACAAGCAAGGACGTACCAAGAGGGCTTCAGGAGAGGGCCTCACCCCAAGCAGAAAGAAAATTATGGTCCCCACAAACCCTCTCAAGTGAAGTACATTGTACATACCATTTAACAACAGTGATGTGCGAAACTTTAGCAGAATATGTCGCTGCCAAGTAACATAGCACAGAAGGTAAGTGGAAAAAAAAAACGCAATGAGACAATAATTACAATGAAGTCAGTCGTGATGGTGCTCTGCGTTCCGGCGTAACGGCAACCGCCGGCACGACGATCGGGAACGGAAGAGCAGAGAGGCCTGTGAGACGACCTCAGCCAGTAGTACGCTGAGTGGGACGACACCAAGGCAGGAGCGGACCCTGTACGAAGGGAACATAAACGCCGCGCCGGCTCGCCGCGGCCGGAGTGTAAGTCCGGCCGTCGTACAATCGGTGCAGCAGTGACTTATGAACTTAATTCTTTTGCTTGCACTGAAGTTGTATATACCGAAGAACATTGATTATTCACATGTCGCCGTTTGCTAGCGACACATCTTTGTGAATACGCGAAGTTAAGTACTGTCAATTTAACTTAATGTAATAAACTCCATTGATACAATTCGCTTGAATTGTTGTCTAGTGGTCCGAGAAAACAGCTTCCTAGGCACCCTGTAGTCGAGGAGTGGGCAGATACAAAACTCTGGACATTGCAGAAGGCGCGACATGGTTCTTAAGGGGGTTAGGACGTCAAACGAACCGACTTCGAGAAGGAGAGGCACCACAGGACATTTTAATTTGTACTGTCTATACTTTTACAAATAAATTCGTGAAACTTTGTGGGCATGACCAGGAAGGATTCAGGATTCGCACTAATAGCAGTGGAAGTTCAAAAACACGAAAAAGCAATATTTTTTAAATGTGAAATTTCATGATTTTTTTCATTTACTGTTGGTTGTATTTGTTGCTATAGGTACACTTTTCTTCATAAGTAAGAGCGATTCTTCGATGAATTTTGCACAACTTACAAACCGTACTTACAGCTGTATGAAACTCTAGAATTTATTTAATCTATGGAAAAATGAATGGGCTGTTACGTTTTAAACTTCGTGTTTAGATAAAACTCGAATTTTATAGTTAATTATCTGATTTTTACCACAGTTTTTAACACATTTGGGAAATTCTAGAGTTTCTACATCTGTAAGTATGGTTTGTATGATGGTAAAATTCATCGAAGAATCTCTCTTACTTACGAAGAAAAGTGTACCTACAGCAACAAATGCAACCAATACCAAGTGAAAAAATGATGAAATTTCACATGTAAAAAAAAAATGTTTTTTTATGTTTTTGAACTTCCTCTGCTATGAGTGTGACTCCTGAATCCTTCCTGGTCATGCTCACAAAGCTTTATGAATTTATTTGTAAAAGTACAGACAGTGTAAATTAAAATGTCCTGTGGTGCCTCTCCTGCTCCAAGTCGGCCCGTTTCACGTCCTACCCCCCCTAATGGACTCTTTGATCATCGCGGACGCCAATGTGCGCTGTGCAGTGTGCTGCCAAGCTGACCACAGGGCTGGCAGGAGCTGTTGTGGTGGGTCAATTACTCAAAAACAGTCTTAATCGCATTTATTATTATTATACCGCCAGCCGGTTTCAACCCGACGTAGGGGTCATCTTCTGGGCGTTCACACCATTGGTCGACTGCTGGTGGTGTCACTCCTGTCTACATAACGGCAGGAAACTATACGTACACAGGAGTGACACCACCAGCAGTCGACCAATGGTGTGAACGCCCAGAAGATGACCCCTACGTCGGGTTGAAACCGGCTGGCGGTATAATAATAATAAATGCGATTAAGACTGGTTTTGAGTAATTGATTAATCATACTAATCGCTGCTTCATCTCCGCAACCATGTTGTTCAAAATAAAAGAAAAGTTATGGTTGGGCCTTCCATTCCTCCATCAGCGCGGCTGACACTTCTGAATGGTCCTTCGTGCGTATGGATGTGGTGCACACGTCTCCCCAACGCATCTCACACGTGCGCGATGGTATTCAAGTCAGGGGAAGCGGGAGGCCAGCCCTTTCGCCTAATATCCTCTCGTTCCGAGAGCTCCTCCACCTGTGCTACTGAACAATGTCATCTGTAGAAATGAAGCCAGTGTCGAATGCGCACATCGAAAGAGACGCACATTGGGATGGAGCACAGTTTCGCAACGACGTTGACCGATCAGTGTACCGTGTTCAAGATTTGGACGTCTGTACAGCCATGGAAACATTATGCATCCACACACCATAACTCGTGGACCACCAAAACGACAATGTTCCACAATGGTGGACGTACTTTAATATCACGGCAGGAGATGCCAAAACGTAATGGAGAAACATTGTCTAACATGATCTTTTATCGTGGTTCAGGTATTAAGGTATGTGCGTGCAGCAGGGGGTGGGGGGGGGGGGGGGAGACGTGCTGAGCTCCAAACTTAACGAGCGACGTCACTGTGACACTGAAGCCTTTCCCAACGTGTGTCTTTCCGGGGGACAGTGCGCGATCGCTTCGAATAGCTCTGTGAGAGGAGCTCTTGGAACGAGAGGATATTCGGCGAATGGTCTGGTCTGCCCACCTCCCCTGACTTAATTCCTATCGAGCATGTGTGGGATGCGCTGGTGACACGTAATGCAGACGTTCACATGCACCGCAGACCGTCCACAAGTTGTCAGCCGCGCTGGTGGAGGAATAGACTGCCCTACAACAAGAACTCCTTATGAACCTGGTGGGAGCACACTGCAGAGCATCCGGCACCTTCTTCCCAGGTCATCACACACACCATCTCTCGCCTTTTTCAACGTCTAGGCGACCAGTCTGAAAATGCCATTTGTAATTAATGTCTTCGAATAAAAGTGTCGTTTCTGTTCGACCCTTTGCGTAGTTCTTTCAGCTAACTTCTGCATTACACTCTAGCATTTTTTTCTATGTAGTACTAGTAATTGTAGTAGTAGTAGCTTTATTCATCCCTAGATCTCTTTTTACAAGGATATAGGACATGTCAAAGAAGTTACAAGTTTAGACCAATTTAAAATAAGCTAATTCGTATACACCTACATTTACAGACTTCTAGTTAGAGACAATCATTAGATTTACTCCTGGTATACAATACTTCTTTTACAAATAACTCATTAAATAATGCAATGCCACGCTGTTCACTCATTTCTCACTATCAGTCACTGCACACACTATACACACATTGTTTCATAACACTTCTATCACTGCACAAACACACACACACACACACACATACACACACACACACACACACACACACACACACACACACACACACACACACACACTGGTGACTCTGGCCCATTTTATGTACCGCAACTTCCCATTTGCTATCCTGCAAAACTGAGTAAGCATCCCTCCATAATGAGCGAGACGTTGAGCTCAGAAAGAGGCAAAGTTGTTGGTATTGTGCTATGCATAGCTTGGGGATAAGTTTGCAAGTTTGCTACTTTCTTTTGTAATCAGGACTTTAATAAAAATGGCAAAGGTAATGTTAATCAGAACACAGAGAGGAGTTGTGATCTAAATAACAATAGATTTATTCATTCTTAACATGACAAGACTAAAAATGGCTAAAGAAATGTCACATAAACATTTTTATTTTACAAATACTTCCACGAACATGCTGTCATTGGTGGACAAAGTGATCAGTTCGGGATAGACACAAGGCACTAACCACAACACTAATCGCTTTATCTGACTTCATACTCATCAATCCGGGTTATGCCACAAAAACTACACCATCAAGAATCTATCCTCTACTATTCCAAAAAGAAAAATATGGTTCGAAAAAGCAGGGTGCTGACAAACATATATTGGAGCCCTACGGTGTAGCAGCGAATACTTTACCCTTTTGCTGGTCAGGGCGGCACACCACGATGCGTTCGGTGACTCAAGTCATGGACGCCAGCAATCTGTTATTAAAGGCGCGCGCTCGAAAAATGCAAGTACGTGTTCTCGCATTCGGGTAATTCGGAATGCAGGTGCTTCCCTGTGAGCCTCTGAGACGCTGGTGGATTCCAGCGCGCAGGTGGACCCGTTTGCTGGTCTGCCAAACCAATTTGACTCTATCCCATGACTATGCGTCACGGAATATGTCAAATGTTTAGACGGGCGACTCAAGACAAATAGCTACAGCCACGCATCACTTGTTGTGTGGGTGATACTAGAAGCAGTACCTCCGACAGTTCAGAAGGTGACTGTCACAGGCTCTAAGTGGCACACTAGCAAAGGACACAAGTCTCAGTCTTTAGGTAGATCCTGCAGTCCTTTACTAGCGAAGTACCAGTACAAGAATGTCCTCTTCTCTTTCTCTCAGCTTTCCTCGCCACCTCGGCAGCACAGCACATTTACATGCTTGGACTACTCCCACTGTAGCTCAAGCCAATCACGAGCTGGAGCGCCGCACTCGGAGGTGGGAGACCGCCCCTTGCTCTGCATACACCGATTCGACCAAACAGAGACTTTAAAGTTAATTGGGAGAAAAGCAAAAGAAGATTCAGCTTCACAGCCTCTTTCCCACACGTGTACGCCGAGTCTGTTGCTAACAACATGACCAGGATGGAACCACAGACCTCCATACAAAGATTGTTATTTCCCCTGTTATATCCATTTCAAAGTTTCCAAAGAATGGCCATAAACTCGCTAAAAGCCGCGTGCCTTCACAAACATGTTTTCGTAACTGAGTCTGGACGTGTGGGCGCCACTGGCCTCTCCCACGGAAATTCGTATAATGCTCACAGTCGTCTCATCGACTTACTACTTAACAAGGGCCCATCCTCTGCTTTATTGGCAGTCTTCAATGCTTTGGCCATTGCAGTGGCGTCTCCTCGAAGGTAGTCAGCCTACTTGGACGTGACTGGTGACCGACCGGCGCCATCCAACATGTCTGCACGATGAGACCGAGGGACTGGGCAGTCCGCAAAAGTTTTCACCCAGGTTCCACAGAAAAAACGCTCTCCTCGGCCCTCAGCTGCTGTACGCTCTTACTGCAGTCGTTTAAATCGGCACGCTATTCCTCTGAATGCAGGTAAAGCTTACCACTATTCCTTCACAAGAGCACAGAAGCAAGAGCGTTAACTACTGCCCACCATTTCATCATGATGTATGAAGTCAGATCGTAATAAAGGTCATCTTCCTTAAGAACATTAAACAGAGTGACACCGAAACAGAAGTCAGAGTGCCCTCCAATCTATCACAACCTTCCCGTTCCTCTCAAATTTATTCTTGGAGAGTCCCACATGACATGGAACAGAATAAATTTTGACACTTTAGTTGGGTCATTATCAGAGAAATGAACATGAATCAGTCGTTGTTCACCATAAATCTCAGCACAACATTATACCCTGTCTTTACCACGTTCAACCAGAGGTCATCATTACACTCCCTGCTGAATGCCTACAAAATGAAAGTGAGGAACAAAAACGTGACTGGGCATACCATCATGTCATATTCTTGAAGACCCAGACTTACTGACAATTACTAAACGGTTACTGGGTCACGCAGACATTTATCTACTCATTCATCCGGAAATTGGGACCAGAGAAGGTTATTCCCTGACCTGAATATAATATTTTTGTCTTCAGGATTTTCTGCCCCATGGAAAATTACTGCCCCTGCCCAATTATTCACATTCATTCCTTGATAGAACATCAATCACAGACGGTCTCACGTTCACCCGATATAAAGGATTCCTAGTTTTCATTTCGCCCGTGTTATATGTTCAGCTTATTTCTTTAAAATGTGTCAGTCTGTTCCTTAAGTACAAAGATGTAAGTGTCAACACAACAACATATGATTGCAATAAAACAAGTGAATTTTTACACAAAACGTAAAAATAATACGTGAGTTCATTAAGAGCAAATAAAGCTTGATAAGAAAACATAGAAAATACATGTAATCTTGTAAAAACGATGGCCGTGCGGTTCTAGGCGCTTCAGTGTGGAACCGCGTGACCGCTACGGTCGCAGGTTCGAATCCTACCTTGGGCATGGATGTGTGTGATGTCCTTAGGTTAGTTAGGTTTAATTAGTTCTAAGTTCTAGGGGGCTCATGACCTCAGAAATTAAGTCGCATAGTGCTCAGAGCCATTTGTAAAAATGAAAACACCAAGGCGCATAAAAAACATATATAAAAAATATCTAAAGCAAACATACATAAAAAAATTAATGAAAACAACAAATGCCTCCTACAGCTCCCTTCTCAAAGGTCTTTAGGGAGTCCGATTTTTTAAATTTACAATTGTCACATGAATAAACACCGCACTACACATGTCATGTAATATGTTAGATGTAGCAGCTATGTGGGATGAGTTTGCCAAGATGGGTTACTCCTTTTTCTCGGCATGCACAGTACAGGCAGCTCCCTCAGTGTGGCAGGACCCTGTCTGTGGCAGGAGTCAGTGGCGTGTCTATTACTGAGCATTTTGGATGACGCGGTGGTTGGCAATGCGTTGCCGCTGTTGAAGACGATGATGGGATGACCCGGGCAGCAGCATGTGGAAACAGGTCTGAGGTGAATCACCTTCCAGCATCGACATCGCTGTCAACCGTGTCTCCAGACACGTAAGTACCTCCATTCAGCGCTCCCCAGTGCGTCCCACTCACGCGGACCTCGTCCTTCCATTGAGCGGTAGGTCCTCTGGACTTTGGAGTCAGAAGCGGCAGTGAAAGAGCTTCCATGTTAGCCGGACACCACCCCTTTGTTGACAGCTCGTGGCGCAAAGGGGTTCAACCACACCTGCCTCCATTCAGGTAGCCCGATGATGTCACGTCGACCGGCTGCCCTGCGGTTGCTAAGTGGGTCACTTTCCCCTGCTGCGTCACCCCCAGCTCACAGGGGTGGCACACAACCATAACCGTCCCGTCTGCTTTGCGCTCCATCTGAACAGCTGCTGCAGGCTCTCCGGTGTCTGCGACCTCTCCAACTGCCTGATGCGTCGCCATCAACTCAGCTCCCATATCCTGAGAATGCTTACATGGAGACTTAGTGCTGTGTCCTTACAAATATGTTTACAGCGTAAATACAGTGAATTATAATGAAATTATAAAGGGTTGTTTTACATGATTACTCCAAGAATAAAAAAAATAAAATGGTTTACATAGCTGTACAAAAATATAATCTTATTCTATTGCATAGCAATAATTTTAAATGATTAATTTTGTGTGTCTAAATCTTTATAATCTTAAGTCGTGGTGAGGTGTTGTACTGTATGATAGTATAGTGTTAATTTCCCACAACCTTTCATGCACTCTAAGTACTAAGCCGTCTTAGACTGCACATTCACTTCAGTCATTCTCATTCCATCTAAGTCTACTACTTATTCATGGAACCCAACTACTATGAAAGATATAAAAGATATACGAACTACTATACTATTCCATATATACCGGGTGATCAAAAAGTCCGTATAAATTTCAAAACTTAATAGACCATGAAATAATGTAGATAGAGAGCTAAAACTTGACACACATGCTTGGAATGACATGGGGTTTTATTAGAACAAAAAAAACAAAAAAAAAAGTTCACAAAATGTCCGACAGATGGCGCTGGACGGCAAAACGTCAGTCACTGCGCATGACAATCGTGTATAAAAGGAGCTGTAATGAGAGAGAGAATCAGATGCGCCAGCAGTTGCAGCATGTTGACGTTACCTGAAAAAGCGCTTTTAGTGAAGCTGTATTATCAGAATGGGGAATGTGCTAGTTCAGCGTTTCGATGCTATCGTCATAGGAAGGTGATTCCGTTGACAAATGCGGCTGTGGCGAGAATGATTTCGACGTTCGAAGCCACGGGTTGTTCAGACGATAGACCCCGTAGTGGCTGACCGAGCACAAGGCGTAATGCTGCTGAGACAGTTCAGGAAGAAGTGGAGACTGTAGCGGGTTCGTTCATGCACAGGGAAGTCAGCGCTCGTGCAGTCGCACGTCGCACCGGCATTCCATACACTACTGTTTGGTTGTCACTGAGGCGTACCCTCCATCGGCATCATGAACTGTTACCTGGCGATTTAGTGAGGCGGAGGGCATTTGCGGTGTGGGCGTGTCAGAAGATGGCGGAAGATGACGATAGGTTGAACAACGTGTTCTGGACCGACAAAGCTCATTTCACGCTCCGAGGGTCTGTCAACGCCCACAACTGCAGAATTTGGGCTACCGAAAATCCTAGAACTGTCCTGGAAACTCCACTGCACGGCGAGAAAGTGACGGTATGGGTTGGATTTACCACATCCACCGTTATCGGGCCTTTCTTCTTCGAGGAAATGCCCGATTCTGGTTTTGTAACTGCTACCGTGACGTGTGAGAGGTACGCCGATATGTTACAGAATCGCATCATCCCCAGTCTGGCTGATAAACACCTACTGGAACGTACGGTGTTTATGAAGGATGGCGCTCCACCCCATATTGCTAGACGCGTGAAAGATCTCTTGCGCGCGTCGTTTGGTGATGATCGTGTGCTCAGCCGCCACTTTCGTAATGCTTAGCCTCCCAGGTCCCCAGACCTCATTCCGTGCGATTATTGGCTTTGGGGTTACCTGAAGTCGCAAGTGTATCGTGATCGACCGATATCTCTAGGGATGCTGAAAGACAACATCCGATGTCAATGCCTCACCATAACTCCGGGCATGCTTTCACAACATTATTCCTCGACTACAGCTATTGTTGAGGAATGATGGTGGACATATTGAGCATTTCCTGTAAAGAACATCATCTTTGCTTTGTCTTACTTTGTTATGTTAATTATTGCTATTCTGATCAGATGAAGCGCCATACGTCGGACATTTTTTGAACGTTTGTATTTTTTTGGTTCTAATAAAACCCCATGTCATTGCAAGCATGTGTGTCACTTATTCCGTGATTTATTTAGTTTTTAAATTTACACTGACTTTTTGATCACCCGTTATGGTGGCACTAACACTGGTGTATGACGTGAATCTCGATGAGTGCCGATGTCACCAGTCTGCTCGCTGTCCTATTCCAAAACAACCGCTGCGAAATTCTCTTTTTGCTGAAACTGACACAAATTTTCTCAGGTTGGTGTACAAATTTTCCACTCCAGCTCCTGAAACAAACATGAAAAGCACAATGTATTACCGACGTTTGACTGCAAAGCTACACACCTTCCGTTCTTCTCTTTCTCACAAATTGATGGTGTGCCTCGCTCACTCTGCAAAAACATACCCAAGGGATTCGCACATTCCGTGCTCACGCTACAACTAATCGCCCAAGATCTACCATTGAGGCGCTCGCGAACTACTCGCGAAAGCCCACACGAATATCGTCGCACAATAGTGCGGAAAACCACATGCGAAAACCGCAAGCGAATAACCACAGTGAACAACAATCGCATAAGACGCGGTAGCTCATTTGTGTAAGCACACTCGAATAAAATATCCCATTCGTGAGAAACATCGCACAAAGGGCGACATCCACAGACAAAAAACACACCAAAAATACATCGCGCCACTGGCGATGACAATAATCAGCGCACAGCGAAGACACATTGCACTGGGCACTGGTCGCAAACCACGGTGAAAGACACAAGGAAGTGAACACGCCTCTCGCATGGACAATACACGACCATCCTGCGCGATACCCTGTAAGGTGGCAACGGCCTTGCACCTTACATGAGTCCATTTAACGTGATACTTTAGTTTTTATTGGAGTAATATTCTAAATTACGGTGTAGGAAATCTATGTGGAAACGCATCGGCACGAGAGAATTCCGCGATTTTGTAATTATAAGATTTTGCAGAAAGGCAGTACGCGAGACAGAGCTCGGCTACCTCCCCGCCTAGCCACCGAAGGCCACAGCCTAACGGTATGAATGGTGCACTGGGGGATATCTGTAATCCGTTTAGAGAGGCCACAGCGGTCGCCAACCTCTGAAGGACGTGTGGCTGCAGGTGTTCAAGTGTTTACCAAAACAGAGCAGTGGATAGCTGGACGGGCTTTCCTGCGCATGCTCTCGCCTATGACCCACTAATTTTACGCCTTCGAGTAACTCAAGTGGGGCATCAGGAGTTCCGAATAACAAGCTTTCAATGCAAGAATCTGTGCTCGCTACGACGGGGAATCTTGCCGGGAAAATCTCGAGTGGTCTCTTGGGAGAAAACTTCCAGTACACGTGTCATTGCCCACAGCTGTGGTTCTTCCCAGCCGGCGAGGGCGGAGTATACTTGTGAAATTTTGTAGAAATAAAAGAATGGTGGAAAAGAGTTCTGTTCCCAGGCCGCACATTGGGCGGCACTGGCAAACTGGGTACTTTGAGAGCTTCTAGTGATGTGATTCTCTCGGTAAAAGTTGAGGGGAGAAAACAAGGGTGGAGAGCGATCTCCCTGGACTCTCGGTAAAGGTCTTCCGTTCTGGGCTCTGGTACTGGGAGGACGTCAGCCAAGTCGTCTCCCGTCTTGGTCTTTCGTTCTGAGTGGACGTTAGCCGCGCCAGCTCTTTGCTGCAGAGAAGATCGTTGCAAATAGAGAAGTTTATGGACACAGCCGTCTGTTGTCCGAGTAGTGTAGGAGTGTACTTTCCGAGACACCACACGCCAACCGCACGGCCGCGCCGTCGCCGTCGGAGACCGCCGCTGCAGCAGGAACATTACGGTGAGATCGCTCCCGCTTCGGCCTGTGTTAGGAGTAGCGTCAAATAGTTGGATCACGTGCAATTGCTGTTTCCACAGAGGTTTCACGGTACCTTGGTGTGTAGTGGTTCTTTGTATTTTACGTGTCGATGTCAGTCGGTTAGCCAAGTTATAAGAGATCGCGTTTTGGACCAGTTTTAACACAGTTCACTGCCAATGCCAGTCAGGAGAATAATTTGTAAATTGTTCACTGTTTTTTATTCAGCATTGATCTGAAGGTTATAGTAAAATTATTGTGATTCAGTAGAGCCTTTACTTTCAGTAGTTGATCCTGAATTCACCCTTTTGCGTTATTTTATTTTTGTGTATGTGTTTGATGTCATCGAACACTCTAAGTGTTCATGATCATTCATGTTTGGAAGTAAAAACAGGTGTGATTCATCGTCAACGCTACCACCGCAGATTAATTAGGGGTGACAGGGCCACATTTAAATCCAGCGTTATCCATTTTTGCGTACAGTTCCACTCCCAATTTCTCTGTAAGTTGTTTGTCAGGGGCGAACACACGCAAAAATCGGACAAGCAACGGGTGGGGCGTTACAACCTCCATGGGTCTCGCAAACTAATCTCAACGACGCCCCTCTTACACACTATACTACGAATTATATACCGGATCGTACAAGGGCGTTTACTGCAATGCACACAAAATAAACAGAAGAAATTTGATTGTAGCTGAACTCCAAGATGTTACAAGAAGAATTCCGTCCCCAATACTCGTGCACTTTCTTCGGATTCGAAGACATAAAATCTATCGTTGTTGTGACACCTGATGTCGTTCTGTGCGAACTGCAAAACGGCTGTAAGGACATATTAACTCGCGCGAAATAGGACCCAAACAAACAACGAAGTTTTCGTCGTGAAATCGGCACATCTCTACTCCCAACAATTGTAATTAGCCGGCTCTGGGATGACCAACTGTACACCTATAAACTTGATACATGTTGCGAAGAAATACTTGTACAGTGAATTCCAACAATGCCCAACTCTTACGACTAGTAGTAATGGGAGAAGTTCCTATGCTAATTGCCATGGTGAATCACAAAAAATATCTAACGAAATGATAGTTATCTTTAAAGCTATTATAACTAAACAAACTTATGCTGCAGTGCTTATGTTAGGCCGTCACCGACCACTAAACTATCTGTGGCTTGTTCTGAAGGTCAGTGGCGTTGGTTGTCATTTCCTCGCGCCGCTCGACCTGGGTTTGGTCCCCGAATCTCAATTTCCTCGACCTGAGCTCTATTTCCGTTTCTTCCATTGTTTGTCCGCTCACCTCTTCCATTATCGTTAAAAACGGTGCCATGGTTTCGCCATCCATTGTTTTGTAGTCCGTAGACTTCATTCCTCCTTCCATTCCAGCCTCGGTTGCACAGTATATAATTATTGCAGTCCCCATTCCAGTCTCTTCATTGTTCAAATTACAATGACATTTCCTGGCCGTGAATGGTTTCCGTAAGGCGTTCCATTCTGTACATTTCCGTTCCTATTATTTTAGTATTTATATGGTAGACGCGACATAGGGCCTGCGACGTATCAGAGTTTCCTCTGTGTTCTCTGATATTCTCTGCTCGGAATGCGTATCCAAGTCCGCGGGTGAGTAAAATTACCCTCATCTCGGAAAGTGCTGAGCTCCACATTACACCTGCCACCTAATACTTGTTGATATGCTGACGGAAGTTTGGTGTAACAATGAGGATTGAGTTCACCGGTAGATTGCATCAAGGAACTTGACTGGGCTTTTATAGCCTGAACTCTCGAAAGCTTTGTCTACAATCATCTCGTATTTTATGCACTCTGCGTCTCCTTGGACCAGCAGATATTTAGGAAGTTGTCCTTGAACTCCTGATGAATTCTACACGTCACTGACAATTCGCGCATTTTCTCCGCAACTGACCCTTGCAAGTGTCCGCAAATAAAGTTAATTTGTATTTTAAAGGCCAATTTGGAGGAAAAGAGAGGTCAAATTGTGATATCCAAGTGCGTGGGTGTGTAAAATTACCCTCATCTCGGAAAATTTCGAATTTTCGGACTTGTAAGAAGTGTTGAAAATCAGATGGCGTTTCATCGACAACTTCCGTCCTACAGAAAATATCAGTACTTTGGATGTCCTCGTTCGATGTCCCTTCGTTTGCGCTTCTTCCATGGATTTCATCATGATGTATGAAGTCAGATCATAATAAAGATCATCTTCCCTAAGAATATTAAGTGGCATGACACCAAATCAGAAGTGAGAGTGCTCTGAAATCTCTCAAGTTTTTCTAGAAAAGGAAAAAAGGAAAAGAAAACATAGTGTGAAGGTGTTATGTGGAATGTTGGATGTTTTATAATCATTATTATTATTTATTTGTATAACATAAACAAACCACTACTCTGTTTATAATCCTTCAATGTATAAAATGTATTGCATAACAGGTACATTTTAGCTGCCTTTTTGAATAAGTGTATTTTTGCAATTTATCTAATCTCTTTCGGTAATTCGTTGTACAGTTTTATTGCTTGGTAGAAAATGCTGTTTTGAGTTCTATGTTTATTTTTTCTTGGTAGTAAGTTGAGTGTAGCTTTTTTCCATGGTCATGGACAGAGCTGTTTGTGCACTAATTACCAATGTTATATTTCATATGTAGAACCAACTGGTAAGTGTATTCAGATGGAGCAGTTAAAACACCCAGTGTTTTGAACAGATCCACAGTCCAAGTTTCGTCGACCAATGTTACTTGGCAGCGACACATCGAGCGAAAGTTACTTTCCTGCGTGAGATTTGCACACCAGTGCATCAGTAAGTCGTACCTTACTGTGTTGGCTTATTAATAAACAATTTTAAATAGTTCTGATTTTTATTTTGAAAGAAAGTGTTCCACACCGTTCCCACACATCCCCTGTGGAGCAGAATTGTACTTTGTACTCCCTTTCACGAAAATAATATGAGTTACAAACTTCATCCCCAACTTCACTCCGATTCCTCCCTCTTAGCTGGCTGTGCTCTTGCTCACCACATGCGCTTTATCCCACCAGACAAGGTACGGCGATCTCAAGTTCTGACATGAACTGATCGCTGGCTGTAGCGATCTGCACTCACTTGTCCACTGCTGGACTAGAAGTATAATATTAACAGTCTGTGTTTGTCCTCCAACTGACTTTCTTCAATGTCTTCGGCACTCACAGCACAAAGAAAAGGTGTCGGAGTAACACTTCACAGATATGCATGTCAAAAATTCAAGTAAAAAACAAACGCTCACTTGCCACAGAAAACAATGCGGTTTATTCTTGTTTCGATACAGTTTGCCAAGTCTTTCCTCATATGTCCTATGTTGTACGGTTTATTCTTCTACTTATGCTCCTCCTTTCGTGAGTTAGCCGATTTCACTTGTTCCGATATGCTTCTTTGGTCTTCCCCTCAGCCTTGTCTCTCAAGTTTTGTAGACAATAACTTGTTTTGGAAGCCAATTTTTATGCATTCATGCAGATGTTACTACTATCTGTTTCTCTTTCGATCTTCTCTGGTGCTTCTTCAACACTAAGGAGAAATCTCATTTCTGCAGACTGGATCCTGGTCGTATCCTTCTGTGTGAGAAACCAGCTTTCAGATTCGTAGAGTATAACAGGTACTGCCATCATTTTGTAAAACTTCATCGCTTTCTCTTTGGGGGCATTATATATGACGTATTTCTAATTGTTCCACACAGGGTGGAAATTTTTGGATTTTGTTGTTAATATTATTGTAAAAATTTCGTCCTATGTCACAGCCGAAGTACTGACAGTCTGTTATTATAATTTTACGTTTTCAGGCGAATTTCCGTTGAATGCCGTGAATCTTTATTTTACTAGCGGAGATGTTCAAGCTGTACTTAGAAGTCAATAAATTAAGGTAATAAATGGCTCTATGAAGAGTATTTTCATTTTCTTGAATTATTATTTGATCACTTACATATTTTACAGTATTAAAATGTTTCTCCTTATTGGTGATTTTTTGTATTTCCAAGCACTGACTAGTTTATCTACGAAGATGTTGGAAAGAGTTGGAGATATGTGACATCCTTGTCTACCTCGCTGTGCCATTTTTAATTGTTTAGACCAATTTTCTGAATCTTCGATCGTAATTTTTGTCTGATTGGAGAGAGCTTTTACGAAGTTAATCAGATGTCTTCGGAAGCTTCTTTTACTCAGAATTTGCCACAATATTTGTCTATCGACTCTATCAAAAGCTTCTTCACGATCTATAAACACTATGTGTGACTCTAAGCTAAACTCTTTCCCTTCCTCTACCAGTTGTATTAAACTAAAAATACCATTGTAGAGAATCTTTCTTTTCTAAAACCTATTTGATCTTCTCTTACAACTGTATCAAAGAGAGGGCACAGTCTGTTGTTTAAGAGAATGTTATAATTTTTATAGGGTCTCTATAGTTGTCTGGGTCGCCTTTGTTCCCATTCTTGAATATGGAGAACATTTTAGCAAGTTGCTCAGGTCCTTTACCAGCAGTCGAGAATAGGTTAATGAACTGAAGCACACGTTCCTTCAGTGAAAGACCTCCGTGTGTAGACCATTCGGCATTTATTCCGTTTGCCCCTGTCAGATTCCTTTTCTTGAATTTTTGCATTGCTACATCCAATGCGCTCATGTCGATGAGATTTATGTGCCTCTTTAGTCCAGTTTTCTCAGTATAGCTCTGCCGCTGATCGTCAACCCAGTGGTTTCTATAATGCTGTTCCTATCGTTCTGAATTATTACATATATATTTTGGCTGTCTCTTTAGGATTCATGTGTCTCATTAATTTGTGTGCTATTGACCGTGATTGCGGAATGCCATTCTAAATTTCATTAATAATATGTGTCCATGATTCTTTTTGCCTTTTCCTGCTTTTTTATGTTCCTAGATGTATTTCCTTTACTAGGATATATTTGGAGACGTTCTGAAGAGTGTGACTGGTGCATATTATATGGTTGTTATTTTTCTTTCATTGATTGCTCTATTTCTTCTTCCGAAATTTTTAAGCCTTCCTTTGTTAATTGTCATTAAATTAAAGCGTGCCAGCAGCTCTCTGATGTAAAATAAAACTGCTACCGAGCCATATCACCAGTTTGGGCTAAATCACACTCGACTGTCAAAAATCATGACTGCCAGTCGGCTGGTGCTGCACCAAATACGCACCCCCTCTGGTGGAAGCGCCAAACTATGCACTGAAAAACTCTCACCTTCCATTGGCTGGCAACAGTGTATTTTAATTGCATTACGATAGACCGACGGAGTCTTTGCGACAGCCGGCAGCATCAGAGACTTTCTCAGAAGGCGTTCCGGACTGGATCGACATTGGTATCAGTTTCGAAGCAGTCCGGAGCGCTTTCTGAGAAAGTCTCTGATGCTGCCGGCTGTCGCAAAGACTCCGTCGGTCTGTCGTACCGCAGTTAAAATACCTGAAATCGCTGCCCGGACTGACTGTTGCCTTCCATTCCTAGACACTGATTAGAGTAGTTTCTCTAACGGCCACACTGATCGTTGCTAAGTTTCTCTTCAGGTTTCCTATCTGTTCGTCTGTTTTATCATTCATGTCACTATTTTATAGGATTGAGATCTCAGACTGATCGTTTGACAGTTTTCACGTTCAAACAACGGCAAGCGACAAATTGGTTGTTTAGAGAATTACGCCGTGAAGTTTCAGTAAAATCTCATTACTAAGATATTTCAGGTATATACAATGTGAGACTTTTATTCAGATAAGTCATTGGTTTCAAACATATTTACAGTAACTACATATTGTTAAACTGATAATTCCACCCACAATTTTATTCTGAAAAATCACCAAGGGGTACTTCACACTCTTTACTTGCAAACTGAGTGCGCTTAAGATGTGTGATCATTTAGTTGCTGGATCAATTAATGCAACATTACTGCAAAACCACTCAAAAATAGAAATTTACAATGTGCGAGTTGTTTCAGTTTTTTGTACTGAGATTTGAATTAGGGATTTTTACAACAATAAGTATGACACTCTCGAAAATTAATCTATGGTTGAGCCCAAAATAAAATAATTTCCTCAGCCACCTTAGTGCAACATGTAAACGACGTTAAGGGTGGCCCTTAACATGTCTATTGTTACTGTGTCACGTAAGTTCACGTAAACCTCGGTGAGGGAAACTACTTAACATTTTTTACGTGTTTAAATAAATATTCTCGTTTGGTTGATTAGCAACAACTTTTGAGGCACATTTGCATTCAGCAACATATTCAGGACATTTATCTGAGTTGTAGTCACCCACATTATGCTCAGATTCAGACATATCGTCCCTGAAAAGTAATTTCCTGGCGTGAATCCTGCATGCATTGTCACTGTCGGCAGCTGTGAGTTTGGTGCTCACCACAGTTTATACGCATGCATCCCGACGAGGATTAGGCCGGCCATTCTTCGCTTTATCCGCCGATACCAGGCAGCGACTTTCAATTGAAAATGTCGCCCCGTGCAGAGGAATTACGTAATGTGTGTTCGAGTACAGGTTGCAACGCAGGAATGACGACGTATGGAAGTGTGGGAACGGCCGTGGATCGTCCACGAATAGCGACGGCTCACGTACAGCGGCAAATCGGCGTTCGAGGCCCGGTCAGGCACAAAGTTTCACTGTCGTGGTTTCCGTATACAGCTGATGGTTGTTCGTCTTCGCCACTGCGAATACATTTCATGTATTTCGCGGTTCATCGTGGAACTGTCAAACAATATGGATGAAGTACATCAAGTGCCGTGCGTTACATGCGATAACTATCTTGCTCATCGACTGTCCCGTCGGCACACCGACACTAATTTGGAATGTTGAGGGTTAAGAGCGCCTAGTTTCTGACGTCATTGCGTGGACAAAGCACGTTCGGGGGTCTTTGCGAACATAGAGCGTACGCAATGGGTAAACGCCACCTACGTCATTTGCACGCCAACTCTCTTCAGCAGTACAGAGTGACAAGACGCTATGTTGGCTTTCAGTTGAAGCCCAGATGTGTATATGCTGTTTCTAAGCACCAGTAAATTAAGGATCTCTCGAAAACTGGTCGTTAATTGTATGATCTTTTGTAGTAAAATAACGGCAAAAGTCGTATTGGTGGTTAAAGCAATATTGTAACTTACGTATTCTCATAGTACACCGTTTCAAGGCAACTGCACCTTCAGGATCCGTTATTCTTGGTACACAATCTGTTATAATCAAATATCAGCCGCCGGCCGTTGTGGCCATGCGGATCTAGGCGCTTCAATCTGGAACCGCGTGACCACTACGGTCGCAGATTCGAATCCTGCCTCGGGCATGGATGTGTGTGATGTCCTTAGGTTAGTTGGGTTTAAGTAGTTCTAAGTTCTAGGGGACTGATGACCACAGATGTTAAGTCCCATAGTGCTCAGAGCCATTTGAACCAAATATCAGCCAATAACATATTGAGTAATAGTGTAAGGTCTCAGGTGATGCGTTGCTGGTTGACAATTCACTGGATCCAACTCTTTTTTACCAGCCTTCGCGTTTCCTAATAGGTCCTGATTCTTTGTTATTAGCTTAATAAAAGTATATTCTATAGTATTCGATGTTTAAGTGCGCACTTTCTGAGGAGTGAGTTTATTCGGTTCGCTTAATCTACTCGACAGCTCTCACTACTTGCAGTAAGGTATTTTGCACTTTCTTGTTTTGTGATGATTGTAAGTCAAGAGTGACCTCAGTGTTTTACTAAAAAGTGGAAGCGAGTGGGATGGTGCAGTGGTCAGCACACTGGACTCGCATTCTGGAGGACAACGGGTCGGAACCGCGTCCGGCTATCCAGATTTCGGTCTTCCGTGATTTCCCTGAACCGCTCCAGGCAAATGACGGGATAGTTCCTTTGAAAGGGCACGGCCGATTTCCTTCCCCATCCTTGACACGGTCCGAGTTTGTCGTCCGTCTTTAACGACCTCGATCTTGACAGGACGTTAAAATGGTTCAAATGGCTCTGAGCACTATGGGACTTAACATCTGTGGTCATCAGTCCCCTAGAACTTAGAACTACTTAAACCTAACTAACCTAAGGACATCACACACACCCATTCCCGAGACAGGATTCGAACCTGCGACCGTAGCAGTCGCACGGTTCCGGACTGCGCGTCTAGCAGGACGTTAAACCCAACCTTCCTTTAGAACAATGAAATAAAGTTTATTTTATGTAAGGAGCTATTGTAAATTTGTACCACACGATTGGTAATAGAACTTTTAAAAGCCGATATTCTTATTGAATGGTCATGGTACTTTTGTCTTTGCCTTATAAAATGTTCACTGAAGTACTCATGTATGTATACTACAGACAGTACAACACGACTAGCACATGGAAAAGGCAAGAAATGTGCGTTTTAATAGAGCTCTCGTAGAAGTTTTACACCCTTCCCTTTCGTAAACAAAGTGTGAGACTTGCGAACCAGACAGCCGACAACTGCGCTGGAGCGCGCTGCGATCGCGCATAACACGTCGGGGCACACGGACCGTCCCGTACCGTACCGTATGAACAAGTCGCATCGTTTCTGTGCGTGGAGCAGCAACTTCATCTCGGCACGATCAACGTTGACGTTCGAAAGCACGGTCCTTGTGCAGACGGCTGTCACTGTTTACCCCGAGGTCTTCATTTATGAGCTCCTGCTTTTCTCGTAATGCGGTTATATTGCTTTTCTGGAAGAGTGGTGGTAACAGTCGTGTTACGTGTCATCTGGAGACGAGATCAAATGACCTAAGGTAGTTTACTTTTCTTTTTCTTTGTTCTTAATGTCAATGATGATACAATGATAACCCACCACCTAAATGATTAGTGAGTCCTATGTTGTAAAATTACGATTTTGTATGCAGCTGTTATACAGGTAATGACGTAAAAATTCTACAGTGGGCTAGCTACTTCTTTCTTTTGTTATTAACTCTACTGAAGCTAATTGGTTTTGCTACTTAATTCTAAAGTACTGCACTACGTGCAGCTTTGCAGGGGTGCCAGAAATCTATAAACCTACTACAGACGGTGCCCAACCAGCTAACCCCTGGCACTGGGCTGCCCCAGAAACTTTAACCTTCGCTGCAGTTTACTGCACTACTAACTTCAGTTAACTACTCCAATTTTCAGCTAATCTGGCTCTAAATGGTTCAAATGGCTCTGAGTACTATGGGACTTAACATCTTAGGTCATCAGTCCCCTAGAACTTAGAACTACTTAAACCTAACTACCCTAAGGACATCACACACGTCCATGTCCGAGGCAGGATTCGAACCTGCGGCCGTAGCTGTCCCGCGGTTCCGGACTGCAGCGCCTAGAACCGCATGGCCACCGCGGCCGGCTTAGCTAATCTATTTCTAACTTAAACTAGTACAGTCTTTCTCATCATCATATCTTCCCCCTGTTCCATGGCATGGCGGATTCCGACCTTAACAGCGGTCGGCCATTCGATGCCTAGGCGGTACGGGCTAACTGCGAATGTGGTTCACATTTTACACTGAGACGCCAAAGAAAGTGGTATACGCATCCGTGTTCAATACAGAGATATGTAAACAGGCAGAATACGGAGCTGCGGTCGGCAGCGCCTATATAAGACAAGTGTCTGGCGCAGTTTTTAGATCGGTTACTGCTGCTACAATGGCAGGTTATTAAAATATTATGTGCGTTTGAACGTGGTGTTATAGTCGGCGCAGGAACGATGGGACACAGCATCTCCGAGGTAGCGATGAAGTGGGGATATTCCCGTAGGACCATTTCACGTGTGTACCGCGAATATCATGAATCCGGTAAAACATTAAATCTCCGACATCGCTGCCTCGGAGAAATATCCTGCAAGAACAGGACCAACGACGACTCAAGAGAATCGTTCAATGTGACAGAACTACAACCCTTCCGAAAATCGCTGCAGATTTCAATTGTTGGGCCATCAACAAGCGTCAGCGTGCGAACTGTTCAACGAAACATCATCGATATGTGCTTTCGGAGCCGAAGGCCCAATCGTGTACCCTTGGTGACTGCACGACACAAAGCTTTACGCCTCCCTTGGGCCCGTCAACACCGACACTGGACTATTGGTGGCTAAAACATATTTCCTGTATCGGGCGGATGGGCCTGCACGGGACAACCTCATGAATCCTTTGACCCTGCATGTCAGCAGCGTACTGTTCAAGCTGGGAGGCTCTGTAATGGTGTGGGGCGTGAGCAGTTGGAGTGATATGGGACCCCTGATACGTCTAGATACGACTCTGTTAGGTGCCAAGCACTTCATCATCCTGTCTGATCAGCTGCATCCATTTATGTGCATTATCCATTCCGACGGACTTGGGTAATTCCAGCAAGACAACGCACACCCCACACGTCCAGAATTGTTACAGTGTGGCTCCAGGAACATTCTTCTGAGTTTCAACACTTCCGCTGGACACCTAACTTGCCAGACATGAACATTATTGAGCATTCTGGGTTGCATTGTACGTGTTGCTCAGAAAAGACCTCCACCTCCTCGTACTCTTACAGATTTATGGGCAGCTCTGCAGGATTCATGGTGTGAATTACCTGCAGCACCAGACATTAGTCGAGTCCATTGCACGTCGTATTGCGGCACTTCTGCGTTCTCGCCGGGGCCCTACACGATAATAGCCAGGTGTCCGAGTCTCTTTGGCTCTTCAGTGTATATCCTGCAGTTAGTTGTTATCCCTCAGGAATTTCCTTAGAATCTTAGCTGGTACCTCGTTTTCCAGGTTGCTAAGTATTTCAAAGGTGTTTTGCTGACTTGTCGGGTGGTAAGTGTCACGATTGGTTAATTGCTGCCTTAGTTTCCCTATCACGTCGTTAAGCGTTGGGCTCTCGTAGACCACGTGGTCAGGGGCGCCCTCCAGCGCTCCACGAGGCTGTAGCCCGCTTCCCAAACCGGCACAGATATGTCGCATGTGGCACATGTCCCGTGAGAAAGAGCAACAGACCTCTACTAGGCTGAAAACACTTCAGTTGTAACCACTTTCTAATTTTTAGCAGAAGGAACAAGAGTGGCGGGATGTTTATAATGCCGATAACATAGATGACAAATATAATGCTTTCCTTAACACTTACTTTCTACGGGTAATCATATAACGTTCTTGGAAAATGCCTTTCCGAGACGGATGTCTAATATACTCCTTTGTGATGCTGACAAGGGAAGATTGAGTCAATAATTAAATCACTGAAGATTAAGGACTCTCATGGATATCATGGAGTGCCTAGCAGAATATAAAATTGCTATGCTGCAGATGTTATCCCTCTACTTAGCCATATTTGTAATTTTTCATTTAAGAATGGTCAGATTCATGAACGATTAAAGAACTCAGTAGTAAAGTCACTTTGCAAAAAGGAAGAAAGTGATAATGCAGACAATTTTATATCTATTTCTATGCCATTTGTGTTTGGTAAAGTTATTGAAAAGGCTGCGTATGTAAGGATAATTGATCATTTTATATCACACGATTTGCAGTTCGGCTATAGAAGTCGTTTAGCAACAGAAAATGCCATATTCTCTTTTCACTATGAGGTTCTGCATGGCTTAAAGAAAACGTCTCATACACTAGGTATCTTTTTTGTTTTAACTAAGGCGTTTGATTGTGTTGATCGCAAAATATTACTCCACAACTTGGACCGTTATGGAATACAGGGAGTAGCTCACAATTGGTTCACATCTTCCTTGAACAGCAGACGGCAGTATTGACCATGGCTGCTACGTGTGGGATCAGCGTTGGCGCCACTCCTGTTCCTTACTTATCTAAATGATATGGCCTCCAGTATTACAGGTAATTCTAAAATATTTCTGTTTGCTGATGACACTGGCTTGGTAGTAAAGGTTATTGTGTGCAATATTGGCTCTGTTTCAAATAGCATAGCGCAGTTCATGACACAAGTTCATGGCTTGTAGAATATAAACTAACACTAAATCGCAGTAAGACTCGGTTTTTGTAGTTGCTAACACACAATTCAACGAAACCCGACTTTTTAATTTCGCAGAAGGGGCATATGATTATTGAAACTGAACAGTTCGAATTTCTAGGTGTTCAAACAGATAGTAAACTGTCGTGGAAAGCCCACGTTCAGGATGTCGTTCAAAGACTTAATACTGAGATCTTTATTATTGGAACGTTATCTGAAGTAAGTGATCGTTCGACGCGATAATTAGTCTACTTTGCTTATTTTCATTCGCTTATGTCGTATGGTATTATATTTTTGAGCAACTCTTGCCATTCTCAAACGATATTTTTCTGGCTCAGAAACGGGCAGTTCGGGCAATAAGTGGTGTAAGCTTGCGAACCTCTTGTAGACTCCTGTTCACTAATCTGGGTATTCTGACACTGGCATCTAAATACATATATATTCCCTACTGTCGTTTCTTGTTAACAATATTGGCTTATTTTCAAGAATTAGCAGTTTTCACTCTGTCAATACTAGGTAGAAATCCAATCTGCATTTTGATCGCACTTAACTCTTGTGGAGAAACGTGTGCAGTATACTGCTGCAGCCATTTTGAATAAGCTACCACAAGAATTAAAAAATGTAAGCGGTAATCCACTCACTTTTAAGAGTTTCCTCATGGGTCACTCCTACTCTGTCGAGGAGTTCCTTGAAAAATTAAGCTGATTCCTATGTTATATTGTTGATTGCGCTTACTTAAATTTATGGTTTGATTGCTTTTGGGTTCATAAACATCAGATTTTATCTGTTATTACTTTTATGTTGTAATTTCATGAACTGACACATTCCACGACCTTGGAGGTTTGCTCCTCAATTTGGTCCTACGGATCTAGACATATAAATAAAATAAAATAAAAAATTGATATGACCTCCGACCCGTTTCGTCAGCCTCACAGGATTCCTGCCACAGCTCCTCTCCCAGCGTTTTTAATCGTAATCTTATCCCCCGCCTGAACCCCAGGATTTCAGCTGTCCTCTCAATTTTGCCGTTCTTCGCCCAGTACCATGTTTACTTTTTACGTGAAGTCTGGACCTCAGACCTGGCATCAGCAGCCAGGTGTTCGGTGCCCGGCTAATTTATCCGCGGTTTCCGCGCCTCTCACATAACGCGTCGCCGGAGGGCGCGCCTGGGCTCTGAGCACGCCCACGGCCTGCTACGGCCGCGAGTCCTCCCGCCGGCCGCACGCCTTCCTATGGCCGGCGCGATTGCGCGCCTCACGGCCGTCTGACGAGAGAGGGGCCTTACGCGCTGGCCAGAGGACACCAGCCGCTGTTAATGCGCTGCGCTCGGACCGGTTCGGGGACAGTGGGGCCGCTCTCCACTGCCTGTGACGCGTGAGGCGACGGGACGGGGTGAACCTGTTCCGCGCGGAAAACTACCACCAGGCGGGTGGGTCCGGCGTGCGGGCTGCCGGACGTTTGCCACGCCGGACATTTGCCACACTTGCCCCTTCGCCGGGTAGCTAGAGTAGCGATCCCTCAGTTGAGGGACGCTCTTCCCCGTACTACCTCTGTCCGTCTCTACATCTTACTCGCTACAGTCAGTACGTAAGGGACCTTCTTCTTTCTCATCTTGGCCAAATACAGAGCTTCTTTTCCCAAATAGAAATATTTATATCTTTTGGAAAACGAAAGCAATACGGACGATTATGTCAGTATGTAATTAGTTCCGCCAAGTATAAATATAGATTCCTCTATCAGTACGGTAGCTTCCTTTCACGCTTAATGATTGCGATAGAAACAGTTCATCGGCATGGGAGCAACAGGAAACGAACTATGTTTTGTGGCGGTGTTCGTAGCGACAAACACTTGGCTGTAGAAATGGCTTACGAAGTCACCGCCACACTTTTAATAGCGGGCCGACCGGTCCGCTGGAACAGTGAACAGAAAGATGAAAGCCCAAACACTCATATTAAATAAAAGTCGGTACTTATCTTTTATTAATGAAGATACAGTAACACAGTAGTGAACTCGGTGTCTACAGAAATCTGTCTAGTTCGAGTCGGAGCGGCTAGGTCAGCGACGGCTGACGACAAACAACAACTCTGCTGCGATGAACACACAACTGACTAGCAAGTACACAATTCGGTGGTGAGTATACAACTGAGCGGCGAGTACAGAACTGTCCTAGCGCTCGCGACTCCAGCGCTTAAGAAGCCAGAAGCCAGCGGTGGCGCGCGCAGACTTGCGGCGATTTCCTATATCGCTGGCGCTGCTTATGCGGACGGCGTCCGGACTTTGATGCTGCCAACCTTTTGGCAGCGGGCTCGGTTGGCATTACTGGCTAGGACATAACACTATGTAACGAGAAATCTAATGTACGCTAATCATCTCTTTTTGATCACTGCATTTATGCCTACTTTAATTGTTGTTGTTGTGGTCTTCAGTCCTGAGACTGGTTCGACGCAGCTCTCCATGCCACTCTATCATGTGCAAGCTTCTTCATCTCCCAGTACTCACTGCAACCTATGTCCTTCTGAATCTGCTTAGTGTATTCATTTCTTGGTCTCCCTCTATGATTTTTACGCTCCACACTGCCCTCCAATGCTAAATTTGAGATCCCTTGATGCCTCAGAACATGTCCTACCAACCGGTCTCTCCTTCTTGTCAAGTTGTGCCACAAACTCCTCTTCTCCCTAATTCTATTCAATACCTCCTCGTTAGTTATGTGATCTACGCATCTAATCTTTAGCATTCTTCCGTAGCACCACATTTCGAAAGCTTCTATTCTCTTCTTGTCCAAACTATTTATCGTCCATGTTTCACTTCCATTCATGGCTACACTCCATACAAATACTTTCAGATATGACTTCCTCACACTTAAATCTATACTCAATGTTAAAAAATTTCTCTTCTTCAGAAACGCTTTTCTTGCCATTGCCAGTCTACATTTTATATCCTCTCTACTTCGACCATCATCAGTTATTTTGCTCCCCAAATAGCAAAACTTCTTTACTACTATAAGTGTCTCATTTCCTAATCTAATACGCTCAGCATCTTCCAACTTAATTCGACTACATTCCATTATCCTCGTTTTGCTTTTGTTGATGTTCATCTTACATCCTCCTTTCAAGACACTGTCCATTCCGTTCAACTGCTCTTCCAAGTCCTTTGCTGTCTCTGACAGAATTACAATGTCGTTGGCGAACCTCAAAGTTTTTATTTCTTCTCCCTGGATTTCAATACGAACTCCGAATTTTTCTTTTGTTTCCTTTACTACTTGCTCAATATACAGATTGAATAACATCGGGGAGAGGCTACAACCCTGTCTCACTCGTCCTAACCACTGCTTCCCTTTCATGCCCCTCGACTCTTATAACTGCCATCTGCTTTCTGTACAAATTGGAAATAGCCTTTCGCTCCCTGTATTTTACCCCTGCCACCTTTAGAATTTGAAAGAGAGTATTCCAGTCAACATTGTCAAAAGCTTTCTCTAAGTCTACAAATGCTAGAAACGTAGGTTTGCCTTTCCTTAATCTTTCTTCTAAGATAAGTCGCCTCACGTGTTCCAATATTTCTACGGAATCCAAACTCATCTTCATCAAGGTCGGCTTCTACTAGTTTTTCCATTCGTCTGTAAAGAATTCGCGTTAGTATTTTGCAGCTGTGGCTTATTTAAACTGATAGTTCGGTAATTTTCCCATCTGTCAACACCTGCTTTCTTTGGGGTTGGAATTATTATATTCTTCTTGAAGTCTGAGGGTATTTCGCCTATCTCATACATCTTGCTCACCAGATGGTAGAGTTTTGTCAGGACTGGCTCTCCCAAGGCCGTCAGTAGCTCTAATGGAATGTTGTCTACTCCCAGGGCCTTGTTTCGACTCAGGTCTTTCAGTGCTCTGTCAAACTCTTCACACAGTATTGTATCTCTTTAATTACTACAACTGAATACCCAAAAGACAACAGGGAAAGAATAAATGGGTATCGGAATGTTTGAAAAGAAGAACGAGATAGTCCATATTAATTTAGTCTCTAAAAACATTAGTTAATAAAGTGTAGCGGGACAATGTTCAAAACATAACTAAAAATACGTTCACTAAATAGAGGTAAGAACATCTATGATTGACATGTCATTTAAAGTCGACTTACAATTTTAAAATGTTACAAATAAGGAAATGAAGTAATACAGAATGCTACGCTTGTAACGTACGTTGTTCTTCTGCATTATTTAGCTCTGGTATTTACAGGGTCACAGAGAAAGCATCTTAGGTTCTCGAGGGAAAAGCCGTAATTGTAATTATCTGCACTAGAACAGAAACAAGAAGGACAACTTAAGGAAAAATAATATAAACTCACAATTGACTTTGAAGCAGATAGTTCCTGTGACTTAGTATGGGCAGAGGTTATATTCGACAACCGGAATAAATTAATAACTGGCTCCTTTTGCCGACCCGCTGTCTCAGATGAAACAGTTGCTGAACAGTTCAAAGAAAACTCGAGTCTCATCACAAATAGGTACCCTACTCATACAATTATAGTTGGCAGTTACTTCAGTCTACCTTCTGCATGTTGACGAAAATACATTTTCATACCCTATTGTAAATAGAAAACAACTTCCATAATTGTTCTAAATGCTTTTTTTTAAAATTATTTTTAACAATTAGTTGACGAGGCGATTCAAATTGTAAATGGTTACGAAAACACACTTGACCTCTTGGCCACAAATAATCCTGAGCATCACGACGGACGCACGGTTTAGTGAACATGCAGTCGTAGCGAGGCTGACTTCCCTAACAAAGAAATTCACCAAAACTAAACACAAAATATATCTATTTAAGTTATTGTTGTTGTGGTCTTCATCCTGAGACTGGTTTCATGCAGCTCTCCATGCTAGTCTATCCCGTGCAAGCTTCTTCATCTCCCAGTACCTTCTGCAGCCTACATCCTTCTGAATCTGCTTAGTGTATTCATCTCTTGGTCTCCCTCTACGATTTTTAACCTCCACGCTGCCCTCTAGTACTAAATTGGTGATCCCTTGATGCCTCAGAACGGACATTTGCCACGCCGGACATTTGCCACGATCTTACCTGCTCCGCAGGGTTGGGTCCCATGTCTGCCCATCCTTCTGCTGCTCCACACTCACCGCGCGACCCGCAGTAAAGGTACTTACTGAGCCTTTCCGCTGGTTTTCTTAACATAGGACCAGAATATCTATGGATATTTCGCCACATTTCTAGAGAGAGTTTCGTTGTGGGAACTGTTAAATGCATCTCGCGTTGAAATCCGCACCAAATTTCGAACCACAGTAAAACTTCGCCAATCTTGGAGAATTTGCGCCCGTCTAAATTACACGTGCCTTTCTGGGTGCTCCTGTAGCAGCTTTCTGTCTTGTTTTGTGTACCATGGGTGATCAGTTCCGTCTGATATTAATATATTTGGTATGAATCTCTCGAGTGCTGTTGATACTATTTCTTTGAACTTAAGCCACATATGGTCTTCATAGTTTGGAAGGATTGGAGACTGTCTCTTAGACAGACGTCAACCGAATTTTTAGTTGCTTTTATAAAAATGTATATTTCGCGTTTAGTTTTGGTAAATTTCTTTGTTACGGAATTGAGCCTCGCTACGACTGTGTGTTCACTAATTCATGTACCCGTCGTGATGCTCAGGATTATTTGTGGCTAAGAGGCCAAGTGTGTTTTCGTAAGCATTTACAATTTGAATGGCCTCGTGAGCTAATTGTTCAGAATAATTTTATAAAAAGCATTTAGAACAATTATGGAAGTTTTTTTCTATCTACAGTAGGGTCTGAAAATGTATTTTTGTCAACATACGGTAGGTAGATTGAAGTCACTGCCAACTATAATTGTATGAGTAGGGTACCTATTTGCGATGAGACTCGAGTTATCTTTGAAATGTTCAGCAACTGTTTCATCTGAGACCGGGGGCCGGTAAAAGGAGTCAGTTATTAATTTATTCCGGTTGTCGAATAGAGCCTCTGTACATACTAAGTCACAGGAACTACCTGCTTCAGTGTCGCTTGTGAGCTGGAACACACATTACATTATTTTTCCTCAATTTGTGCTTCTTGTTTCTGTTGTAGTGGAGATCATTACAATTACGGCTTTTCCCTCCAAAACCTAGGATGCTTTTCCTGTGACCCTGTAAATACCAGAGCTAAAGAATGTAGAACAACAACGTATGCTACACGCATAGCATTCTGTATTACTTCCTTATTTCTAACATCTTAAAATTGTACGTCGACTTTAGATGACATGTCAATCATAGATGTTCTTATCTCTGTTTATGAACGTACTTTCAGTCATGTTTTGAACATTGTCCGGCTACACTTTATTAACTAATGTTTCGCCGCAAGGGGTATCGGATTTTAGAGGGTAAATTAATATGGAGTATGTCGTTCTTCTTTTCAAACATTCACATACCCATTTGTTCTTTCGTTATTGTTTTTTTGGCATGCAGTTGTAGTAATTAAAGTAGGCACAAATGCAGCGATCAAAAAGAAATGGTTAGCGTACATTCGAATTCTCTTTACATCGTTCCTTTCTTGTTGCTCCCATGCCGATGGACTGTTTCTATCACAATCAGTAAGCGTGAAACGAAGCTACTGTACAGACAGAGGGATCTATATTTATACTTGGCAGAACTAATTACATAATGATATAATCGTCGGAATTGCTTTCGTTTCCCAAAAGATATAAATATTTCGATTTCGGAAAAGAAGCTCTGTATTTGGCCAAGATGTCGAAGAAGAAGGTCCCTTACGTACTGATTGTATCGAGTAAGATGTGGAGACGGCGGTTTGAAAGCTGACAGAAGAAGTACGAGGAAGGGCGTCCCTTACCTGAGGGATCGCTACCTGGCGAAGGGGCAGGTGTGGCAAATGTCCGGCGTGGCAAGTGTCCGGCATGGCAAATGTCCGGCATTCAAGGAAACTATCACATCCAATACTCAATAGCCAATGAAAAGCCAACACTAAACGAATACACATTACTTTGCAATAAAGCCATCTTGCCACAGTAGAAGAAACTGCATAAATAATATCCATTCAGAACTGCGTATGATCAGCCTCGGAAATTAAATTCCCTTCACCCCATACCATACAACATTCACTCTACATGCCTAAACACAACTGCCCCCCCCCCCCCTCCCCGTCTCTCTCTTCCTCACACCCTTGTAAACACAACAGACACTCACTCACACACACACACACATGAACTGAACACTACAAACGTCAACAACACTTAAAATACGCGCGCCACATCCCAAAGAAACATGCTGCCAACCAAATGAACACTACACAGCCACAACAGCACGCAATAGCGACAAATGAAGTTCCAATCCGGTTTTACAAAGAGTACTCTACGGCATTTTCCCCTTACGTAGCTTGCGTTTGTCCTGAATCTCTCGCTGAGCACAAAGTCCAAAATGACTGGAAAAAAGCCTAGGTGACTCCAGTACATAAGAAGGGCAAAAGAACGGACCCGCAAAATTACAGACAAATATCCAAAATTGGGTTTGCTGCAGAATCGTTGAACACAATCTCAGTTCGAATATATTAAACTTTCTTGAGACCGAGAGGCTTATGTCTGCGAATCAGCGCTGTTTTAGAATGCATCGCTCGCGCGAGACTCAGCTGGCCTCTTCTCACATGATATACTGAGTACTATGGATGAAGGGCAACAGGCAGATTCCATATTTCTAGATTTCTGGGAAGCGTTTGACGTGGTGCTCCACTGCAGCGTCTTAAAGAAGGTACGAGCATATGGAAAAGGTTGACGCATATATGAATGGCTTGATGACAAATATGTTCTCCTAGACGGTGAGTGTCCATCAGAGACAGGGGTATCGTCAGGAGTATCCCAGAGAACTGCGGCAGGACCGCACTTGTTGTCTACACTCGTGAATGATTTGGTGGACGGGGTGGTCAGCAGTATGCGCTTGTTTGTTGATGATGCTGTGGTGTACGGTAAGGTGTCGAAGTTCAGTGACTGTAGAAGCATACAAGACGACCTATACAAAATTTCTAGTCGGTGTGCTGAATAGCTGCTAGCCCTAAATGTGGAGAAATTTAAGTTAATGCGGATGAGTAGGAAGATCAAACCTGTAATGTTCGGATACAGTATTATTAGTGTCCTTGAGACAGTCAAGTCGTTCAAATATCTGGGTGCAACGTTGCAAAGTAATATGAAATAAAACTGTGGTAGGGATGGCGAATGGTCGACTTCGGTTTATTGGGAGAATTTTAGGAAAGAACGGTTCACCTCTAAAGGAAACCGCATGTAGGACACTGGTACGACCTATTCTTGAATACTGTTCAAGTGTTTGGGCTCCGTATCATGTCGGACTGAAGGAAGACATCGAAGCAATTCATATTTGTTACCGGTTGTTTCGAACAACACGTAAGTGTTAGGAAGATGCTTCGAGAATTCAAATTGAAACCCCTGGAGGGAAGGCCACATTCTTTTCAAGAAACACGATTCAGAAAATTTAGAGAACCGGCGCTTGAAGCTGAATGCCACACGATTCTACAGCCGTCAACATATATTGCGCGTAAGCACCATGAAGATTAGATACGAGAAAATAGGATTCATACGGACGTCGTTTTCCTTCGATCTGTTTAAGAGTGGAGGAGGAAAAGAAATGACTAGCAGTGGTACAGGGTACCCACCTCCAGCCACCGTACGGTGGCTTGCGCAGTATCTATCTTGATGTAGACGTTGATGTAGAAAACTCTGTGATTGCCGAAAAAATCGTAGGAAATGCATGTGTATCGACAAAAGCGCAAGAAATAAACGTGTTGCCACGACACATACTAAGAAAAAAGACCAGAACATCAAAAACTGTAAGTAACACGATAATTAACACGATACATAGTGATTCTCACTTGCCTGTCTGAGGAAATGCACAATAAACAGAAGATTAAAATAGCATTTTACCGTCTGCAGATGACAAGCTGTAGATTGCGTAGCAGACTTAGAGTTACTAGCATAAACATCCATTAGGTTCATGTGAAGTATGTAAATAAATACATACATCCACTTTTTTTCCAGTGTACTACAAAACTGGAACCTTTAGACATATCGTAAATAAAAAATATTGACATCTTCAGCTCAGTGATATACCTCTGAACTCTGTATAGAAAATAATAACCTCTTTTCTGAAGTAAATATTTTTACTGTAAGTTGTTTTAAAGGTTAGCTTGTAACAACAACTTCGCAAAAGATATATAAACAAATAAACCCACTGAAAGTAGCACAAACATCGCTGAAATGTATATATCTGGACGAAAACAAAACTACATAAGGTGAAATTTCTCTCCAAAATGATAATATCTTTACATCATTGGTTAGTGTAGTACTTTTGTTTTTTGTAGGGACCGTGGCCCAAAACCCATGAACGGCAAGAACGTGACAACACTTCAGCACGTCGCAAAACGAGAGAGAGAGTGTTTCGCAGAGGAAACGGCAGTAACGAAAATATTTAGTGGAAATGTTCACACAGGTAGATCCGATTTTAAGATAAGATTCAGGTTCTTCTTCTTGTTCTTGTTCTTCTTCTTCTTTAAATCTACAGCCCCAGAAAGACCTTGGTTTGTTTAACATTCTGCCTCCACACACCTACTTTTGGAATTTTTCTCCTCCATCTTCAGAGTTCCACCTTGAAAAGATCCGGCTCCATCTCGTACTATCCACCCATCTTGCTCTCCATCAGTCTTTCCTTCTACAGGGGTATAAACTTCCTTTCATTATTCACTGGAGTACCCTGTCATATCCGGCATAGGCTTTGAGATTTGATAGTTTAGTTGTATGTTTCCCATGTATAGATTTCTGTCCTACATATGTTTATCTTATTCTCCATGACTCTAACTCTCTCACAACAGACACACAAATCTTTCGCAGGATTTTTCGTCCAGATGTTTTTAATATCATTGTTATTATAATTAGAAAGTTCTTAAATACCTTTAAGTTTACGAAAATAGTTACAATTTCTTGCCTGCATAGTTACTGTAATGCTCTGTCTAATATTTTTTTAATTCCATTTTTCGCTGCTTTTGGTGGGTAAGTTGTGCATTATAACGTACAGTGACCTTTGTGCCTTAAAAATGCACAGTTTACACACGCTCAAAAGCAGAATTAAAAGAAAAAGCAAACTGGAGCAAAATATTTGCTGAACTTCAAATGTATCAGTATGTGTCACCAACTAAATAAATGAACCCATTGATGAAGGTAACACTCCAAAGAAACATTGTTTGGGGTTTAACAGGATGAATTTTGTTTGTTCATGCCTGAACCATATTTCGACAATTACTTGTATATGGGGTACTGGGGTACTGATATTGTAGCTCAACATGTATCCACTTGGACACGTTAAATCGCTTTCCTCTCTGCAGTCTGTCTTTCCACAAGCACATCACATAACTCACCACTGGATGTTTTCTGCAATACTGTTACTGTGCCGTGAAGTGCACTACGCCTGTCAGTATAGACTGGCTGTTATGCGTCCATGTATGTTTTCAGTACCTCACCTCCTGCGCAGGGGAAAATAAACATTAATAGCTTGCTTGTGTCACACACACTTGGAGGTACAAACCAACATAAAAACATAAATAACTGTAATTATGAAGTTACTACTGATGTGATGTCGTTCAGTACAATATCTCCAGCCATCAATACAAATATCTGCACTTAGACCTCCAACACGAACAGGAATTGAGTTTCAGCCACAAGATGTATAGCTTAAAGTTAGATGTTATAGGACTCTGTGATTTGCAGTGTCAGGAAGAACACAATTTATAGTCATCTGAGCACAGGTTATCAACACAAACACAAGTTGGGATAACGCAGCAACAGAACTACTAATGAAGAAGACAATAGGTGTGCGGGAGTAATACACTGGTGTCCAAAACTAAGCAACAATCCGCTGTTTCCCCGTCCTGTGCCTAATTCACGATACAATCATACAAACTGTCAGCAGATGTCGGTACGATCGTGCTCTGGCATTTCAGTCAACTGGAAACCACGCCAATGATCACGTCAGGGCACCTGTAAAACGCATTAATGTTTGCCGGTTAGCCCCACATCCACAGTCTCTGTGCACACAGTCACAGACGGTGCAGTATGGCACAGAGAAGACGCCTACCAGATTCTCTGCGACAGAGGGCCATAGGAAGAATGGAAGCAGGACATTGGCAAACTGATGTGGTCCGATGGCTTTAACCTGAATCGTTCTGTTGTTTCTTGGATGTGGCGACATTTTATAGAGACCGAAACAATATACCGAAGAACAGGGCAGGGCCGATCACATGTGATACTAGAAAAAGAGGACCATTAATTGGCTGTAAGGGCAAGACGGCACCGCCTTAGTAATGTGCAGCAGCTGGCATCTGACCTCGCAGCATCCATTGGAAGTGTTGTGCCGAGGCAGGTGGTGTGGAGAAGCCTCCGACAAAGTGGCCTTTATTGACGGAAACCTGCTACATGTGTGCCTCTGATGCGTCTTCACAGAAGGAAATATCTAGAGTGGAGTCGTCAACATGCCATCTGGACAGTAGAACAGTGGGACAATATTCTTTTCACAGATAAATCCCGATTTGGTCTGGAGAGTGATTCTCGACCTATTCGCATCTGAAGGGAATGTGGAACACGGTTTAGAGACCCGAACGTTGTGGAAAGATATCGATATCGAGGAGGATCGCTAATCGTATGGGGTGGGATTATGTTTACCACTCGAGCACCCCTTCATGAAACTGTACAGGTGAATCGAAAAGATTTAACTGCTATCAGATATCGTGACGAGGTCTTATGAGCTCATGTACGGTTTTGTGAGGTGCTGTGCGCCCAGATTTCGTATTGGTGGACGATAAAGCTCAACCTCATACAGCGCTAGTGGTTGATGTTTTCTTGGAAACGGAAGCATGTCTGGGCGGCACCAGACAGACGGGTTGCATCACGAGAGCATCGACCAACCATTCCCGAAGAATTGCGAGAAGCGTCTTAGCGTTATTGCCTCAACATGACATTGATGATGTTAGTTACAGCACTTTCCGTCGTTTTCAGGGCTGCATTGCTGCCAGACGTGGTCAGGCCCCACATTAACGAGTTGTCGGAACGTGCGTGTTGAGTGATCGTGACACGCGGGCGCTGAGGAGGGTTGTAATGAATAATAAGAGGATCACAGCTGCAAAAGTCACTGCAAAACTGAACGTCGCATTCGCGAACCCTGTCAGCACCGAAACAATATGAAGGGAATTCCAGAAACAGGGAATTGCTGGCGGAGCTGGAATACGAAAGCAACTCACCACTGATGCAAGTATCTGTAAAAGGAAAACGTGTTGCCAAAATCATAACACTTGGACTACGGAACAATGAAAAAATACCATGTCGTCGGATGGGTCTTGTTTCACACTATTGCCAACTTTTACGTCCCAAAAGTGAAACGTCCGCGTGGCATCTTTGGTGATCCTGGGCATGGTATTCCATGAGCTCCAAGATTACTTTCCAAGGACGCATTACTACCAAGAATTATGTAATAATTTTGGCCGATAAGGTCTGTCCCATGGCAAAATGTCTGTACCACGTTTGCGATGCTGCAGGCCCCCAGGCCCCTGTTCACACGGCTCGCATTGTCCAGGACTGCTTTTGTGAACACGAGTATGAATTGTTGCAGCTCCCCTGGCCACTACGACCACCAGATGTCAAAGTTATTGAGCCTTTGTGGTCTGCTTTGGAGAGAAGAGTGCGTGATCTGTATCCACCTTCATCACCGATGACTGAACTTGTCACTATTTTGCAGTAAGAATGATGTAAGATTCCCTTGAAAGCGATACAAGAGCTGCATTTATTCATTCCCAGAAGAAGCTGTTTTGCACACCAATGGGTTTCCTATACCATATTAGGCACGGCAACGGGTTGTGGTTTTCACGTTTCCATATTTTTGTTCACTCCCTCTCCGCCACTTACCTGTAATCAATGGCCTGTAGCGATCCAGCTGCATTCTAAAGACTCTCGGATGCGGCCACTGGACTGGAAAACGGGCACCGCCAACACTGTCGTAAACTGGTTCTTAGCCCTCCCGACGTTAAGCTGTCCCACAAAGAAAACAGAATAACAGACTAAAGCTGAAAACGTGAAGGACATGCACAAGAACTTCAAGTTTAACTTGCACAAAAACTAATTTACTACCTTATAGTAGACTTCACGAGCTCTCCTAGTTCATCAACCAACACCTTCAGGTAGCCAGTGGCTGCTATGCGGCCTCCTCCAACACAGTACACGTACGGCCACTTGACAGCAAAATCTACATCTACATACATACTCCGCAATCTACCACACGGTGCGTGGCGGAGGGTACCTCGTACCACAACTAGCATCTTCTCTTCCTTTTCCACTCCCAAACAGAACGAGGGAAAAATCACTGCCTATATGCCTCTGTACGAGCCCTAATCTCTCTCATCTTTGTGGTCTTTCCGCGAAATTTAAGTTGGCGGCAGTGAAATTCTACTGCAGTCAGCGTCAAATGCTGGTTCTCTAAATTTCCTCAGTAGCGATTCACAAAAGAACGCCTCCTTTCCTCTAGAGACTCCCACACCAGTTCCTGAAGCATTTCCGTAACAATCGCGTGATGATCAAACCGATCAGTGACAAATCTAGCAGCCCGCTTCTGAATTGCTTATATGTCCTCCCTCAATCCGACCTGATAGGGATGCCAAACGCTCGAACAATACTCAAGAATAGGTCGTATTAGTGTTTTATAAGTGGTCTCCTTTACAGATGAACCACATTTTCCCAAAATTCTACCAATGAACGGAAGACGACTATCCGCCTTCCCCACAACTGCCATTACATGCTTGTCCCACTTCATATCTCTCTGCAGTGTTACGCCCAAATATTTAACCGACGTGACTGTGTCAAACGCTACACTACTAATGAAGTATTCAAACATTACAGGATTCTTTTTTTTATTCATCTGCATTAATTTATATTTATCTATATTAAGCTGCCATTCTTTACACCAATCACAAATCCTGTCCAAGTCATCTTGTATCCTCCCACAGTCACTCAACGACGACACCTAACCGTACACCACAGCATCATCAGCAAACAGCCGCACATTGGTATCCACCCTATCCAAAAGATCATTTATGTAGGTAGAAAACAACAGCGGACCTACCAGACTTCCCTGGGGCACTCCAGATGACACCCTCACCTCCGATGAACACTGACCATCGAGGACAACGTACTGGGTTCTATTACTTAAGAAGACTTCGAGCCACACCAATCCCATATGCTCGTACCTTAGTTAAGAGTCTGCAGTGGGGCACAGAGTCAAACGCTTTCCGGAAGTCACGGAATATGGCATCCGTCTGATACCCTTGATCCATGGTTCGCAAGATGTCATGTGAAAAGAGGGCGAGTTGCGTTACGCAGGAGCGATGCTTCCTAAAGCCGAGCTGATGCATGGACAGCAACTTTTCTGTCTCAAGGAAATTCATTATATTCGAACTGAGAATGTGTTCGAAAATCCTGCAAGAAACCGATGTTAAGGATATTGGTCTGTAATTTTGAGGATCCGTCCTTTTACCCTTCTTATATACAGGCGTCACCTGCGCGTTTTCCAGTCTGCAAGGACTGACTAACTAGGAGACGACACAGCATTCGTTTTTTTTTTTTTTTGTAATTTTTTAAATTTATGGTACATGACGTCCAAAACTCAGATATTAGTCCACAAAGGCGTTCGATGCAAATCACAAGAATTCTCTAGAAAATTGACTTTTAATTTTAGGAAGCGCCTTTAGTTCCATATAGTAAGGTCAAAGTATTGACAGACAGCGTGGCCCCTTGGTAGAGTCCTTGCCTGCGTTTCTGGCAGCCCTAGTTCAACTGCCAGACGTAGTAAAATTTTTAATGGATGTACATATTCTGCGACCATTTCCGTGAATAGGTAAACAAAGTATTTATTATGTAATATTCTTTTAATTTAAACGATCTTTGTCGTCAATCTTTAATAAGAGATCCCTAATTGAGAATTCGTATTTGGTATTCATATTTGCAATGAAATTGTTTATTTGTGCAATACACCTCGTAATACAGCGTCGGAGATTTGTTTCCATGGCGCAGTGCGGCAAGTCGACTTGGCGTGGACAAATCCTTGGAAGTCTTGTGTAGAAATATTGTGCCATGCTGCATCTACGGCCGTCCATAATTGCGAAAGTTTTGCCGGTAAGGGATTTTGTGCACGTACTGGCCTCTCGATTACGCCCCATGAACGTTCGATGAGGTTCACGTCGGGTGATCTGGATTGTCAAACTATTCACTCGAACTGTCCAGAATGATCTTCAAACCACTCGCGAAAAATTGTGGCCCGCTGACATTACGCAATGTCACCCATAAAAACTGAATCATTCATGGCGTCCATGAATGACTGCGAACGGTCTCCAAGTAGCCTAACCTCCAAAGTACCCACCCAGTCAGTTCCATACAATCACAGCCCACACCACTGTGAATCCACCACCGGCTCGCACAATGCCTTGTTGACAAATTGGGTTCATGGCTTAGTGGGCTCTGCGCCACTCTTGAATCTTACCATCAGCTGAAATCGTATCTCATCTGGCCACGTCACACGCGACTTTACAGTCGTCTAGCGTCCAACCGATATGGTCACGAGCCCTGGAAAGGCGATGTCACGCTGTTAGCAAACGCACTCGGGTGGGTCTCTGCTGCCATAGCCCATTAACGCCAAATTTCGCTGCGCTGTCCTATCGGATGCGTTCGTCTTACGTCCCACATTGATTTCTGCGGTTATTTCAAGCAGTGATGCTTGTCTGCTAGGACTGACAGCACTACGCAAACGCTGCTGCTCTCGGTCGTTAAATGAAGACCGTCGGCCACTAGGTTGCCTGCGTTGGAGGTAATACCTGAAATATGATATTCTCGGCACACTCTTGATGCTGTGGATATCCGAATATTGGATTTCCTAACGATTTCCGAAATGGAGTATCCCATGCATGTTGTTGCAACTACCATTCCACGCTCAAAGTCTGTTAACTTTCGTCGTGCGGCCATAATGACGTAGGAAACTTTTTCACATGAATCACTTGAACACAAATAACACCTCCGCTAATGCAGTGCCCTTTTACATCTGGCTTTGCGTTCTCAAACGGTGGTGCACACAAAATCTCGGATATATTCAGTTCTATGACCTATTTGTAGCGGAAATTTAATTAGTTGATTTATATAATGTTTGTGTGTGGTACTCAAACGTTGAAAATATGATTTATTACGAAGAAGGATGATTGTAAGGTGTTGGTGAGCGTTTTATGCGATCTATTTGACTCCTGTATTTGACTCTAACTCAAAGTTCAACGTACTTTGGTCAGAGTCAGTGCAATTCGTTTTGGATAACATTTCCTTCAGTGCTTTTTTCTTCGCTAGTACTTTCAACATTGTACTTCTCAACGCTGTTCCTAGAAAAACTGCACAATTTCATTTGTGTACCTACTTTTTCTCGTACAATATAATTTTATTGACACTTTCACTACTGTCATTGACACTTTCGTTTTCTTCGATTTTCACATTTTTGCATCTCTTCTTCAATATCTCACTAAAATGTACCAAGTGTCTCTTATGTTGAGGCATGTTTGTTACTAGTAGTTACTGGTATTTCATCATGTCAAAGAATGTGTAGGAGAGCGATGAAAGAGTTGAAATAGCGCACGTGGACACTCACCACCCATTGCGGAAAGCACATTCCCGTAACCTCTGCGTCCTCATGGACAGGTCATCTGACCTGTGTGGAGCTGACCACAAGGAATAAAATCGTGTCTTTTCTGGCTGCCAGATGTCGTGCTGTCATCAATCGCCCGGCTTCCATGGCGTGTTAGTATTGGAAGACTGCCGGCCGGAGTGGCCGAGCGGTTCTAGGCGCTGCAGTCTGGAACCTCTACGGTCGCAGGGTTAATCCTGCCTCGGGCATGGATGTGTGTGTTGTCCTTAGGTTAGTTAGGTTTAAGTAGTTCTAAGTTCTAGGGGACCGATGACCTCAGAAATTAAATCCCATAGTGCTCAGAGCCATTCGATTGGTAGACTGCAGGGGCGTCGACCTTTAGAGTATATGTATGGATCATGGTATGAATAAAGTGATATAAAGCAACTGGACTATGTTCGAATGTTGATCACCTGATACCCCTAAGAACCTCATACTCTGCCGCCACCAATCTAGCACCAGAAACCTTTATGAATATTTACCTTCCTGGTCACAAGTCAGTCGGCCATGAACATAAATCCTAATGTATTTACACTTATTTATTTACATAGATTTCAGATGGACATATAGATTACGGCGACATGTACATACACAATTATGGATGTCATACATATTATGCACATATACGGACATGCTCTAACAAAATATACATTTCAATTACATTTCTGCAGTGTCCACATGTATCTAGTGACAGAAAACTAACTGTACTTCATCTTTTTTGAAAAAATTGAAATGGCCACAATAAAAAATACTACTCGTCCGTCAATTTTAAATATTTCAGGCCCAAAATTTTTTGTGAATACATTCCATGATAATCAAGAACTCCACGTGTGGGTTTGATATGTGGTAGCGCTGGTGCGATGAGGATCAAGTCGATCCACGGTTGACATGAAGGAGGTGCGAGTTCGTCGACCAGAAGTCCCGTGATACTGTTGAGGCTGTGATTCCATAACTTCGAGATCGTACGGACGTAAAGAGCTGTAGCGCGCGCATCAACATTGACCAGGGCGAGATCTCCTCTTCGCTTGCGAATACATTCCATGATAATCAACAACTCCACGTGTGGTTTGAAAATATAATGATTTTTTCAAAACTCAAAAATCCAAACGCATGAAAAAATTTTTGGGTAGCAGATTGGATGTACCCACTTCATTTAGCATGCCGAGATTTGTTATGAAACAAATTTTCAGCCCCGTGTGATTTTTTTTACGATCGTGCTGAAATTATACCTGTACCTCCCCTTAAACAAGTAATTTGATAGGGCAGTGGAAACGGACTATTTCCCCTCTCATTTTGATATTCTGTGAAGATGTGAAAATCTCCATCTACACTACTGGCCATTAAAATTGCTACACCAAGAAGAAATGCAGATGATAAACATGTATTCATTGGACAAATATATTATACTAGAGCTGACATTTGATTACATTTTCACGCAATTTGGGTGCATAGATCCTGAGAAATCAGTACCCTGAACAACCACCTCTGGCCGTAATAACGGCCTTGATACGCCTGGGCATTGAGTCAAACAGAGCTTGGATGGTGTGTACAGGTACAGCTGCCCACGCAGCTTCAACACGATACCACAGTTCAACAAGAGTAGTGACTGGCGTATTGTGACGAGCCAGTTGCTCGGCCACCATTGACCAGACGTTTTCAATCGGTAAGAGATCTGGAGAATGTGGTGGCCAGGGCAGCAGTCGAACATTTTCTGTATCCAGAAAGGCCGGTACGGAACCTGCAACATAGGGTCGTGCATTATCCTGCTGAAATGTAGGGTTTCTCAGGGATCGAATGAAGGGCAGAGCCACGGGTCGTAACACATCTGAAATGTAACGTCCACTGTTCAAACTGCCGTCAATGCGAACAAGAGGTGACTGAAACGTGTAAGGCACCCTATCACGCCGGGTGATACGCTAGTATGGCGATGACGAATACACGTTTCCAATGTGCGTTCACCACGAGGTCGTCAAACACGGATGCGACCATCATGATGCTGTAAACAGAACCTGGATTCATCCGAAAAAATGACGTTTTGCCATTCGTGCACCAAGGTTAGTCGTTGAGTATACCATCGCAGGCGCTCCTGTCTCTGATGCAGCGTCAAGGGTAATCGCAGCCACGGTCTCCGAGCTGATAGCCCATGCTGCTGCAAACGTCGTCGAAGTGTTCGTGCAGATGGTTGTTGTCTTACAAACGTCCTTATCTGTTGACTCAGGGATCGAGACGTGGCTGCACGATACGTTACAGCCATGCCGATAAAAGGCCTGTCATCTTGACTGCTAGTGATACGAGGCCGTTGGGATCCAGCACGGCGTTCCGTATCTCCGCATCTCCTGAACCCACCGATTCCATATTCTGCTAACAGTCATTGGATCTCGACCAACACGAGCAACAATGTCGCGATACGATAAACCGCAATCGCGATAGGTTACAATCCGACCTTTATCGAAGTCGGAAACGTGATGGTACGCATTTCTCCTCCTTACACGAGGCATCACAACATCGTTTCACCAAGCAACGCCGGTCGACTGCTGTTTTTGTATGAGAAATCGATTGGGAAGTTTCCTAATGTCAGCACGTAGTAGGTGTCGCCACTGGCGCCAACCTTGTGTGAATGCTCTGAAAAGCTAATCATTTGCATATCACAGCGTCTTCTTCATGTCGGTTAAATTTCGCGTCTGTAGCACATCTTCGTGGTGTAGTAATTTTAATGGCCAGTAGTGTATGTGTTTGGAGACATTTGTTCACACGCAAACAGGAAGTAGCCACTTGAGACCGAGACAGGAAGCAAGTTTGAAATTTCCTGTTGAAGAGAATTTCACCACCTGATGCTTCGTTCAAGGTCACGAGATCAAAGGATGCCGACATCCGGTCTGTGCTCGCTTACATTACGTATCGTGACTGGGCGATTTTTGACCTCCGTGGTGGCGCCCGGACGACAGACGCGCAAGTGGGGTGCGCCAAACAGCAGTACTGTACATCGCACTTCATACCATTCCTTGATGCGTACAGTTATTACGTCACGGGAAGTGGAGGTGGGCGTGCAGACGTGAGCTCTACCCGTGTGGGAGCCCTGTCTCCTGCAAACTGATTAAGTAAAGAATATGCAACAATATTATTGACACTGATTTGAATTGCGTGTCATGAGATGCTTCCTCTCCAGCACGGCTGAGTCTTTTACCTGCCAATTTTTTCTGGAAAAGGTCGTTTTACACAGAGAGTTTCCCATATTTTAAATATACGACGTTGTGTCTGTGAGTGGGTAGCACAGACGAAAATTCCTTTTGCAAATTGTTTAAGTAAAGTATATTCACACAAATTGTTTAAATGTTGTTGTTGTAGTCTTCAGCCAGTAAATTTAGGTATTTGAGTCTGGAGGTGCCAAGTCCAACGAGAAAATTCTCACAGCAGCAAATGAGCTGCATTGAATTCTGCTTGTGAGCAAACCTATTGTTCCAAATTTGTTGCAAACGTTCATACACATTATTGTAACATTTCCCTCAGATGACATGGAACAAGTATAATTATATTGTTGTTGTGGTCTTCAGTCCTGCGACTGGTTTGATGCAGCTCGCCATGCTACTCTGTCCTGTGCAAGCTTCTTCAACTCTCAGTACCTAGACTGCAACCTACATCCTTCTGAATCTGTCTAGTGAATTCATCTCTTGGTCTCCCCCTATGATTTTTACCCTCCACGCTGCCCTCCAATACTAAATTGGTGATCCCTTGATGCCTCAGAACATGTCCTACCAACCGATCCCTTCTTCTAGTCAAGTTGTGCCACAAACTCCTCTTCTCCCCAGTTCTGTTCAATACCTCCTCATTAGTTATGTGATCTACCCATGTAATCTTCAGCATTCTTCTGTAGCACCAGATTTTGAAAGCTTCTATTCTCTTCTTGTCCAAACTGTTTATCGTTCATGTTTCACTTCCACACATGGCTACACTCCATACAAATACTTTCAGAAACGACTTCTATCTATCTACTTCTATCACGCAGTATCTATCTATACTCGATGTTAACAAATTTCTCTTCTTCAGAAACGCTTTCCTTGCCATTGCCAGTCTACATTTTATATCCTCTCTACTACACCCATCATCAGTTATTTTGCTCCCCAAATAGAAAAACTCCTTTACTACTTTAAGTGTCTCATTTCCTAATCTAATTCCCTCAGCATCACCCGACTCAATTCGACTACATTCCATTATCCTCGTTTTGTTTTTGTTGATGTTGATCTTATATCCTCCTTTCAAGTCACTGTCCATTCCGTTCAACTGCTCTTCCAAGTCCTTTGCTGTCTCTGACAGAATTACAATGTCGTCGGCGAACCACAAAGTTTTTATTACATCTCCATGTATTTTAATACCTACTCTCAATTTTTCTTTTGTTTCCTTTACTGCTTGCTCAATACACATATTGAATAACATCGGGGAGAGGCTTCAACCCCGTCACACTCCCTTCCCAACCACTGCTTCCCTTTCATGTCCCTCGACTCTTATGACTGCCACCTGGTTTCTGTACAAATTGTAAATAGCCTTTCGCTCTCCGTATTTTAACCCTACCACCTTCAGATTTTGAAAAAGAATTTTCCAGTCAACTTTGTCAAAAACTTTCTCTAAGTCTACAAATGCTAGAAACGTAGGTTTGCCTTTCCTTAATCTTTCTTCTAAGATAAGTCGTATGGTCAGTATTGCCACACGTGCTCCAACATTTCTACGGAATCCAAACTGATCTTCCCCGACGTCAGCTTCTACCAGTTTTTCCATTTGTCTGTAAAGAATTTGCGTTAGTATTTTGCAGCCATGACTTATTAAACTGATAGTTCGGTAATTTTCACATCTGTCAATACCTTCTTTCTTTGGGATTGGAATTATTTTATTCTTCTTGAAGTCTGAGGGTATTTCGCCTGTCTCATACATCTTGCTCACCAGATGGTAGAGTTTTGTCAGGACTGGCCCACCCAAGGCTGTTCGTAGTTTTACAGGAATGCTGTCTACTCCTGGGGCCTTGTTTCGACTTAGGTCTTTCAGTGCTCTGACAAACTCTTCACGCAGTATCGTATCTCCCATTTTATCCTCATCTACATCCTCTTCCAGTTCCATAATACTGTCCTCAAGAACATCGCCCTTGTGTAGACCCTCTATATACTCCTTCCACCTTTATGCTTTCCCTTCGTTGCTTAGGACTGGGTTTCCATATGAGCTCTTGATATTCATACAAATGGTTCTTTTTTCTCCAAAGGTCTGTTTAATTTTCCTGTAGGCAGTATCTATCTTACCCCTAGTGAGATAAGCCTCTACATCCTAACATTTGTCCTCTAGCCATCGCTGCTTAGCCATTTTGTATTTCCTGTCGATCTCATTTTTGAGACGTTTGTATTCCTTTTTGCCTGCTTCATTTACTGCATTTTTATATTTTTTCCTTTCATCAATTAAATTCAATATTTCTTCTGTTACCCAAGGATTTCTACTAGTCCTCGACTTTTTACCTACTTGATGCTCTGCTGCCTTCACTTCATCACTCAAAGCTGCCCATTCCTCTTCTACTGTATTTCTTTCCCCCATTCCTGTCAATTGTTCCCTTATGCTCTGCCTGAAACTCTGTACAACCTCTTGTTTAGTCAGTTTATCCAGGTCCCATCTCCTTAAATTCCCACATTTTTGCAGTTTCTTAAGTTTTAATGTACAGTTCATAACCAATAGATTGTGGTCAGAGTCCGCATCTGCCCCTGGATATGTCTTATAATTTAAAATCTGGTTCCTAAATCTCTGTCTTACCATTATATAATCTATCTGACACCTTTAAGTATCTCCAGGGTTCTTTCATGTATACAACCTTCTTTCATGATTCTTGAACGAAGTTATGCTCTGTGCAAAATTCTACCAGGAGGCTTTCTCTTCCATATCTTATTCCAGTCATCCATGACGATTAAATTTTCGTCTCCCTTCACTATGTGAATAATTTCTTTTATCTCATCATACATTTCATCAATTTCTTCATCGTCTGCAGAGCTAGTTGGCATATAAACTTGTAGTACTGTAGTAGGCGTGGGCTTCGTGTGTATCTTGGCCACAATAATGCGTTCACTATGTAGCTTACCCGCACTCCTATTTTGATTCATTATTAAACAAATTCATGCATTAGCCCTATTTGATTTTGTATTTATAACCCTGTATTCACCTGACCAAATGTGTTGTTCCTCCTGCACCGAACTTCACTAATTCCCACTATCTCTAACTTTAACCAATCCACTTCCCTTTTTAAATTTTGTAACCTACCTGCGCGATTAAGGGATCTGACATTCCACGCTCCGATCTGTAGAGCGCCAGTTTTCTTTCTCCTGATAACGACGTCCTCTTGAGTAATCCCCGCCCGGAGATCCGAATGGGGGACTATTTTACCTCCGGCATATTTTACCCAAGAGGACGCCATCATCATTTAACCGTACAGTAAAGCTGAATGCCCTCGGGAAAAATTGCGACTGTAGTTTCCCCTTGCTTTCAGCCGTTCGCAGTACGAGCACAGCAAGGCCGTTTTCGTTAGTGTTACAAGGCCAGATAAGTCAATCATCCAGACTGTTACCCCTGCAACTACTGAAAAGGCTGCTGCCCCTCTTCAGGAACCACACATTTGTCTGGCCTCTCAACAGATACCCCTCCGTTGTGGTTGCACCTTCGGTACGGCTATCTGTATCGCTGAGGCACGCAAGCCTCCCCACCACCGGCAAGGTCCATGGTTCATGGTGGGGGTGGGGGGGGGGTGGGGGGGGGTGGGGGGAATTGTTTAAATAAATATTGATAAACACCGGTATTATGAGCACACAAGACAGTCCAACAATAGTATATGGACCACACTCAGCATGTAGTTTTGTATATTCCAGAGTCTGCGTTTGGATCACGACCACGATTTATGCTACATCTTTGTCTTTGTTGTTGTTTATTAAATGTAGAGAAGATAATTTCTAATTTGTTGTTTTTTAAGATATTTGCAGTCATTTGTGATACACTGCCACTGCATAGGATGATAAATACACATTTATTTTTTGTCTTTAACTGCTGTGGTGTGGTTTGTTTCTAGGTCTTTCTTTACTTTGTCAAATACTGAGTCAACCATGGAAACGGTACAATCATTGACAACTGCAATCTGTTTCATTATTTTTGTTTCGTACCATGGTTCCCTATCTCAAATTCATACATTTGACCCTTATACTTGATTTTTCTTTTATGGTCGTATTGGAAACATTTCAACAGGTTTCTTTCTTTGAAAATTATTATCTTACGGAATTAGTTTCAATACCTGCAAATATTCAAATCATTTGATACGGTCAAACAACGCAGACTCAAAACTTAAGGAGTTCTCATCTCATCCGTTGCACATCAGTGCGTGAAACTGCTGCTTACTGAGAGACACGACGTTATTTGTGAAAAATGCATGCCCACTTCAATTTGTATTGAAAGCGCCCTCAATAGCGTGATCGTTACAATATTTTTGACAAATATGGCAATCCTGTGGATTTAGAGAAATTTTCTTCCCGTATTGGATCATTGAAAGGGTTCGAAGAAAGAATGTACTTACCTTCAATTTACCAAAGTTAGTCTGACCATAGCTTTGTTGTGTTTTCATGCGTGCAGCATGCTGTTAAGAAGTATCTAGAAAAAGTTGTCTACCACGTAAATTGTCTCGCCCGACCGTATTTACGTTACTGTCTTTGAATTCATCCAACATACAACACACATCAATGCAAAATTGTGTTCTGAAGGTTAGTACTTTCTTTCGCCTACTCCTGCTACTGTTTTCAAAGGAAATAGCGAAATAATTGGCATATTCTGTACGTGGAAATAATGGGGCTTAAGTCCGGAAATTGTGACTTAAGTTTCCTGTATTTAACCTAACTCTATTTAAATGGGAGTTGGAAGACCTAATCTGCAGGAGCTGGTGTTTTGTTCATAATGATGTCAGGTTCCATGGGATGGTGAATGTTTACCTTTTTCCTTCTAGAGTAATTGTTGCATGGACTTATAATCTATCGACATACCTATTTAACTTGACTAAGATACAGCGGTTTTTACTATACGGTCTTCTGCAATTTGGACACTATTAAAGAGAAAATTCGGCTTTATATAAACGACATTGTTATTGGAAACTTGTTTTCTGAGTATGGCGTCAGAGATTTTTGTTGGAGTCGCTGTACTGCTTTTCATGAACAGCATCATCCCGTTATCAGATTATAAGGAACTGACCAACAACGCTGTAGTCGAGTCATCTTCATAAGACACTTAACAGCGCTGTTGCCAGATTTCCGTCACGTGGCAGTAACAGCTGCAAGCCAAACCAACGGTCGTCTATATAGCTGCGATAACACTGCAGCTTCCCGTAGAGACATATGCGAAATTGCATTACACGATGCGTGCATGTAGACAGACACGCGAAACTGCTGCTCCAAGAACCCTGGAAGCGTCAGGGATGTTTTCATGCCGACTCGACTATAGATAAGATCTCAAAAACTGGAGGTGACCGTAAATCTGCCGACTGGCTGAGACTGCCAACACCAGAGGGTACCGATGAGACGATGTACGCTAGCACACGAAAAAGTTTAGTCATCTCGGCGCATTCCAGATACCAAGCTCAGATAGCGCTGGCAGTAGCACCTGTATACAAGGCAGACGTGAAGTTGTCTGGGTGTAAAACTGCACTTTTTAGCACTGCCATTAAACCACATAACACAGAGAGCCAAGTCTGTGTCATTTCAAGGGAAAGATACAAGAGACATAAATAATTTTCTGTGTGATTTATTATACTTGTACGAGAACAGTACGCAACGACACAGCATTACAACGGTGCAGTAAACACGACGTTACAAGGCCTCAAAAATCTCTGTCAACCGCTAGCATTTACAGAATAGCGCTGCTGGTGCAGATTCGATCCGTCATATAGCATTACTCACCTACCGAATAAATGTTGTTAGTTGCAATTTTTTCGAGCAAGGCAAAATTAATTAAATATATTGAAATGAAATGAATCCGTGGCTGGGGGGGGGGGGGGGAGAAATCAGATAGAACGCAATGAAGTTAGTGGAAAACCTTTCACTTAGGCTGTGTATTGAATATTTAGTGTCATCTGAAAATTTCTGACGAATTTAGTCACTAATTCGGCTTTGCTGTTTATCAGGAGCTACCGCTTTCCCCTTTAACTCATATAACTTAGTGTCATTGCATACTCATTGATTTCATACCCATCAATCTATTCAATTCGTGTATTTAATTAATTCACTTGATACGAAATTTGATGAGCGAAGTCTTTACGATCACTGCCCACAGTGAATCTGTATGCCATGCAGTTCAGCTGCAGGCACGTGACTCGGCAAGGCAAGTACAAACTGAGGCGACAATTTGTGGCACTCCTTTTGATATCCTGTTGGACCTCTTTTTGCCTGGCTTACAGCAACAGTTCGATGTGACATGGACTCAACAAGCCGCTGAAAATTCGCTACAGAAATATGCTGCCTCTATAACCGTCCATAATTCCGAATGTGTTGGCCAGTGCAGGATTCTGTGCACGCACGATTATGTCCCATGAACGTACGACGGGGTTCATCCTGGGCGATATGGATGGCCAGATCATTCGCTCGCATTTTCCAGAAAGTTCTTCAGATTAATTCCGAAGAATTTTGGCCCGGTGACATGATATTGTTGTCGGGGAATAGTTGCAAGTGGTTTCCAGGTAGGCGAATGTAACCATTTCCAGTCAACTATCGGTTCAGTTGCACCAGAGAGCACCGCACCACAATCGATAAGCCGCGCTCGAAACGCTCGGAGCGCAGCAGCTGTAGGGGTTGGCAGTACTAACTGTACTGAGGTCTTCCAGGGGCAGCAGCTGCCAACCCATGGACATCACGTGTATGCATAGCGATTGGACGAAGCCTTGTTAAATACCGGAGCACTGAGCTACAGTGGAGAGAGTCTGAACCCCTCCACCATCCTCCACACCTATAATCCCTCATCCGCCCTATCCTCTGCTACACCCACCCTGCCTGGATCTCCGCCCCCCCCCCCCCCTACCTTTTACAAATCCCTTCAAATCGTAGAACGCCATGCTCTCTGCCTCACCTATCGCATCTGTCTCCCTTCCCCCAAGCGGCTCCTGTATAATTTTATTCCGTTCCTGCACCTCCTCCTTTTCCTCGGATATGGATCCTCTACACCTCCCATAAACTTCATCCCCCTCACCCACTTGTCTTTACCATCCTCTCCCACCCCCATCCACTGCAGTGCCTGTATTACCACATCCTGCCTGCTCTCCATCTCTCCACTCTCCATACCCTCTCCCAAGGTGGCTCCCGCCAGCTCCCCCTCCCTGATGATGCCCTCCTCCCCTCCATCTACCCCTCCTACCAACTTTGATCCTCCCCTTCCACATCCTATATTTCTTTCCTTAGGGCACCCTCTCTCCCTTCATCCCCCCATGGGCTTCCCCTACCCCTCTGTACCTTCTTTTCTCCCCCTCCCATCTCCTCTGCCACCTGGCATTCACAGTCTCCCCTCTCCCTCCTCCCCCACCTTTTCCGCTTTTGGCAGGTCCCCGGACTCACACACATCAAGTGGACATTCGCACGCCGGAAATCGTTGCCAACGGTTCTGTGTGTGCTGTTGAGTTAGTGCTTCAGTGTTTTCACCGCCCACGCTCCATCGTTCTCGTGTGTCATCTCAGTCATCAGTGTTCGTGTACAGAGCTGACCATTTTTTATTTTCCTACACCTGTGAATGGCTCCGTGTTTTTTACTCATGTGTTTAGTGATTTTTGTCCACCATTATGTTTTGTTTTTCTGTGTCTTCCTTGTTTCTATTTGTACTGTCTGTGGCCGAAGAGCGGCGTACTATTGCCGGCCCACCTTTTGTCTAAGGTGTTAAAATAACAATAAAGGAAGAAAAAAGCTACGGCGGACAGTTCTCTTCAGTGCGCCGACTCGTGTACAGTCTCCAGTTACAGCCGTGTCTACGAGCTGCAGTGCTCGTCTGTCGTCTTTGAGACTCAGGCTCCATAGTCACAGTAGGCCAACTCTGGATTCTACGTGCAGATCACTCAGTGGCACAGTGAGCGGACTTTAATATTTTAGAGGACTTGTAATAATTTCAAACGCCTAATTGTGCTGGACATGTCACAAGAAGAAGCATCACTTAAGTTGAGATTTCCGTAATAAATATCATTTTGTTGCTAATTGTAGTGAATCTTTCTTTCTGAAGATACACCGTCCTCCTGCATCCTCAACAAAGGGGGCCCAGTCCATTCCGTGTGCACACAGCCCACACCGTTGTGGAGCCGCCACCAGCTTGCACAGTGGCTTGTTGACAACTTGGGTCCACGGCTTCGTGTGGTCTGCGCCACATTCGAACTCTACCGTCGCTCCTTACCGATTGAAATCCGGAGTCATCTGATCAGGCTAAGGTTTTCCAGTCTGTCACATCCCGTCAAAGCCTCTCTGTACTAGAATGAAGTAGGTGCGAACTGCGTAGCGCAATCAGGACGTTAACGACAATGGGTTAGTTATAAATTTCTGTCAACCTTTATATCGGAGATGAGAGGTAGAGAATCTCCTTGGTTTGAAGCAAATAAGTTTCCTGAAAATTGTTTACAGAATTGCAATAGGCAGAAAAGATTGGTTAGTTTCTATCAATTTTATTCTCACATATACTTATGTGAGGTGTTGGACCATAAACCACTTAGTAAGATTCAGTCTATTTATTTGGACTAGCTACTTCAAAGCTAATTGCTGGTACATATAACAAACAAGTCCAAAGCAATCACTTGTTCTTGGTTAGCTCTGAAATCTCTCTAAGTAACTGAGACAAAGACTGACAGCCTCTGTTCAACACTATTCCAATGAAAGTCTAAAAATCCTACTTGACCTGCAGTTCCTGAGTGTCCACCAGAGTCCATCACCGTCTTCTCGTAGTTGAAGTCTTTATCAGCTGTATTGGCTGCTATGGGCCTACTCAGCCCCACTGGCGTCTTGCTGCGGAATCTCCAAACTGCCACCACTGGCTCTGAATCTGCATCTGAATCTCTGCTTCTAGCTATTCCGCTGCCTGGCCTTTTATTTCGTTTCTCATGTACTTGGGTGCACAGGAGTTAATTTGTTTCACACGACCCTTTGACTGACACTCTCTCTTGCTGTATTATCGCCCTGGTGTTTGCGCCTTCCATTGCGCAGGTTTGATTCATGCTGCTTCCTCTGGTAGGAAGTCAAACACTAAGTTATTTGATCAACAAGCCATACTTGGCAGCCTCCGCCTCTTACCTTGTCCCTACGGCCTGGTGGACTATTTCTTAATGTCGACTGGCTGTTCGCCTATGGAGCCTGGACTATGGTCACAAAAGCAAGAAGAAAAATTAAAATTTTCTACGGTCACAACAAGTCGTCTAGCGTCCAACTGATACGGTCAGGAGCCCAGGAGAAGCGCTGCAGGCCACGTCGTGCTGTCAGCAAAGGCTCTCGCGTCGGTCGTCTGCTGCCATAACCTGTTAGCGCCAAATTGCGCCGCACTGTCCTAATGGATACGTCGATGGCACGTCGTAAATTCATTTCTGTGTTTATTTCACGAAGTGTTGCAACTCTGATAGCTCTGACAATTCTACGCAGGCAATTCTACGTCGGCAACTGCGTTGTTCGTTGCGAGAGGTAATGCCTGAAATTTGGTATTCTCGACGCACCCCTTGACACTGTGCATCTCGGAATATTGCGTTCCGTAACGATTTCCGAAACGTAAAGTCCTATGCGTCTAGCTCCAACTGGTATTCCGCGTTCAAAGTCTGTTAATTCCCATCGTACGGTCGTAATGACGTCGAAAACCTTAAAAAATTGGACCACCTGAGTACAAATGACGGCTCCTCCTCTGGTACCGCGCGCCAGACGTCACGGACGTCGAAGACCCATAGAGGTATCTGTACCATCGCGCCGTAAGCTGTGGCGGCGCGTGACTCCTGGCCCGCATTTAGTGTGAGGGCGCCACAGTGGAACACGTGGTTAGAGCGGCCAATAGCGGCGACCCCAATAGAGTATTTAAGCGCCTGCCTGTCGTTCAGCCAGCCAACTCTAACCCCCTCTTCCTGCCTCCTCCTCAGGGCTCCCTCTCCTCCCCCTCCCTCCTTCTGAGCGGCTTTCCCCTCCTACTCCCCCTCCATCTCTTGTGCCTCCTTTCAGTGTCTCTGCGCTCCCTCCTGCCCTGTCTTCCCTCTTCCTCTCCCGCCCCACGTGTCTCCTGCCTCTTCGTGAACCCACGGTTGCCCCTCCTCTCTTCATCCCGCCGCTTCCCCAGCTGCCCCATGCTCTCCCCTCATTTTCCATCCACTCTGACCTTTCCCTCAGCAGGTCCCACCTGGTAGTTTTATTCTTCGTCGTGTGTGCTCCAAGTGGGTTTTAAGTGTGTTGTTTTGGAGTGTTTTTAATACTGTGGCCAACTTTTAACCTGTGCATGCGCATTCAGTGTCTTCTCTGTGTTTTAAGAATCGCCAACTGTGTTTTTTAACTTTCTGGTGACTTTTTTAACTGTCCCCCATGAACGTCTACATGTCAGTGTATTTTTACCTGCATTTTCTCCCCTTACTCTGTTTTATGTCCCCCTTTTTTATCTTCTTACATATGTATCATTTTATTCTTGTTTTAGTTGTCGTGTCGCTCGGCTGAAGAGCGGCGGATTGTGCCGCTGACAGCCCTCCCCTGCCCATATGGGGCAGGGGAATGAAATCACAATTAAGAAAAAAAAAAAAGCTCAGCAGTAGTCTAACACCGCGTGCATCTCAGTACATATCGCCTCAGACAGCGTATTGACTTCCGTGTTTCTTTTCCAGTGGACGTGGTTGTCTTGTTTGTTTCGTTACTCTGTTGTTTGTTCTTGTTGTGTCGTAACGTCCTCCCTTGGTCATGTCCATCCTCTCCCGTTGTGTTGTTCGCGGGCCACTCCGCAGATCCCGCTGTGTTTCCATCACCACTGCCCCACGACCGTTCCGGTCGTCGTTACGTCGTTACCACCTCCAATGCACTGACCTTTTATATCTTGTGTATGCAGTATTACTGCTATCTGTATATGTGCATTTCGCTGTCTCATGACTTCCGTCAACTCGATGTATAGCAGTTTCTGCATATCATTCTGTAGCAATTATTATTAGTATCGTTTTCAGCGTCGTCTAAAAGATATCAGAGCTAGTTCTCATTTTCTTGTTTATATATTTGTGTGTCTCGTAACTTTAGTACTGTAGATTTACGCCGTCTACAACGCCACAGTCGAGTAGTTTGAAAGTTCTAGAGCAGCCAGTTGGTAGTCTCAGTTCGTTGTCTGCCTGTGTGCCATCCGCTTGTTTTCAGTGACATAGTATCTACTTTAGGCAGCAGTGAGAACCCTGAAGAGCAGATTTTAGTGCTACTTTATTCCCCTCGTTTATAGTTTGTGGCGCTGCAGTCACGGACTGTGTGGCAAGTCCCGGCAGAGGTTCGAGTCCTCCCTCGGGCATGGTTGTGTGTATTTGTCCTTAGGATAATTTAGGTTAAGTAGTGTGTAAGCTTAGGGACTGATGACCTTAGCAGTTAAGTCCCATAAGATTTCACACACATTTGAACATTTTTTTTATAGTTTGTGTACGTTCCAATCCCATTACCGCCACAGATAGGTAATTTTATTTTCCGGGGTCCATTTTACTTTTTCAGGTCCTCCTGACTGCTTTATTTGTAATTTCTGAGATTTTATTCTCTTTTTTTACACAGTACGATATGGACAGGTGTAATACTTGTTGTGAGTGGACACAAGAGGAATTGGCTGCCCTCTGTAACAAACACACGGTAGCTGCATTCGCCACAGTTGGCAGGCTTCTGACTACTGCTGAAAGCTATGGCGACATAGAAGCGCCAGCGACGAGACCTGCAACGCCTCTGGAGTAGTGGGGAAAGGGTGGTGTCACCCCACATTGTGGGTTACCTACATCAGGGGCAAAAATACATTCAGGTGCAAACCTATTGTGATGCTAATTGATTTATGACCCCCTGGGGGGGTCGATTTGTGACGCCCCTGGAAATAATCTGTCTCCTCAGAAACCCCCTCTCTTACCCTATCCTTCCTCCTCCTCCTCCCCCACCCCCCTGGCAAATCCCAAATCCCCCCCCCCTCTCTCAAATTTAAAGAATTTGGCAGCAGCAAACAGCATCAAAGCCACACTATATGACAGTAAAGCTAAATATGGAACTACATTCAAGATATAGTTGATAAGAAGTACTTGAACGTATTCAGATCCAAACGAAATAACAAATCTAACCTTGAAATAGCTGACAAAACATACACACACACACACACACACGTATTTGACAGCAGTGTGGTGAGCGACACAGACGTTAAATTCGACCAAAGGGAAATTACACTACTCAAAAAAGGAGTAAAATACGATAACCGACTCTAAGAAAGGTGGTAGTTACAACTAAAAGCGCAGGTGATGCTGCATAAATTAATTCAAATACAAAGCAGCAGCAGGTCACAAAGTAAGCAATGTGAGAAGCACAATAGCTTGCAATGCCGGGTCTTATTTGTTGACGTTGTCATCATGAAGTGGTACTTCTAACCGATGGTTGTTGATGACTGTGGCTTGCTGAATATAAAGTGATGTCCTTGTACTCCTGGTGCCGTATGGCAGTTCGATGAATGTAGTAAGTTGATGATTGCCGACGACTGTCACCCATTATATGTGCAGTGACGTCTTGGTACTCCACACCTGGTTCGGTATGGCAGTTCGCTGATGTGTTATGGAGAATGATATTCATTTAGCTTAATCCATTTCTTGATAGTGTTTGTTGGTACAAGATTAGTGTACTGTTTGACGTTCGTTCGCATTCTTTTGACTATGCAAGGTTTATGTTTTGGGAGATGGCCGGTTACCATGCCTCAAAGTCCATGGAAAGACGTTTGTAATAATTTTTAGGATAGGAGAGAAAGGGATCTTGCTGTCTTCTGCCCTTCTTCGTCTTGCATCTTCTGGTCTTCTCTTCCTTCTTGCATTCTTCTGTGCTTCTTGGGCTAGGAATATGTGAATTTTAATGTAGGATAGATATAGGACTTTTAGGATCTGACTGTCTCTCCCAGATATTATTTGATGAGTTTGTAGATCTTAGTATTTCTTGTACCTTCATTGTAGTCTCTTAGTATCATGATTCTTCCCACGCTCGTCCGTTGAGTAGCAGTGTCGTGGCATATGAAAGGTCCTGGCTGCGCGTTGTCCTCTTGAAGTCCAACATGGTTGACCTGTATTTCCAGTATCATGTTGGTCTTCACATTGTAATCGTTACCGTAAGTGCTTTCTCAACATGTCTGTTCCCTCTCCGTCGCTATCTCGAAGCATCTAGTGTTGAGGGAGCTGGCGATTGATGTTGGTGGCGATGTCCATCTGACTCGTACCTTTTTTTAGTTTTACAGGCATTTATTATTGATATTTGCAACAACTTATGACGCAACATAATGCAAAAAATTTTTTTGACGGTTGCAAAAAGATAATCTAATTAAAGCATATATATATATATATATATATATATATATATATATATATATATATATATTTATTTATTTATTTTTTTATAGCCTACCACTCCTTCATTCTTTTATTAGTTGTGTGTCGTTTATTGTTTGTGTGCATGTTGCAGTGTACTCAATGATACAAGAAAATTGTTAGTTTGTTTTGATCTCTCTTTCTTTCCTTTAATTAATGTGTTAGTTTGTTGATTATTTAATTATCTTTTATTTAGTGATTAGTATAAGATATGAGATCTCTTTTGCCCCTTTGTGTCTTTTCTTTTCTTTTACTGTTCTTTTCATTCGCATGCTTTTAAATCTCACGTGGTAGATGCCAATAAACTTACCTGTTTCTGGGTTCGTTAGCTCTAAGGCATTTTCGTGAGTGATTCTGTAAATTATCGTCGGCCCTTTACAGACTACAAAAAATTTACGGCATTTCTTTTGGCTTTTGTGTGAAAGGCAATGTGTCTTTACGAATACTTTCTGGCCCAAGATGAAGCGCTTCTCTGTGGCAGACTTGTCTTGGGTGATCTTACGTCTCATTGCTGCTGAGCGAATGTCCCATAAGGCAGAAGCGACGATTTGTCTGTGTTGCTTTCGGGTAATTATTGGAAATTTAATGATTTCTTTTATTTTTTCTGGTGGATCTATATTTTTTAATGCTGTAATTGATGGATAAGTTGTGGTACTATGTGATGCTGATTCTTTATTGGAAATATTCGTAAGTCCCTGTTTATCTGAATTGTGGCTATTGTCAGTTTTTTCTAATTTTGATTTATCTATTTCGAAGAAATGAATGTTCTGTTTTTATTGTGTTAATGGGTGGACGTTAGTTTGCCTAACCTCTTCCGTATTTTCCCGTCAATCTTAACATTTTTCAGGATTCGGTGGCCTAACTTCTACTTCTGGTTTCCCTTCGCTGTGTTGTTCTTGTCTCTGTGGACCATGATTTCCTCTGTAATTATTGGCGTCCTTATCTCGCCAGTTGCTGTTTCTGGCATCGTGACCTCTTTCAAAGTACCCTTGACCGTGGCATTTTGATTCCTCAACCCATGTCCACCACTGTATGAGTGTCCATTACCATTCATGATTCGGTACCAGTTATTCTGGTTCCCGTTTCTATGCCAATTATCTCCATTATACCACTGTCCTGAGCTGTTAAATTGCCTGAAATTATTATTATTAGGGTTACGATTATTATCATTAGAATGTTCGTTCCTAGTCCTCTCCTTTTACTGTTCCCTTTTCTTTCTCCTCGTTTTCTTTAAACACGAATTCGAGCTCCCTTAAGACCTCTTTGAATTCCTCGTTATTTTCATTTTTTCTACGGTCGCCTGGTGATACTTTAGCGGTAACGTCGTTCTACATAGACGTATCAGCTCTCCCTTACTGTATGGTTTGACTAGGCATTGATTTTTTTGTCCATTGTGTCAAAGAATTTTACAACGCTTTGCTCCCCAGAGTTTTCATTTGGTGTCACCTGAAGTAACTCGTATTTAATTTTGTTTTGCGCCTCCTTAGACCAATATCTTCCGAGAAATGCTGTCTTGAACTGTAGGTAAGACGTACAGGTAGCAGCGATCTTTTGCATCACCTCCGCTACTGTCCCTGACATGGGTGCACAAATAAAGTCAAGTTTGTGAGCCAAGTTCCAATGATTTGGCAAGCCTACCTGGAACTGATCGATGAATGTGTGTGCATGCAAGCTACCGCCTTCTTCCTTGAAATGTTGGAATTTTCTAACTGTAAAAAAGTGATCTGTATCCTATCTACTCATAAATCCGGGTTGTGGCTGATTCATAGACTTAAATAATCTGACACTGCTTGTGTTGCCTTGCCTATTCTCTGGCAATCCACTGCCTGTCTGCATATTCTCCATTTATTGACCCATATTGGCATAATATCATAACATTGGTGAACAAAAGTGATGTTCGTTTGCATCTACTCTCGTCTTTCGCAGTACTGTACCTGTGCTACTGTTATATGTGTCATCGGATTTACTGGTTCAGTCGCCTGTCCTTCCATGGGTATCGGCTGCCTGTATGTGTCCCGTTTTTCTAGACACTGTGCCTGGTTCTGTGGCGTGTCATGTGTCATTTTAGTCGGGGCTTTCTGTTTCAACTTCTGCGCGAGTGTTTCTGTTGGTCTTTGTTCTACTTGAACTTTCTTAGACGGCGCGTGTTCATGTACTGAATTAATGCTTGACGTATCAGTTGTTTCGCTACAGGTGTAATCGGTTTCGATCTTTCCTTCGATATTTTGTATCAACTCCGTTCGAAGCTCTTCAAACTGATCTTTAAATGAAACAACAAGTTTTCTGTTACCAGTCACCGTTTTATTTATTTCCACGACACGTTTCAAACGTTTAAACCTCCATCATCGGGTGGATATACATGAGTTAGTATGACATCTGTGTGTGTGTTGTGTTACGAATTTTGGAGGAACTTGTGGCAGTACCTAGTGGAGAAACAAGACACTATTTCAGAACATGATTTTGGATTTCTTCTGACAAAAAATTAAACTGATATCTAATGGTAAGCATAAAATAAGTAAACTAAAGTACCTCCAGTGGTCACAGGTTCCTTTCGCTGTCGTAACACATCACATGTTTACTGACACATTTGTAAACAAATATGGCGTCTGGAATCTGCTGGGTGCAAGGTTCGTATAGCAGAAGAGAAGACATAATCGCAAATTGCAAAGAATACATCTGTAATAATGTTGTTACATCGTAACAACATTATTACAGAATAATTGTTTAAAGCATTTGGTGGTGTTTGTTTTGAGGTCTCGAATATATGTGTGTGTACTTCGGGTGGCATATAAATCCAATTTTGACAAGTTAAAACAGCTTAACAGTCGTACTCGGTTATAGAATCAGGTGAAATGTTAAAATGGCTTAAACTTCACACTTGTCAACAACAATCAGGTGAAATATTACAGACTTGAAGTACAATAATCATATTGGCTACAGCAGTAAAATCATACACAGATGACACTATTTGATTGGGATTAATAGATGTGAGAAGCTGGAGGCAGAAGGAGAGGAAGAGAGAGAGATAGAGAAAGAAGAGAGAGAGAGAGAGAGAGAGGGTGGAAAGAGTGATTATATGAGAGCAAACATTTACATGGCAAGGGGTCTTAAGATTACATGTTACATATATTAGCTGGCTAAAGGTTGGGGTAATACATTGGTTAATGTTATAAAGTATGCAGAAGGATATACAATTTGTGCCAGTAAGTTCGCATTTAAAATTAAACTGATCTTTGTTTTTAAGTTCTATTTTATTGATCCGCTGATCATATTTTTTCAGTGCAACTTTTGCAACCTTGCTTTGAATCGCATGTTCTTCCGAAATTTGTATTGTTGTTCGAATGGCCTTTTTCGTAAAACGTTCCACTTTTTTGTCAAGGTTTACGATGTTCAATTGGACCTTGCCCCCGTCAGTGCGTAATTGCACCTGACCTTGAGTTAGTATCTGAATTCTTTCCCTAGATTCTTTCGCGTCTCTATTTATCTGAGTGATCCATCAATTCTAACAATCTTTTCTTCCATCTGGATGTTAACCTATTGAATCTGTGTCTTAATCTCTTGTCTCAATTCCTGATTATCCTGTTTCAATTCCTGATACTGTTTCGTCATCTGTGTATTAATATACTGATTCTGTTTCGCTATTTGTGTCGTTATACTATCGTTCATTTTTTGTAACATCTGCATGATCGCGTTCTGTCCAGTAACTCTACCTTCGGCTGAACTGTGTGTTTTCGATCTATTGTTTTCTACTCGGCCACTTACGTCGTTTACTGGACTGTGCTGTGACGTTTCTAAGTTCGATAACTGCAACAATCCGTGCTGTCTGCCGTATTGCTCTTTATGTTGAGGATTAGTTGCGTTTGTCATTGAACCATTTCGTGGCGCAAACAACTCCGCCCACTGCCCTCTCTGTTGTGTATGTCTTACGTTTGCAGGTACAGCTGCGTCTGTAACTCTACAGAATACTGTGCCTGTTGCTGAGGCATACTTAGAATGTGTACAAGAGGTTCGACGTATTCTAAATGTTCCCCCTCTTCCTCGCTGTATACTTCTCTTTGAACGTTAAATAACTGCCGGTTCATTGACTGCATTGACGCGTATTCTGTCCCTGAATATGCGGCAAACAAACGAGTTTCTTGAGTTCGTTTCGCTGCAAATATTTGCCATTTCCTGCGTGGGCTGTCTATTTCTGGCTCAGAATGTGCCCTACACGGAATTTCGTATTCTGAAAATTCAGTGTTCTCGTCCCTTCGATTCCCATCTGTCTGATCTGCCTCAATTCTATCCAAATCGACCTGAGCCTGCTGATTCTGCAGCTCACCGACTGTCCAATCCTCTGGTTCACCGTCTGTCCTATTCTCAACGAGCTCGTTTACTTGCTGTTTATCTGGTTGATTCTCCCCCATCTTGTCTACTTGCTGTCTATCACGTAACCTTTTGGCTTGCGCTCTCGTTAACGTGGAAGTTCTTTCAACACACCACAATCCTATCTACAAAAATGTACGACCACTTACCAGTTGGTTGAACCAACAACAACAACGACGTGAAATCTCGGCCACTGTTCTGTCTGCTCTGCTACAATCTGCAGCTGTGCGCTTGCAAAGGAAGTAAAAACATTACTTCTTAATTATAACTTATCTGATACTGCGTCACTGCGTCACTCTGCGTCTGTGCCTATCACCTGAAAATCCTATGCCCTAAGAGCTACTCAAAAATCGTAAAAATCCAAAAATTTTCCAACACAATAACACAAGACTTTTTTACTACAATTCTGCTTTCCTCGCTCTTTGCAAATAACTCTTTAAGACATGAAAGAAAATTTTTCAAAGTGATAATGCACCATAACATAAATTTTTTTTCTCCAATTAACTAAATTTCTTTTTTTCAAAAAATTACAATTATTTGCTTCTCCCTTAACTTAACGTTGCATAAATATCAACAAACTTTCTGTAACATAAAAAAAATTTTTCTTTCTAAGATTGCGACCTGCCATACCTAACTATCATCTATCACCTACTTTGACACTGTCTTATCTTCGTAACCTACCTATCATATCTATCCTAGCAGGGTCGCCATTTTCTGTCAGTGTGTGGGTGTTATGTTGACGAGTTGTGCAACGGATTGACCTGACAGTACCCTTTGGCTCCTGCAAGAAGCAATTTCCACCACACATTACTACAGAAGTCAGACAGATGCTCCTAACGTACCAAAAAGAAATGCCTGAAAAACTTTCAGCAATAAATATCTTTTGGAGTCGTCCACTGTAAAGAAAAGACACAAAAATATTCTATTTTCTTACGTAACTAGCGGGATGCTTGGGTACTGGAGTAGTGATAGTGTCAGAAAAACATTAAATGAACGGAAAAGTGAAACTTTTATTTATAAACTAATGCACAAATTTCTTGGTTCTTTTTGGAATAGGAGGTTACCTCTTATATATAGGAATCCTGTTAATGACATTTATATACAAAGTGTGGGAAAGCTCTTTTAGACGGCCGCAGTGGCCGAGCGGTTAAAGGCGCTACAGTTTGGAACCGCACGACCGCTACGGTCGCAGGTTCGAATCCTGCCTCGGGCATGGATGTGTGTGATGTCCTTAGGTTAGTTAGGTTTAAGTAGTTCTAAGTTCTAGGGGACTTATGACCACAGCAGTTGAGTCCCATAGTGCTCAGAGCCATGTGCACCATGTGCAAAGCTCTTTTATCCCTTTTCTTTAAGAATGTTGTTTACTCGGCAGAATGGCTGAGAGCCATGCCTACTCAACTTGTAAGATTATCCAATTGAATTTCTCTAAGTACGGTCGAGGCTGTCACATGAGAAATGTAATGGAGTGATGTGAATGAAGTATGTTATTTCTAATGGGGGAAAGATGGGGCTTCCCTACACTGTAGTGCACAATACCGTGAGCTGTGATGACTGCTGCCTGGCTGGCCGGTGTGGCCGAGCGGTTCTAGGTGCTTCAGTCTGGAACCAAGCGACCGTTACAGTCACAGGTTCGAATCCTGCCTCGGGCATGGATATGTGTGCTGTCCTTAGGTTAGTTAGGTTTAAGTAGTTTTAAGTTCTAGGGGACTGATGACCTCCGATGTTAAGTCACATAGCGCTCAGAGCCATTTGAACCATTTGACTGCTGCCTGAGTCGTTCACCACTGAAAAATAACAAAACTATCTCTTTATATCTGGATTGACCTTCGCCAATCGAACTCTCACTATGCCTTGATGAAGTCAAGGACTTCTATCTGCCCCTAGTCTAACTATTGGCGTCGTACATGGGTCAGATAACCAGTCCACCTTGATGCGACTTAGTGTTCGCTTGCAGGCGCTAACTGATACTCTGTGTTCTCACCGCACATTAAGTGTCGCTGCCAACACAGTGAACAAACGCTTAATCGTGAGCGACTCATTATAGAGCATCACTCCAATTCGCTTGCAACAGATGTTCTCTCTCAGTGCAGTACTGAGTAGAGACTTTGTTCCTCGCTCTCTGCATACACACATGAGCGCACTTGCTCCCACCACAAGTTCCCACTACAAGAGTGTCACCAGAACGACTTCCCTCCATGCAAAAAGCGAAAGGGTATCTCATCCACTGTCGTTCCCTCACTCGTCTGGCTCATTGCGTCAGAAATAGTCCTCCAATCAGCGTTACTCTTACAAACGGGAGAACGGCTAAGCCGACCAATCCAGAAATATATAGCATCTGCGTTAGGCTTCACTGTCCACTTGTGAGAACTCTGAAACTGTGCACTAGGTCTGTCATAAAATTGTGTATGCCTGGGCTCTCCCGAACAATACAGCGGGTTTTGCTTTTAAGGTGAACACGCAGGCCATTATCCCTTTTCTCTGGCAAAAACTGTTTTGGTCCGTGGGCGGTCGGCTGGCTGGCACAGCTGCATACTAACCCACTCTCCTATGGACATACAAAGGGGTGATTGCCTCCACCGAACATAAACACCTGTGGCCGTCGTGTCTTGAATGTTTGTGTACACCAGCCTCGATTTTTTAATCTGAGCACGCACTTGCGATTTATTTATTAAATTTGCATATCGATTAAATGGAAATATAAAAATTGACTCTACCTTATCGAGTTTGGGCTCGAATGAAACGTCTTGATACACAGAATACGATGGTGAGGTCGGAATATGTAAGAAATTAAGGTCATGATATCACGCCAAGCTTCTTGACAAAGAAATGAAGACAGAAAAGTTTAAGATCCAACTATATAATAAATGATACAAAACCTTAAAATCCATGAACAATAAACTGAAAGGCAATCGATACATTGTTATAAAGGTAGATAAAACCAATACACCGGTCATAATTAAGTCAGGGAGGACACAGGCAAAACACATGAAATCTCTGATGATAATAATATTCAGTGCATGATAAGGACCCAACAAAACAGTTTCAAAGTAAAATTGAGGAGCAGTCAAGGAAGACACATTTCCCTTGACAGAAATCAAAAAGGAATATCTACATGCGTAGGCCCAAAGGTGCCACATTTAAGAGCACAGCCGAAAGTACACAAAGACAGAAATGCAATAAAACCATCAGTAAACTCGATAAATAGCTCATCATACGAAGTTATATAGAAACTGAATAAAACACTGATGAAGATTTATATGTATGCAACAACATATTCTGTAAAAACTAACATGGTACTAGCTGAAGAATTAAAAGTCTCAAAACTTTCTCAAGACGAACAGTTTTTCTCTCCTGACATTGCCACACTTTACTCAAATGGAACTACCCAAGAAGCTGTAGCACTACTCCAAAAGAATCTTACAAAACATAAAGCACATGTATACATACGGATAGTTGGATTTATAAATTCTTCTAGAAAATCGTAAGTTAAAGATATTTTGCATTTAATGGCAACAGCTAAAAGCAGTCAGATGGCGTAGCTGTTTGGTCAAGTGGATCAGTGGGCATAGCTGACATGTGCCTAAATCATTTGGGTCAATAATTGTTTAGCAGCCAACAACCCTATCTAAAGAAAACTTAATGTTACGGGACACATGTAGACGATACACTATTGCCAGTAAAATGGTATGAACAAGACATAGTGGACATTATAAATTGCTTCAGTAGACTACACCAGAAAATGAACAAGATTAAAGTATTAATTACCTTGACCTAAGTTTCAGAAATAAGCAGCATATAGTTCAAGGCTGCACGAGACAACTAAAATGCCTCTGGACCAAGAAAACATACAACAGCAAATAAGCGCTGTAGAACAGGTTGCGGTTGCCACTGACATTACCGTTTCCACGGCTGACTCAGCATTAGGCTTATGAAAGACCCAGGCACAAACCACACCACGGAAGTTAAGGACAAACACCGACGTACATTTAGCATCCCATTCTTTAGCAATACATCGCAAATGCTTCAAAAACTACAAAGTAAAAATTGGGTTCTCTACATATCATAAATTACAACAAAAATTAATACAGAACACAAATAGTAGTCATGATAGAAATTCAGGCCCCAGAATATACAAAATTACATGCCAAGTATACTTCATGCTCTACCTAGGACAGAGTGGCTGAGATTTCAACACCAGGTATAAAGAGACACACAACATCAACAATAACCACATAAATACACAATCAGAACACCCATTTGGAAAAGTAGAGAAAAATATCAAAGTACCACACAGACTAAATGAAGGTCATGAAATGGAACTTTTAGAAGAACAGAAGATGTGTTCATATTACAAGAAAAATGAACACAAAATGTTAAATGAAGAACTGGAAAAGTGAATCAGTGAATTTGTTCAGATGCTTGAACATTATTCTTAAAGAAACATAGTGTCACATAAATACCATTGTAAAAGTATGTATAAGCGATCAACGATCCAAACTATTAAGATAAATATCCTCTGTACGAAAATAGACATTCTCATCGAACGACCCCTAGTGTTTTATCTGTTGAGTCACGTAAAACATTTTTGTAACTGTTTTTTATGAGTGTTTGCTATTTTCATTTTGCAATATGCACAGAAAATTATGTGTGACGTTCAATATGCTTGAGATTCTGCGAACAAGTGCAGGACAGGAAAACTGGAAGTAAAAGTTCTTCCCAACATTCTGTCACTAACTCTGTAAGCGTACTGTCATATCGCTGGATTAGTGCGGAGTATCTTTGCAGGCAGCCCCGTCTGCAGGGTCGAGCATGGGAAACGGAACTGCTGTGTTGTGGGTAGCTCTGCATGTAAGAAACATTGTTATTATGGAAGTTAAAGTGTTGCTGCAAGTGCTGTTACAGCAAAGTGATGGAATATGGAAGTGATTCAAAGGAAAATGCATAATGATGTAATTAAAAGTGAGCAGTGCCGCCAATGACATATTTGTGTATCGTCTCGTTGCGCGTCGCGCCGTTCATCAATCATCCGCGCCGTGTTCGGTCTCCAAGAACGAACTAATGTGAATCAGTAATACTATTTACCACAAAAGAAAGCATTTAAGTGCCAGTGTATTGTAGCGAGCGTGGGAACGTACGTTCGATCATCGCGTTCCGCATCATCAACAAACAACCGCGCTGCGACGGTTACGCGCACGCTCGTACAAGTGAGAACTGAAAAATTAACTTTACAAACAGTGCAAAATCATTACTAGTGTCAAGGAGGACTGGTACCAAATATCTGTGTATGCGTGACGAGCGTAAGAACTTTCGTTCGATCATTCGGCTTCCGCATCATCAACAATCACCCGCGTCTTGTCGGTTACGCGTACGCTCGTCCGAATGATATTGTGGACTGTTAATCATCCATTAATTGGGATAACACTTCTGAATTAGAATGTAAACAGTGCAACCTGCGACTTTCTTTTATCGTTTCAGAATATAGTTGTTCATACCAGACGTAAAACAGCGTCGTGTTTTAACGTTGAGTGGCTCCCCTAACTCGCTTGCGTATTTCGATAGATAATTTCAGGCAAGCCAGCTGTGGAGGACAATCGTAGGCCTACGACCGCCGCGGGATTATCAGGTACGTGGTGTGGACAGGGCGCACGGTGAAGGAACGACAGCCACTTTAAAAGTACCCCACCCTTTTGTACAACCGGGCATGTTACAACTCTATGTAAAGATCGATCGCTAATTAAAAACTGGGTGCCTTCCATGTATTGCAGTAAAGGTAACAGAACAGTACATACTTCACAAATCTAAAATATCGAAGATAAATGGCATAGAACTCAGACAACACGCTTGGAAATCGGAGTCATTTACCAAAACGCATCCCACAGGAATAAAATAGAAATAAAATCGTGCCTGGTAGGAGACAAATTAATTCATAAACAAACTAACTGTTTTTATATTCTCGTGCTTTCGTCAAGCATTTCTTATCGATCAAATGAAATACGGTATTTTCTTTTCAGATGCCTTAAAAACAAATTTGTTGTAGGACTGTTCCACTTTCCAACCTGCCTGGTTACAAGGCCACTGTTATTTACATCATGATCAGAGATATACAAATGTACATCCATCCATTGATCGTGACCGGGGCAAATATCTCACGAAATAAGCGTCAAACAAAAAAACCACAAAGAACGAAACTCGTCTAGCATGAAGGGGGAAACCAGACTGCGGTATGGTTGGCACGCTAGATGGCGCTGCAGTAGGTCAAACGGATATCAACTGCGTTTTTTTTAAATAGGAACCCCCATTATTTATTACATATTCGTGTAGTACGTAAAGAAATATGAATGTTTTATTTGGACCACTTTTTTCACTTTGTGATAGATGGCGCTGTAATAGTCACAAACATATGGCTCACAATTTTAGACGAACAGTTGGTAACAGGTAGGTTTTTTAAATTAAAATACAGAACATAGCTACGTTTGAACATTTTATTTCGACTGTTCCAATGTGATACATGTACCTTTGTGAACTTATCATTTCTGAGAACGCATACTGTTACCGCGTGATTACCTGTAAATACCACATTAATGCAATAAATGCTCAAAATGATGTCCGTCAACCTCAACAGCGAGTAGTTCGCCTGCCGTAATGTTCGCACATGCCTTGACAATGCGCTGACGCATGTTGGCACGCGTTGACGGTGGATCACGATAGCACATATCCTTCAACTTTCCCCACAGAAAGAAATCCGGCCAATCCACCTGTCATGAAATACGCTATTCAATATCGCTTCAACCGCACGCGAGCTATCTGCCGGACATCCATCATGTTGGAAGTGCATCGCCATTCTGTCATGCAGTGAAACATCTTGTAGTAACATCGTTAGAACATTACGTAGGAAATCAGCATACCTTGCATCATTTGGATTGCCATCGATAAAATGGGGGACAGTTATCCTTCCTCTCATAATGCCGCACCATACATTAACCCGCCGATGTCACTGATGTTCCACTTGTCGCAGCCATAGTGGATTTTCCGTTGCGCAATAGTGCATATTATGCAGGTTTACGTTACCGTTGTTGGTGAATGACGCTTCGTCGCTAAATAGAACGCGTGCAAAAAATCAGTCATCGTCCCGTAATTTCTCTTGTGCCCAGTGGCAGAACTGTACACGACGTTCAGAGTCGTCGCCATGCAATTCCTGGTGCGTGGAAATATGGTACGGGTGCAATCGACGTTGTTGTAGCGTTTTTGAGATTCCCGATTCTCGCGCAGTTTGTCTGCTACTGATGTGCGCATTAGCCGGCAGCTACTTGGGCGTCATAATTTAATGCAGATCGTGGTTGACGTTTCGCGTGTGGCTGAACACTTCCTGTTTCCTTAAATAACGTAACTATCCTGCGAACGGTTCGGACACTTGGATGATGTCGTCCAGCATACCGAGCAGCATACATAGCACACGCCCGTTGGTCATTTTGATCACCATACATCAACACGATGTCGACCTTTTCCGCAATTCGTAAACGGTCCGTTTTATCACGGGTAATGTATCACGAAGCAAATACCGTCTGCACTGGCGGAATGTTACGTGATACCACGTACTTATAAGTTTGTGACTATTACAGCGGCATCTATCACAAAGCGAAAAAAGCGGTCCAACTGAAACATTCATATTTCTTTACGTACTACACGAATATGTAATAAAAATGGGGGTTCCTATTTAAAAAACCGCAGTTGATATCTGTTTGACCTATGGCAGCGCCATCTAGCGGGTCAACCATAGCACCATCTGGTTTCCCCCTTAAAGGTAGACGAGTTTCGTTCTTTGTAGGTTTTTCGTTTGATGCTTATTTCGTGAGATATTTGACCCGGTCACTAACAATGGAGCACCCTGTATAGGAAGTAGTTCTCGAACTTGTTTACTATGACACCCACAAATGGTGATGGGGTAAAATTGCTAATATAGGAGTACGTACTTTGAGCTATGCACGGCTCGTGTTCATGCAGTTTATTCATTGTCATCTTCTATTACGGTACTGCCGCCTCGTTTTCTTATTACTTTTACTGGCATCACTAACTACCTGCCTTACTTGCCCGCGAGCGGTAGTAGCAGCACGTATCGATCAGAGTACTGTCATACTTTCCGGGTCGTCGTGTGTCTGGCAGTCAGTTCGGGACGGACCATCAGTGCAGTCCGGACGCAGCAGCAGTGGGGTCGGGGACGGAGCGCCGGTGAGGTGCCGACAGCCAGTGCTCGCCGACCGCTGGCGGCACACACGAACTGTCTGATGGAGTGAGATTGGAGTGGGACGACCGTTGGTTGGTCGTCTTATCAGCCGACGTATATTTGGTCCTTTCACCATTTCCGTGCCTGCAGTCAGTCGGTTGGTGTGGAGCAGCGAGGAATTCTCGGCGGGGCGTAGTTGGGCAGGGCCTGCTTCGCTCTGTACGCGGTGTCGGAGTGTGTGGTGCTGTTCCCATTGCTACGAGGTCCGTGGCTCACCGACCCTGGACACGAAAGTTGAGTTTTGACTTAATCTACCAGCAAGTGAAGACTGTTCACATTGTGTCGTTTGGAGTTCTTTGTCGGCTGTTGGGATATTCCAGCGAGCAACAACGTTGTTTACGAGTTGGAACATTCTAGCCACCCTCCGGTGGAGTTTCACTGTATTTGGTTATTTGAACTGAAGTGCACCAGCGGAATCTTCTGCCTTGTGGCCGTTAACGTTCCGGTTACCTGCCCTGGCCGTTGACGTAAATTTCAGGCAGTGTAGTTTCCTCATCGTGTTGTTGCTGTCCAGCACGGTGTGTACTTTGACAGCTCTATGTATGATTGGTTGTGGGCGAATATCTTCTACGTTGTTGCGCTGTGCCCTGGTCGGGTGAAGTGGAAGTTATCTTGTCAGTGGGTCCGTTGACTGTCGGTCTGTTGGGTTGTCGTCAGATCGTGAATGGTTGGCCCGACTGCCTGTCTCACCTAAGTGAGCGTTAGTGTTTCAATTCCAGGCCGACCCTCGAACACTGAACGCCGTTGTGTGTACTGCCTCATTTTTTAAAAATTTGTTCTGGTTGTTTGTACTTCTGTGGCTTCTATCCGTTTTTTTTTTTAATTAGACTTCTTTTGCTGTTAAGGCCCTCAGCCTAGTTCAAAGAACTGTGTCACATAAGGCCTTTGGCATTTTAAAAATTTTAATGTTGTTGAATTTTAAGTCTTAGGCCTTCAGCCGATTTGAATTTAACTTGTTTACTTCAGCCTAACTAAAGAACTGTTTTAAGACAAGGCTTGCCTTTTAAATTTCTGATTATGCTTGAGTTTTAAGTTATTAGCCTTCAGCCGTTTTCAAATTAAAATGGCTTTCAGCCGGTAATTAAGTCCCAAAGAGTAAAACTGTAAGTTCAGATAACAAAATTATTTGGTCTCTTGTAATGTTTGATGAAATAATGAAGTTGTGTGTTCGAGTGTAACTGACAGCTCCTTATTTTGGCCCCTTTCCACAATTTATACTACCTGTCCTCTCGTGCGCTTTTAGGGGGCGTCTTTCACTTGGGAATGGTATGCTGCCGAAATCGTCTAAACATGGAGTGAATGGAAATGGTTTTATAAACAGCTAGGTTGGAAAATGGAATTGTGCTTCATTACGAAACAACGAGACTCTTCCGACCAGGCAACATGGTTCAAATGGCTCTGAGCACTATGGGACTTAACTTCTAAGGTCATCAGTCCCCTACAACAGAACTACTTAAACCTAACTAACCCAAGGACACCACACACATCCATGCCCGAGGCAGGGATCGAACCTGCCACCGTAGCGGTCGTGCGGTTCCAGACTGTAGCGCCTAGAACCGCTCGGCCACTACGGCCGGCCAGGCAACATGTCTCCAGTCATCGGACAGTCCAATGTTCGCATTGACGGGCCGAGGCGAGGCGTAAAGCTTTGTGTCGTGCAGTCACCAAGGATACACGAGTGGGCCTTCAGCTCCGAAAGCCCATATCGATGATGTTTCGTTGAATGGTTCGCACGCTGACACTTGTTGATAGCCCAGAATTGAAATCTGCTGCAATTTTCGGAAGGGTTGCACTTTTGTCAAGTTTAACGATTCTATCCAGTCGTCGTTCGTCCCGTTCTTGCAGGATGTTTTTCCGGCCGCAGCGATGTCGGAGACTTGAAGTTTTACCGGATCCCTGATATTCACGGAACACGAGTGAAATTGTCGTACGCGAAAATCCCCACTTCATCGCTACCTTCTAGATAATGTGTCCCATCGCTCGAGCGCCAACTATAACGCCACGTTCAAACTCACTTAGATCTTGAGAACGCGCCGTTGTAGGTGCAGTAACCGATCTAACAACTGCGCCAGACACTTGTTGTCTTATACAGGCGTTGCCGACTCCAGCGACGGGGCAGGTTAGTTTTACACTTCACTAGAACGTCGGTGAGAAGGATGTTCTCAGCAGTATCTCTAGCTGCTAAGTTGAAATGTGTAACAGCTTTGTTAGAGTTTCCGGTGGGCACTAGGGTGTGTGGCATTGATCATCATGTCGCACCAATTATTCCAGCGAGGAAACGGTACTAAATTCATTACTATCCAGTTTATTCGATGAGATATTTTGTGCAACTGCAACTTTGCGTGGACGTGCGGTGCCGCCTCGTGATCGGTTTTAGTTACACTACTGGCCATTAAAATTGCTACACCAAGAAGAAATGCAGATGATAAACGGGTATTCATTGGACAAATATATTATATTAGAACTGACATGTGATTACATTTTCACGCAATTTGGGTGCATAGATCCTGAGAAATCAGACCCAGAACAACCACCTCTGGCCGTAATAACGGCCTTGATACGCCTGCGCATTGACTCAACCAGAGCTTGGATGGCGTGTACAGATACAGCTGCCCATGCAGCTTCAACACGATACCACAGTTCATCAAGAGTAGTGATGGGCGTATTGTGACGAGCCAGTTGCTCGGCCACCATTGACCAGACGTTTTCAATTGGTGAGAGATCTGGAGGATGTGCTGGCCAGGTCAGCAGTCTAACATTTTCTGTATGCAGAACGGCCCGTACAGGACCTGCAACATGCGGTCGTGCATTATCCTGCTGAAATGTAGGGTTTCACAGGGATCGAATGAAGGACAGAGCCACGGGTCGTAACACATCTGAAACGTAACGTCCACTGTTCAAAGTGCCGTCAATGCGAACAAGAGGTGACCGAGACGTGTAACCAATGGCACCCCATACCATCACGCCGGGTGATACGGCAGTATGGCGATGACGAATACACGCTTCCAATGTGCGTTCACCGTGATGTCGCCAAACACGGATGCGACCATCATGATGCTGTAAACAGCTGGATTCATCCGAAAAAATGACGTTTTGCCATTCGTGCACCCAGGTTCGTCGTTGAGTACACCATCGCAGGCGCTGTTGTCTGTGATAAAGCGTCAAGGATAACCGGAGGCATGGTCTCCGAGCTGATAGTCCATGCTGCAGCAAACGTCGTCGAACTGTTCGTGCAGGTGGTTGTTGTCTTGCAAACGTCCCCATCTGTTGACTCAGGGATCGACACGTGGCTGCACGATCCGTTACAGCCGTGCGGATAAGATGCCTGTCATCACGACTGCTAGTGATACGAGGCCGTTGGGATCCAGCACGGCGTTCCGTATTACCCTCCTGAACCCACCGACTCCACATTCTGCTAATAGTCATTGGATCTCGACCAACGCGAGCAGCAATTTCACGATACGATAAACCGCAATCGCGATAGGCTACAATCCGACGTTTATCAAAGTCGGAAACGTGATGGTACGCATTTCTCCTCCTTACACGTGGCATCAGAAGAACGTTTCAGCAGGCAACGCCTGTGAACTGCTGTTTGTGTATGAGAATTCGGTTGGAATGTTTCCTCATGTCAGCACGTTGTAGGTGTCGCCCAACCTTGTGTGAATGCTCTGAAAAGCTAATCATTTGCATTATCACAACATCATCTTCCTGTCGGTTAAATTTCGCGTCTGTAGCGCGTCATCTTCGTGGTGTAGCAATTTTAATGGCCAGTAGTGTAGTTTCATGTTTCATGTCAGAATGTCCTGTGTGCTTTGTGGAAACCTTGGGTTGAATTTCATTTAATTTTCCGTCCAATTTGTGTTTCATTCCCACGGACGTAGTAGCCCATAGCCTGCTGCACCACGCGCGTTTCTACGTAAGACATGAGACTCCAATTCGACGTGAATACCTCTCGTGTTCGAACTGAAGCCTCAGTTTCTTTGCGGAGTGGATGTGCTCATATTTGGTAAATTTATTTACAAAATTACTGAGCTGTACGAAATTTCAGGAGTGCGCTTTGTTATGTGAAACTCACCATTAAAGCCAGTCGCACGCTGACCCAGTGAGCTTACATGTAGAGTAGGGAACCTTCTTCTAAATTTACCTTTCATTGTGAGAGTGATTAATGCGAACGTGGTGTGTGTTATCTGGATAAATTGTAGCCAGTAATTTAGCAGACTTACCCGCAAGCGTCGATTCAGTTGTGTTGCATAATGTACCACGCGTCGAGATTCACGCTCCTGCATTCCAAATAACTAGTATGTTTTAACTTAACATCTGTGTGTGTGTGTGTGTGTGTGTGTGTGTGTGTGTGTGTGTGTGTGTTACTTTCAATGAGGAAATCCATTCCGCTCCCTAGTCATGGTTCTTAAAATCAGTCAGTTTGCACCTCCCCTTAGTAATGTGTCAATGAAATTTATCATGATTATTTATTGTTTATCCAACATATGGTTTGGTATTTTATTAAATTATCAAATGATCTGTGAGGTGGCTCCCTTTTATCAGTTTAATTAATATTTAAATAAATTTGGCCCACTAATCAGAAATTTTGTGTTTGGTACTTGTTCCGAGGGAGGCGTAGGCTTGACTTGCATAGTCATTCTTGGGATTTATGAATTAAAAAAGCTGATGCTACCAGTACCTTGCGGTAGTAAAATGCGACAGATGTCATCCATAATGGCTACGCTGCCAGAATTTCGGTTGAGCTACGAATCTTCTGATGATGCTCTGAGATTATTGAGATGTACAAATACATAATTTTGCTTTTGCACAGGTTTCACACTATTTCTTTATTTTGGTTGAATAGCTTTGTTACCCGAATTGTGCAATACTGCGTCGCTCTTTTTGTTTTTAATTTTTTAATGTGAAGTGTAGTTATGTCATTTTAGGGGGTTTTGAGTGTGGAGATTTTGTCTGGTGAATTTTACGTAATTTGTGTGCGTGTGAGAATATATTTTTGCCTTAGGATTTGCGTGTTAAGATTCGTTTCCTTGCGTTGGTGTAACCTGCATAACAAATTTAGCAAAATTTTTGCGTGTATCTAGGTGAAGCTACTATAAACAAGAGAGATTTTTTCGGTATTAGTCATCACCTGCGTTGTTTCCAAGACGGATACGCGTGGTCGCTCTGAGAGCAGTAAGAGAAAAAATACGTTAGATAGTGAGAAATCATGCAACATGCTCGGAGAACAGACTCTGGAGAGAAAAGCAAGTGGAGGAGATAGGAATCTCGTCACGTTTAGCCAGGAGAGGATGCAAAGTGAAGGAATAGATCATTTCGAGGCAAGTAATCTGACTGAGCCGGATTGTGGTGGCGCTACGGCGATTCTAAACTTAGGTGGTGCACAGTCTACTCCACCGGCGGTTAGTAATGTTTCAAAACTACAAACAGTGTGCGAGTGTGGACGAAGCTGAAACAACAGCTAGAGAAAACAGAGTACACAAGTGAGTGCAGCTCTAAGCAATACTTGGCTAGCTGTTTTGGGTGAAACGCCAGGAAGAAAAATGGATTGAGGAAACAGGAATAGCAATAAAGAGTTATTGTCGAAATTTAAAGTGGGGTCGAAGCGAAACAAAAGAGGGTGAACGACGAAGTCAGGGTACGATGTGAAATACGAGAAAATAAGTTCTGGGAACTAAGTGAAAGAAGTGGGCGTGATCACCAAGAATTGGTCAAGCGCTTAGAAAGTGGTGAATCAGTAACGAAGTAGGAGGGAGTAGCGACGTGATTGACGAACTAGAGAAGAAATTTGAGGCACTGAAGCTACTGGGTCGTGAGACAAATGAAAAAACTCAGAGGATCTGGAGAGGCTTACAGAGAAAGTGACTGTTTTGACGGTGTCGGAGAGTGTTCTGAAGATTCAACAAGGGCAGTACGAGATTAATAGGAGGCAGCAAAGTACCACGAATGAATTGCACGAACTCTTGTCTCTTGTGGTGAACGTTCACGGGCGTTAATATGGCACAGACTACACGTGCGGAAGAATATGAGTGAAAATAATGACGATAGAGATTCTGGTCACGAAGTTGGCTATGGTGTTAGGCGCGAATTTAGCCATGTCAGGAGTAGTCGGAAGAGAGACGTAGATCATTGCGAAAGGTCACACAGTGAGAAAGTGTAGGGTTTTGATTATAAACATTTCCTTTCTGTCCGAAAGTTTCAAGTAAGGGATACACCCTAGCGCTTGGCTTGAACAGTATCAGTATTGCATTCTTCCTACTTACCGACTGAGTATAAAATTGAATTCATGTATGAACTGCTGTGTTGTCCGAACAAGGCACGGACAGGGGGAAAGCGCCACAGGCGCTAAGATGAGAGGCTGGTGCCGGTGCCGTCGAGACTCTCCACTTGGCCGTCCGCTGTGGCCGAGCGGTTCTAGGTGCTTCTGTCTGGAACCGCGCGACCGCTAGGGTCACAGGTTCCAATCCTGCCTCGGGCATGGATGTGTGTGATGTCCTTGGTTTACTTAGGTTTAAGTAATTCTAAGTTCTACGGAAGTGATGACCTCAGATGTTAAGTCCCATAGTGCTCAGAGCCATTTGAAGCCTTTGAACTCGCCACTTGCGCGAATTCCATAGGCACCACGGGCGGCGCTGAGGATGAAGATATCGACTTCGCCTCGGCCGGTTGCCGGCGTAGTACAATCCGCCAATGACCAGACGGAAACGGGCAGAAGTCTACTCAGAAGATAGAAGAGCAGCTCTCGTTGACTTGGTTATAGATCATCGTCCAGGGCTTAGCCAGGGAACGTCGTTTAGTGAACTGTTAGAAGTGGACAGTTGCTGTACATTACATTTCCTATGTATTGTGAAGTTCACCTACGATAATTTTCACTTAGCCGTTGACGGCCTTTTTTGTGTTATGTTACAAGCAGTGTTGCAGAATTCGTTATTCGACAAGTCACAAAGATAAGTAAACCTTTTTAACTGATTTGTGTGACTTTGTTGGAGTGTCGTAGAATCTCCGTTCTCCTATCCTGGGGCACAGCTGTGTAATGGTGGCAGGGAGAAATTGCCTTAGCGATGTACTACACCAGAAGCCGTTTCACGATCTCACAAACTCGGCCTACCGTAAAAACAGTGGCTAATGGGCCCCCACAGCAGTAGCGACGAGACCTCAGCAAAATTGGCGGCGAAGGTTTACGAAATGAGCATCTCGAGAGGGAACCAGCCATTGCACGCACGTGCGCCACTCTGCATGACTTCCACCTTGCGCTTGTATCAGCATATGGGTCCGAGGCCGCTCGAAATCGAGTGAAGCACTAAAAAATGATGCTGCCAAATTTAAATCAGTCAGGATTTGCGAGTCCATGTAACATTATGTGATTGCCCTACCATTTTAAATCATTCATTAACCGAGCAGTCGCTCGGAAACAGTTACAGTTAGCAAGTAACGTTGCGAGGATGTTAAAAATGGACGTCCTGTGACGTGACGTGTTTATTGTGGAAGCGCCGTCAGAGATGCAGCAGAACTTTGAAAGACGCGGAAGGCAGACAAAAGAAGAACGTTTTTACACATTCTTTTGATGTACGAGATATTCTCGATGAACAGTTACTCAATCTTCTGTCTCTTGTAATTTGTGTCGGACACGTGTGTCTTGCCACCGTACTATTATTGTTAAAAATATTATTTTAGTGTAATGTGAAAGTGCCATACTGAATAACACTAGTTTTATGTGAGAAGTTATATTGTGCTATGTGTATCTGGACATTCAGAGCATTGTAAGTTCGTTATCTACTGATTGAATTTATTGCAAGATTAAATGGAACTTGTGTATGGATTATTTATTTAGTATAGAAGCTATGTCTCACGACTTCATGACCATATGTATCTGATTTACTTTCATGTTTCTGCACAGTTTGATGGTTCACGGTCACGAACTGTTTCGTCGAAATCGGACAGAAGTTGCATACGGCGAAATATTATCTCTGCGACTTATTCTACTGGTAAATGCATGATAAACTTCGGTCCCTTAGGAAATTCATGTTGAGCTATCGAAAAACAATTATATTTTCAATAGTCATTTACCCTCCTCTGCAAAACAACTTCTGACTGATCAGGCGATTCGACATGAAACAGCCGCACACAGTCGACGTAAAATTCTTGAGCCGTAAAGGTATTCAAAACCACTACAATAACTAGTTATGTCTATTGGCCTAAAATACAATATATATCATTATGTGCTTTTCTCTGCACCGCCGATTATAGCTGTTTGTTAATGCACAAAAGTAAAAAATTTTTAGTAAGATACGCATTGTGCAAATTTTCATAAAGAACTGTAGCTAATCTTGTGCTTTTGATTTGTTATATGCATCAAACACCATCCCATAAAATTTCCGTCGCGCGAACAAACGAGATAAGGGAATCATAGAAAACGACGGAAAACAGATTTTTTGGAACAGAATTTGCCCAAAAATCATGTTGTATCGCCGAAGGCATCCGTCAGCAACGTAAGTTAAGATTTTGTCATCCGTAGCCAAGCTTCCTTAGTTTCAGCCGTCATTAATCAATTTGTGACGATCTTTAGTAGCTGCAGTAAAAAATTTGCTTTAAGTCCATTTTGTAAATTGGCCATTTCTTTAACTATTGCTTAAATTCCATTGTTGTGTACAGTGTATCAGTTGTTTTGAAATGTCCGCTGCCTGTTGGCGGAGCTGACCAGTGTTAGTTTTCATTTATTTTGATCCGTGTGCAGCCATACTTCACGCTCCAGAATAGTCACTTGTTCTCGTGATGTGCAACTCCCGATATTCCGATCTTGTGACGTACCAGTGACAACCGACTCGCTGCCAATAAATTACATCTCTGTCGACAGCAGACGGCTGTAGCTCAAACGAACTTCATTGACTTACTGTTTGTAAATAAGTGAGCTATGGCAGACGGTACAAAATCATCTCTAGATTCAAATGAACAGAATGAAACGAGTGAAGTGTCGCGTCACTTAGGGTTCCGGAGGATAATTATTAGTGCTGAGACACCAATCGAAACAACTGTAGAAAGTGAAGTAGGAAATATAATGGACTTTGGTGCCTCACACCATAATGTTACTGAACTAGAGAATGTCAGCACAGTTTCTGTCACTAGTACTCGTAGCCATATAGCGGTTACAAGGGAGTCAGGTGAAAGTAATTCAGACTAAAGTAATACAGAAAGAAATTCAGACGAAAGTGATTCAGACGATGTATTCAAACATCTTCTGAATCAAATAAGTCAAATGATGCAGGACGAAAGAGGAAAATCGCCAAATGGCGAATTCCATTAAAAATTATTTAAAAGAAGAAAATCGCCAAATGTTGAATTCCATTAAAAATGATTTAAAAGACGAAGAACGCAAAATGGTGAATTCCATTCAAAAGGAGCTGGAAGACGAAAATCGTCAAATGAAAGAAGATTTGATGGAGGAAAATAGATAAGTGAAGAGTCCAGGGGAAAACCCTGATAAGTCACAATTCTTACTTACTTATTTAAAGTTTCAAGACTCATAAAATTTTAGTATTTCAAGTTATATTCTTCATTTTTGTTTGAGACCTTAATATATCTTTAAGAGAAAGAATACTGCTGAATTTACACACATCTGAATAGGATTTACAATAATATGATGCATTTTATTAAGAAGTCAGGTCGTACAGAGGAAAAATATGACAAGTCCCTAACATATTGCAGGTAACTACAAGATTTGAAACTCACGTCAGAACATATTATCTCATATAATCATTTAATAATCTTCTAAAAAAGGTCCTGTGCTTTTCCGATGGTGGATTAATGCAAAAGATGATAAAAATACACTTTCACTTCACTACGGCAAAATCTTTTCAAGTCTTGTAAATCTCTGTATGTCCCAGCAGATATTTTAAGATCACCTGCAAAATATCAGAATCAGCTATATGCCTAATACTAAAAAATACTTATTTTAATAAATAAACAAAAAACTTTAAAATCATACTGTTGTAAAAGAATTACTATACCTTCATACCCCCCTCATGAACCATGGACCTTGCCGCTGGTGGGGAGGCTTGCGTGCCTCAGCGATACAGATGGCCGTACCGTAGGTGCAACCACAACGGAGAGGTATCTATTGAGAGGCCAGACAAACGTGTGGTTCTTGAAGAGGGGCAGCAGCCTTTCCAGTAGTTGCAGGGGCAACAGTCTGGATGATTGACTGATCTGGCCTTGTAACACTAACCAAAACGACCTTGCTGTGCTGGTACTGCGAAAGACTGAAAGCAAGGGGAAATTACAGCCGTAATTTTTCCCGAGGGCATGCAGCTTTACTGTATGGTTAAATGATGACGGCGTCCTCTTGGGTAAAATATTCCGGAGGTAAAATAGTCCACCATGCGGATCTCCGGGCGGGGACTACTCAAGAGAACGTCGTTATCAGGAGAAAGAAAACTGGCGTTCTACGGATCGGAGCTTGGAATGTCAGATCACTTAATCGGGCAGGTAGGTTAGGAAATTAAAAAGGGAAATGGATAGGTTAAAGTTAGATATAGTGCGAATTAGTGAAGCTCGGTGGCAGGAGGAACAAGACTTTTGGTCAGGTGAATACAGGGTTATAAATACAAAATCAAATAGGGGTAATGCAGGAATAGGTTTAATAATGAATAGGGAAATAGGAATGCGGGTAAGCTACTACAAACAGCACAGTGAACGCATTATTGTGGCCAAGATAGATACGAAGCCCATGCCTACCAGAGTAGTACGAGTTTATATGCCAACTAGCTCCGCAGATGAAATGTATGATGAGATAAAAGAAATTATTCAGATAGTGGGGGAGACGAAAATTTAATAGTCATGGGTGACTGGAATTCGATTGTAGGAAAAGGGAGAGAAGGAAACGTAGTAGGTGAATATGGACTGGGGGGGAAGAAATGAAAGAGGAAGCCGCCTGGTAGAATTTTGCACAGAGCATAACTTAATCATAGCTAACACTTGGTTCAAGAATCATAAAAGTAGGTTGTACACATGGAAGAATCCTGGAGATACTGACAGGTTTCAGATAGATTATATAATGGTAAGACAAGGATTCATGAACCAGGTTTTAAATTGTAAGACTTTTCCAGGGGCAGATGTGGACTCTGACCACTATAAAACTGAAGAAACTGCAAAAAGGTGGTAAATTGAGGAGATGGGACCTGGATAAACTGAAGGAACCACAGGATGTAGAGAGCTTTAGCGAGAGCATTGGGGAACGATTGACAAGAATGGGGAAAGAAATACAGAAGAACAAGAATGGGTAGCTTTGAGAGACAAAACAGTGAAGGTAGCAGAGGACCAAGTAGGCAATAATACGAGGGCTAATAGAAATCCTTGGGTAACAGAAGAGATATTGAATTCAATTGATGAAAGGAGAAAATATAAAAATGCAGTAAATGAAGCAGGCAAAAAGGAATACAAACGTCTCAAAAATGAGATCGACAGGAAGTGCAAAATGGCTAAGCAGGTATGGTTAGAGGACAAATGTAAGGATGTAGAGGCTTAACTCACTACGGGTAAGACAGATACTGCCTATAGGAAAATTAAACAGACCTTTGGAGAAAAGAGAGCCACTTGCATGAATATCAAGAGCTCTGATGGAAACCCAGTTCTAAGCAAAGAAGGGAAAGCAGAAAGGTGGAAGGAGTATATAGAGGGTCTATACAAGGGCGATGTTCTTAAGGACAGTATTATAGAAATGGAAGGGAATGTAGATGAAGATGAAATGGGAGATATGATACTGCATGAAGAGTTTGACAGAGCACTGAAAGACCTAAGTAGAAAAGGGGCCCCGGGAGTAGACAACATTCCATTACAACTACTGACAGCCTTGGGAGAGCCAGTCCTGACAAAACTCTACCATCTGGTGAGCAAGATGTATGAGACAGGCGAAATACCCTCAGACTTCAAGGAGAATATAATAATTCCAATCCCAAAGAAAGCAGGTGTTGACAGATGTGAAAATTACCGAACTATCAGTTTAATAAGCCATTGCTGCAAAATACTAACACGAATTCCGTACAGACGAATGGAAAAACTGGTAGAAGCCGACGTCAGGGAAGATCAGTTTGGATTCCGTAGAAATGTTGGAACACGTGAGGCAATACTGACCCTACGACTTATCTTATAAAATTGATTAAGGAAAGGCAAACCTACGTTTCTAGCATTTGTAGACTTAGAGAAAGCTTTTGACAATGTTGACTGAAGTACTCTCTTTCAAATTCTGAAGGTGACAGGGGTAAAATACAGGGGGCGAAAGGCTATTTACAATTTGTACAGAAACCAGATGGCAGTTATAAGAGTCGAGGGGCATGAAAGGGAAGCAGTGGTCGGGAAGGGAGTGAGACTGGGTTGTAGCCTCTCCTCGATGTTATTCAATCTGTATATTGAGCAAGCAGTAAAGGAAACAAAAGAAAAATTCGGAGTAGGAATTAAAATCCATGGAGAAGAAATAACAACTTTGAGGTGCGCCGAAGACATTGTAATTCTGTCAGAGACAGCAAAGGACCTGGAAGAGCAGCTGAACGGAATGGACATGGTCTTGAAAGGAGGATATAAGATGAACACCAACAAAAGCAAAACGAGGATAATGGAATGCAGTCGAATTAAGTCGGGTGATGCTGAGGCAATTAGATTAGGAAATGAGACACTTAAAATAGTAAAGGAGCTTTGCTATTTGGGGAGCAAAATAACTGATGATGGTCGAAGTAGATAGGATATAAAATGTAGACTGGCAATGGCAAGGAAAGCATTTCTGAAGAAGATAAATTTGTTAGCACCAAGTATAGATTTAAGTGTCAGGAAATTGTTTCTGAAAGTATTTGTATGGATTGTAGCCATATATGGAAGTGAAACGTGGACGATAAACAGTTTAGACAAAAGAGAATAGAAACTTTCGAAATGTGGTGCTACAGAAGAATGTTGAAGATTGGATGGGTAGATCACATAACTAATCAGTAGGTATTGAATAGAATTGGGGAGAAGTCTGTGGCACAACTTGACTAGAAGAAGGGATCGGTTGGCAGGGCATATTCTGAGGCATCAAGGGATCACCAATTTAGTATTGGAGGGCAGCGTGGAGGGTAAAAATCGCAGAGGGAGACCAAGAGATGCATACACTAAACAGATTCAGAAGGATGTAGGTTGCAGTAGATACTGGGAGATGAAGAACCTTGCACAGGTTAGAACAGCAAGGAGAGCTGCATCAAACCAGTCTCTGGACTGAAGACCACAACAACAACAACCTTCATATTTAGCAGAGGGGAGGCTGCACTCGCCTTCTTTCAGGCTAGAATCTTGCCCTTTTTTCCACGAAGAAATAATGTAGCTTGCTCATATGCTCCATTGTAGCTTACTCTATACCGAACCAGTGCTGCGTGGTGTCGTGTGACTTCCAATTCTCATATTGGCCTGGACTGGAAAGGGAGTTTCTTCTTTTATATTGTATTATCCAGATGCTCTGTCCAGCATTTGATTATCTCTGGTGCTCCTCAACATCAACGATGACAAAAGGCGAGGGGTGTGTACATGAATTCTGAAAAACCTGACACCAGCCCTTTGGAATTTAACATTCCTGAGTTTAGTCCATCATACCAATATTCTTATCACATTCGAGGTACGTATGACCTCTTACAGGGAATGTCATCTTTACATAGTCCAATCGTTTTTCTGTACGGACCAGATGGTGAAGGAATCTAAATTCAGTGGCATTCTTGTTTTGCCCTCCGCAGGATTCACAGAAGATCTCCAGATGTTTGACTTCTGGATTTAGAAAATTGTGCACAAATTGATGAAGGAACGATGAAACTTCGTCTGCTCCTTTTCGGCCTGTGCTCTCTGGATACATATAAAAACAGCCTGTTGCCAAAACATGAACATTGAATATAAATACAGAAAGCTGTCGTTTATAATAAACTTAATTTGTCTTTACGTTTGGACAAGGAAAGTTTTTGCTATAGTCCATCGTAATTGCAACCTTTGATGGATTTTTTTGACATTACATCTTTGCCTTTTATCCTGTCGTAGAAGAGTTTTTGTTTTCTGAGATGCAATTCATTTCATTGGATCGAAGTTAGGAATGAAGCCTTACTTTGTTTTCAACAGATGATGTTAAAGTCAGTTCCTTCTCCAAATTTTTCTTCTTGGCTACATACTCATCGCAGAAGCCACAAGTATCAGATCGTGGATATGCAAAACTTATTTTTCAGTCTGAGTTGAATATAGTGCGGTATGTTTCATATGACACGTTCTGATCCTGAAACTTCTCCTTGAACATATGGAATATTTTTTTTTAATATTCAAGGACTCTGGTAGGTAATTTTTTTTCTGACTTCGCCAAACTGTAGTGGCTGATTGCGACCTTTAAATGATTTAATGTGCCCTCTTATTATTATTGCACGTGTTTCATCTTTCAAAGCTTGTGGGCGGGATTTGTTTTTCCCTCGGCCGTCTCGTGGAGGTTGGTCTCCAGATTTAAGTTTCTTCAGGAAATGATCTACCTTGTCTTTCTTTATTCTATGTAACGACATAAAAGCTTGCTTGCGCACATGTGCTTCTTGGACACTTCAATTAATGGTAATACAAACACTGAATTTATATGATGCCTCACGAAACTTTGCTTTCAGCTCTTCTCTTCTAGGACGCCTGCGCTATACAGGGACCACTGTAATTAAACCACTTAAGCAGAGGTTTATTTCATCATGATTTCGATAGTGGTTCATATTATTAGTAATATTCCTTTTATTTTCATCACTGACAATATCAAAACAATTGTTTTTGCACTTACATAGTTCTCCTGTTTCATGTGACCTCAATCTAAACGTTTGGAGGCATCTCTAACGCGACCATACTTCTTCCTTTTCTTTGTCAGCTTCTTTGATGACATTCTATAGTTTTCTTCGCAAGTAGATGAGTCATTATCTTCTGCATTCATTTTATACTGACAGAATGCAATGCTAGATCTAACTTCCTTCATAAACTCCACAAAACTAACAACAATGGTCAACTTATACACAACAATGACTGTTCAACAATGATAAAACAACTATAACATTAGTGAAAACAGACCTGCGCGGGCTGGGAATCATTAAGTCATAACATTTTATCGTTGCATTCTCTGGACTTGTCAGGATATTACCCTGTTTTACGTGGACTTATAATGTTTTTCTCTTGCACATGCTTACAAGATATCAGAATATCTCTTGACTCATTAGGTTTTTGACCAGTTCTGTAAAACCAGCTAAAACTACACTGGCTGGTCTATTAAATTATGAAAAAACAGAAATTTTGGAATTTTGGACTTATCGGGTTTTTCCCCTGGACTCTTCAAATATTAGGCTCGCTTGAAGATAAACTTTCCGCAGTAAGCGAAGAAATAAAAACTGTTAGAGGAGACGTAGCCAACGAAGTAGCAAATCAAGTTAAGGATGCAGTTTCTCAAATGCGAAGTGGTGTAATTTCCGAACTGAATGACTGAATCTGCAAAGGGAGACAGCTAACATCCGAGACATAACCAAGAATCTTGACTCCTCTGTAACGACGGTTAGTCATAGATTAGCAGAGTAACTACTCAGGTAGAAAAACTAACCGAGGGAACGTCAGATTTGACTCTGAAAACTGAAACAAAAGTAAAAGAGAGGCTAGATAGTCATGGGAGAGAATTTAGAGAAAAGTATGAGAGCTGGACTGCTGGAAAGGGCAAATTTGTCGAAAATAAAATTAATAAAGACCTGGTAGAGACTGTGAAAGCAACCAGCCTCAGTATCATGGCAGCCCCTGGAAGCTCCGAAGAAATTGTAATGTCTGACCTCGGTAGCACTAGGCGTACCCTTCAGCAAGAAATACCAAACTGGAAGCAAGAGGTAACGGAACAACTAAATAACTTGAAGGCACAAGTGAATAGTAGTTCCCAAATACAGAGACCGAATTATCCTACGTCTCTAGCCTCAGAGGAAGTAGATGAATTATATCAGCAATTCTGAACACCTGTTTGTAATCAACACACTTCACCACCACATATTTCAGTTGGTCACCGAAACCGAGAATCTGACTAAGAAGTACAAATGTAGAAGGATGAAAGCAAGATAAAACATCGTGTTTTACAAACCTTTAACCCGGAAAGACGAAATATACACCTAATTGTTTTTCCTCATGGATTTTTCCAAATTCGTGGACCGATAGACAGCGTATCCAGTTTGTTACCGGATACATAGGTGGCGAGTCGGCAATATGGGGAACCGAAATGGTTGATAAGTGTCGAACATATGAGGAGTTTGAGCGCTGTTTCCTCAGCAAATTTTGGAGCGAAAGTGTTCAGAAGCGCCTTCGTAGAGACGTTTGTAACACAGAACGATTTGACCCCAGGAAGAGCAGCCTGAGAAAGTACTTCGAAAAATATCTTGGCAAAATCCGGTATTGGGATACCCCTACTAATAGTAAGTATGCAGTTCTGATTCTCAAGTCTAAATTACCCATATCAATTCGTGAAAAGCTGATAGCCATACAAGATGATGAACCAGATACCTTTCTGTCGATATCAGATTCCCTAGACCTGATTTACGAGGACATGAGAGTTGACAAACCGCGGAACACTCCACACGTTTCTTGGCCACAACATTACGAGAGTAACGGCTATGAAAAGCCAGGGAATGGTTACAAAAATAGTAACGATTGGCAAAATGGAAATAAAGGCAATGGGTATCCGTACAAAAGGAATAGACGTAATCAACACAACCGATTCAATCCCGTGTATAACACGACTGGTAACCAGTATGGCAATCAACCGTACAAGCAGAAGTTTGGAAATGGTTTCACTCGAAAGGGTTAGCAACAGCAGAGCGGATCGCAATGGAGTGCACCGTACTCGCACGGCCATCACGGATTACGGGCAGCAACAAACAGCTCATAACGTCCACTCATACCGATAAAACTCCGCGCCTAGTAAAAATCAAGCACAGGGAATGTATAGAAACACACAGTTTAGCGGCAAGCCACAGTGTGAAGGCGGATTTCAAAGTAAAAATTCCAGAAATCATAATGGTATTAAAAATCATCAGACCCCGCGAAGGCAGCACAATCCCCCTGTATTTTTCGCGAACGCGAAAGACGGTAACACATATTGGACAGCAGAACAAACGCAACAACACTTTGTCACGAGGTTTGTACATAATAGAAATTTTGTTCCTCAGTGTTCCCATAATGTCAGATTGGTCGAACTTCCTAATAATGAAAGCCAGTCAAAACCACGCAAACAGGAAAACTAATTTCAGCATCTGAAAGCTCCCTAAATGATGCTATGAGACAGAATGGGGGCGACCATTTTGACAAAGAGGCTAACCATGGCGTGCTTGTACTGAGATACAATGACGGAATTTACATGAAAGGAAAATTATTACAAGAGAAAGAGACGACTGACGGTGACGAACCGATAGGTAGTGCAAGCTATGACAAAACTTCCTCTGGCCGGAATTTTGAAGACTGTAATCCTAGATAAAGGTGCAAATATTAATGCTATGTCCTTATGTTTCTATAAGCAAATTAGTACATTAATTAAAATTCCAACATTACCCGTTCAATAACAGGAGCCATTGGCTTCCAGACACAAAAGGTGAGTACACAAGCTTGGGTACCACTGGAGATTCAATCAATACCCATAAAATGTATTTTCCTCGTTGTCAAGAAATTGGCAGTGCAATGTCTCTTGGGAATGGATTTTCTAAGACGGTACAGAGCCCGAGTAGACCTTTATACTAGCATTTGCACGCTGTTAGTAGAGCAGACAGAAGTAGTACTGTAGTTAGTGAAAGAAAGAGTAAAAGACTTTGGCACTTGTTCTAGTACTGTGCGCTGTGGATTTGAAATACGCGCCAGACGTCATGGACGTCGAATACCCCTAGAGGTTTCTGCACCATCGCGCCGTAAGCCTGTGGCAGCGCGCGCCTCCTGGCCCGCATTTAGAGTGAGGGCGCCACAGTGGAACACGTGCTCACAGCGGCCAATAGCGGCGCCCTTGATCATGTACCGTACTGTATTTAAACGCCTGCCTCTCGCTCAGCCAGTGAGTCTTATCGTTGTGTGCGTATTGGCATATACCCTCGACAACAGACAGCGTGTTTGCCGTTCTTTGCTTTCATTACTAGTAGACGTCTTGGATTCGTTTGGTTGTCTCTGTCACCCCGTTACTTCTTGCGTGTTGTCGTCGAAAGGTCTCTCTCAATCGTCGGTCGTTGTTTCGTGTCCGTCCTTTCCGTTCGTTTGTTTCTTCGTGGGCCGCCCTCCGTTTGGTCCCACCGCGCTTTCTCGGCCTCCCCGCGACCGTTCCGTTCGCGGTTACAACACTTGTAATAGCATTAAATTACAAAGGATAGGAAGAAGACCTCCTTGTCGTAATCATTTCAATTTGTTCTATGGTAACTGTGATACATATAATGATACAATAACAGTCAGTGACTTACCCTCTCCGCAGGAAATAACCAATAAGACCTCAGAATCAAAGGAGTTACCGAACCTCAGCGACAAGAATTATTCAGTTTGCTGTCACAATATATCGACGTATTTTCGAAACGACTTGGTATTATAAAGGACTATGAATATACTGTGGAAGTGGTGCTGCACCAAACTTTCTGTCGCACGACCTACTCCATACCGTATGCAAGAAGGGAAGCATTTCGCAATGAAATTAAGAAGATGCTGAGTTGGAAAGTCGTAGAGTATTCTAATTCGCAATATAGTAGTCCTTGTCGACGATTTTGAAACCGGATAACACAGTACGACTCGTACGTGACCCGCGAAACATAAAAAAAATTATTGTACCAGTACGATCGAGATCTGAAGAGAGATTTTATGGAATTAAATATTTGAGTAGCATAGATTTGAAGATGTCATATTGGCAAGTGAGACTAAATCCTAACTCACGAAAGTATACGGTATTTATCTTCGCCGGAAGATCTTATCAATTTAAGGTCATGCCTTTTGGATTGAATGTTAGTTCTGGAGTATTCATCTCTGCCCTAGATCATGTTCTTGATCCAAATCTTCTTGATGAAGTCTATGTTGATGATCTTTTAATTGCTAGTAAAACCAGAGAAGGCCACACTGAACTAATACAGAAAGTGTTTCAGCGATTCCTGGAATACGGAGTGACTGCCAACTTGCAAAAGTGACACTTTGGCAGAGCCGAAATCAAATTCTGAGGACACATCATTTCATCTGACAAAATTTTCCTATCCCATCTTCAAAACGACAACTTCGAGGTTATCTCGGACTCACTTCATTCTTCAGAAGATTCTTACCAAAGCAAGTGATGAACAACTCTGACTTATTGAAATCGTTAAAGAAAAATACTCAGTGGAATTGGACTGACGACTGTCAAAAGGCATTCCTCGATATCAAAGAAGCCTTGTTAAACAGCAACATTCTTCATTATCCAGATATGGAAAAGGAATATTATGTGTCATATGACGCAAGGTTCCAGGGATTCCCGCGCATGTCTCTTCCAGATCCGTGAAGCCAATGGAAACAAGAAATCAGAGAAATTAGTTTGGTAGTAGGGTTCTTACAGAAGCTGAACGATCCTACTCTGTTACTGAATTTGAAGCTCTTGCAGTAGTTTGAGCTTTCAAGAGATTCAACTACTACATCAATGCCAAGAAAATCAAAGTTTATTCTGATCATCAGGTTCTTAGTTTTCTTCTGACGTGTAAACTCCTACATCCTCGCTTAAAGAGGAAGTGTCTTTTCTTGCAGGAATATGATCTCGAAATAATCTATATAAAGGCAAAGATAACACTATTGCAGGTGCTCTATCTCGCATGCCTGAAGGCTCTTCTAGCAGTACTGAACTTTTGGAACAAATGTCAAATTACAGAATTCTTTTGCTGAAGTATCCAACAAATCGCCATTGCATGTGTAAATATTACAAATTGCATAATCAAGTTCTTTTCCACCGAACATCATTGTCATCAGAGAATTGGCTAGTATGCATTCCACAGGAATATGTAGAACACTTACTCTGGTATACACATGGGGACACTGGTCCAGGAAAGTGTAAGCATAAAATAGCAAAGTACTGCTCCATCCTTACCCTTCATAGCAGAATTCATAAGCTCTTGAAACACTGTGTCATTTGTCAAAAGGCAAAATCTTTTAATCTTTCGAATATACTGCCTTTGAATCCTATCATCACAGAGAAACCAAGACAAATCCTAGGCATAGATTTGGCAGGACCACTCCCACGAGGCCGTGGAGGACTAAGGTACCTCGTAGCTGTCATCGATCTATTTACCAAACATTTGAGATTGTACGCTATGAGATCTGCAAATATTCAATCATCAATCGTTTAGAACGAAATCCTTACCTAAAAATTTAGGCCCCAGTAGAACCTGGCTATACGAGTCTTGAAGGAGTTTAATCGTTTCATTCGTACGTATGCACCAAATCAGCAGACTTACTGGGTTAACATTGTGTCACCTTTCGAGGAAATTGTGAATAATCTACCTCACCTGTCTACTGGTTTCACTCTGAGTGAGTTGATGTCTTCTGACCAAGAGAAAACTGAATGGGTCAATTCAGTTCCTAAATGTAACAACGCAAGCGCTAGTTTAGACGCCAGAATAAGACCAGATCTAACAAAATTGACCACCCAAACCAATTTATGCAAGAAGGCACATGAAAAACATATTAATAAGGTGTTCACCTATAAAGTAGGCGAAAATGCCTTGCCAAAAACGCACCTTAAACCATCGTTGCTCTCACGGAAAAATCGAAAATGGCAAGGTCTTTTTGAGGGACCTTACGAGATCCTTCGTATACTGCACACAGGTTGTTATCTGATTTCTGATCCTGCAAATGGAAAAATAAAAGGATTACACCATCACTCTGATCTTAAAAAGTACCATCCTACAAAATAAGTCAAGAGAAAGCTTTATAATGGCAAGAGAAGGTTAGCCGCTAGTAACTGAGTGAAAACTGATCTGACTTCGTTAAAAATGCTTAGAATAAACTACACGACAGTGACCCTGTCTTGCTATACAGCAGAGAATTTATAATATGTTATCTTGAGCCATAATTTATGTACAGACAAGCTGATGAAATGTTCTTGTTTAATGAAGAAAGTGATCAACTCCGAGAACACTAGTTTTAAGATTTAGTTTTAAGCATGTAATATTTATGAGAGAAAAATGAAATATAAAGCGAAGGATGTGCCTAACAAGCCGGCGTCTGCGATACAAAATGGTAAAGAAATAAAAAAAATTCTTACATACTACGTTTTATTTTCAAGTTCAAGGAGCAATAATCGAAAAAGGAAATTTATTTTCGTCACGGACAAGGGTTGCTTGCCAGTCAATGGTTCATGATGCCACAAAAAAGAAAAGTAAGTAACTAGTATAGTGGCGTGGCAAGACAGCCAAGCCATTCGGAAGTAGCCGAAAGGCACGCGTTGAGCTCACGCAGATTGGCGTGAGGTCTGGAACAAGGTAAAGTAATTATCCTATAAAGAAAAGAACGTAGTGCTTGGAATACTTAACTTTAATCCACAATTGGAGAACATCGCTCTTGTTTAGACATTATTACACTGAATATAAACTGGTAATGGCGCCTTACTAGGTCGTAGCAAATGACGTAGCTGAAGGCTATGCTAACTGTCGTCTCGGCAAATGAGAGCGTATTGGTCAGTCTAGCTTCGCTAGCAAAGTCGGCTGTACAACTGGGGCGAGTGCTATGACGTCTCTCTAGACCTGCCGTGTGGTGGCGCTCGGTCTGCAATCACTGACAGTGGCGACTCGCGGGTCCGACGTATACTAACGGACCGCGGCCGATTTAAAGGCTACCACCTAGCAAGTGTGGTGTCTGGCGGTGACACCACAACTAGTTCTAAGCCAGCGATATCTAGATTAAGTTCTAATGTACACAGAAATCTGGAACAAGTTCATCTCTGCATTAAAATAACGTAATGCTTAGGAAGCATGTGAGATACTTGTAAGTACCAACATGACAACGAAAGCGCTATCCTTCAGCTGGATAAACAGAGTAGTGTTAATTGTAATTGCAATACGCAGGTCAGATACACTAAAAGCCATAAGTGAAATAAAATACCAACCATAAGAACAATGATGACTTAAGGTCGTACATAGAGGTCAATACAACGCAACGCAAGCAGGTGTCAAAGCGAGAATAAAATGACAATGAAACCGCCACTAAAACAAAGCAAGTACTTCTTAATTACAGCGCGTACGCAGACGTACGACGGAAAGAAAAATTGATTTCTAAGTCATAAGGAACAATGAGTTGTTTACTATATTTCTTCTTCTATGTACTATTATATCTATGTCTTTCTTCTGAATTTGTGAAAATATCCTAACCCGCCTAAACCCGTCCAGTAAACTTGACGTCACAGACTGAGAAATGCGGTTGACGTGGAAGGCTGGTATGGCAAACGAATGCCAAAAGAAAACGCGTTTACGAAACCGGGAAAAGCTAGTTTTGAATGTCTTTGCTTTTTCTTTTAAAGTCAATCCTAGACGCGAACTGCGATCGCGATAACGAATTTGAATATTTTCTTGAATGATGTTCTGTTCTCATGTGAGAGGGCGATCAAGTGTGACTAATTGATCCTCGCATCTAGTAAAAAGGAAATTTTTGTCGAAATGATGGTGATAACTTAAATGAATCTAATGAATAGAAAGAACGATTCAAATGAAGAAAAAAAAATTACTAACAAATCGGAGAAACTAATGTATTGTGACTGTGAATGGAAAGCGTAATTAGTCTTACAAAATGATGATGAATAATGTAAACCGAAATGTTAAGGTGGTTACAACAAAGCAACAGAAATAGAAATGGACATGATAATCGAAGCTGCCGGCCGCGGTGGCCGTGCGGTTCTAGGCACTTCAGTCCGGAACCGCATGACTGCTACAGTCGCAGGTTCGAATCCTGCCTCGGGCATGGATGTGTGTGATGTCCTTAGGTTAGTTAGGTTTAAGTAGTTCTTAGTTCTAGGAGACTGATGACCACAGATGTTAAGTCCCATAGTGCTCAGAGCCATTTGATAATCGAAGCTCTCAATTAGCAAGTTTCAAGGTGAGACAAACTATTTGATTATAAACTTTTTAAAAAAAATTGTGTACATAGTAGTGAATAAGTGAAGGCTTAAAATGCTGTGGAAGTCTGCCACAGACATGAAGCAATACGTAGTTGTTACAAATAAGTGATAACTTCATTTCAAAAAAATGGCTCTGAGCACTGTGGGACTTAACTTCTGAGGTCATCAGTCCCCCTAGAACTTAGAACTACTTGAACCTAACTAACCTAAGAACATCACACACATCCATGCCCGAGGCAGGATTCGAACCTGCGACCGTAGCAGTCGCCCGGTTCCAGACTGTAGCGCCTAGAACCTCTCGGCCACATCGTCCGGCTAATTTCATTCATAATGAAAATGTAAGTGTTAAACGTGCAGATATGCCGACGAACAGTGATAATCCGGTTGCGTAACCGAAGGCGGTGATCTGATTAAGTGCAGTGCATCGGAAACCAAGCTCCTTTGCAAAGTGCGAGCGCTAGCCTTCCTCAAAATCGGCTGGAAAATGTGGAGGCAGAGATGGTTTCAATAAAGTCTTTGCCCCTGGTAATTGTGGTATTTTGTGGTTTGCTGAGCTGGTGCGAAGGGACGACAACACCATCGACGCAACGTGTTCACTGAACCGTGCGCGGGAAAGCTGAAATATCGCGTGGCGGCTAGTGAGGGGCTGGACTTGCGATTCAGCACTAACAATCATTCTGTGCCAACGCACAGCGACGCAACAAACGCGTGAAATTTAAAGTGACGTACCAGCAGAACACTCCAGCTGTGGTTCAACGAAACGGACTTTCCTTGAAAGCCGCTTCAAAAATAAGACTCTTATGTCTGTTCACAACATATCACATACTGAAATGCGAACAGCCAAACACCGCGCGAATAATGACAAAGTCAGATTCCTACGAATCCCAAGTCCTAAAATTAGATTTAAGCTTAGTTCTTAGACTATAGGTATTTATATTTTCTTGTGACATGTAATGTGTGTACCTAACGTGCGAGTGAGAATCGCCCACCAAAGCTTATGAAAAGTTTTCTTCTCGGAGAACACAAAGTAGCGATCCAACTTCTCAAGGGATAAGCTTCATCTGGAGAAGAATCAATTTTAACTTACCTAGCAAATACACAAATAATGAAAGCGTAAAAATCATGGAAACTAGTGAGCAATGTAAGATGGACACGTGTGAGAAATTCCGTGTGTGAGAATTATATGTGTATAAAAGGATGAATGTCTATGTCTTTTCCTTCACGAGCAAAGAGCCTATGAGCTCTGGGCAATAACTTGAGGACACAAAGATGGTCCTTATGAACTCTGTAAAAGAAACTTAATGAGCACAATGTATATCTCCATTGTAAACTTTGTAAATTTACTGTCTTGGTTTTTAAATTTTTTCTCTGTATCTTTACCTTAAGAACTGTCTTTTGTCTCAGAATGAGAGATCACCATATTTGTGTAATCCTAATAGTCAAATGACAGAAATACTATGTTTGATCCATGTAAATTCGTAAAGTACTTAATCCCAATATGAATCATGGTAACGTCCTTGATTCCCAAGTTTCCCGTGGAAGGAAATGTAACATTATGTGATTGCCCTACCATTTTAAATCATTCATTAACCGAGCAGTCGCTCGGAAACAGTTACAGTTAGCAAATAACGTTGCGAGAATGTAAAAAACTAACGTCCTGTGACGTGACGTGTTTATTGTGGAAGCGCCGTCAGAGATGCAGCAGAACTTTTGAAAGACGCTGCGCGGAAGGCAGACAAAAAAAAAGAACGTTTTTACACATTCTTTTGATGTACGAGATATTCTCAATGAACAGTTACTCACTCTTCTGTCTCTTGTAATTTGTGTCGGACACGCATGTCTTACCACCGTACTATTATTGTTAAAAATATTATTTTAGTGTAATGTGGAAGTGCCATACTGAATAACACTAGTTTTATGTGAGAAGTTATATTGTGCTATGTGTATCTGGACCTTCAGAGCATTGTAAGTTCGTTATCTATTGATTGCCGTAAATTCAAAGTTAAATGGAACTTGCGTATGGATTATTTATTTAGTATAGAAGCTATGTCTCACGACTTCATGACCATATGTATCTGATTTTCTTTTATGTTTCTGCAAAGTTTGATGGTTCACGGTCACGAACTGTTTCGTCGAAATCGGACGGAAGTTACGTACTGAGAAATATTTTCTCCGCGCCTTATTCTACTGGTAAATGCATGATAAACTTCGGTCCCTTAGGAAATTCATGTTGAGCTATCGAAAAACAGTTATATTTTCAATAGTCATTTACCCTCCTCTGCAAAACAACTTCTGACTGATCAGACGATTTAACAAGAAATCGCCGCCCACAGTCGGCAAAAATTCCTGGCCTGTAAAAGTATTCAAAACCACTACGATATCTAGTTATGTCTATTGGCCTAGAATACAATATATATCATTATGTGCTTTTCTTTACAAATATATTACCACCGCCGATTTTAGCTGTATGTTAATGCACAAAAGTAAACATATTGTAATATCCAGCACGGCTCTCTGAGCACATGCTTCAAAGCAACCATTTTTATAATTATAGTCCCTACTGTCCGGGCGAGTTGATTAGGAGTTGTATAGCGAAGCTAACAGCGCACCTTCGTCATATTGTTTTAGCGGGATGGTGCAAGTGTTCAAACTACTAGTACTAACTAGAGTATGACTGCACATTAATGCGGGGGCCGCGGAAGCTCATTATGTGGCGCGATAGCAAGATAGTCGTCATAGCAAGACAGACACGTGAAGGGAAGCAGAACGATTTCCATTACCAGCCATATCACAATCAGCGGGGAAACAGCAATCGAAATGATAGAAAAGACAAATTAAATAATGGGAACGGGCATAAATGGCACAGCAATGGTGACGGGAACCGAGGAAGCAATCGTGACGAACGGAACTACGAAAATGGCAGGGTGGTAGTTCCAGGGGACTTGGAAACTAGTTTAGCCGATCCCCGAAAAATCCAAAAAAATGGTTCTGAGCACTATGGGACTTAACTTCTCAGGTAATCAGTCCCCTAGAACTTAGAACTACTTAAACCTAACTAACCTAAGGACATCACACACATCCATGCCCGAGGCAGGATTCAAACCTGCGGCCGTAGCGGTCACGCGGTTCCAAACTGAAGCGCCTAGAACCGCACAGCCACACCGGCCGGCCCGAAAAATCCACTGGAGAATAGTGGGCTACACTGACCAGGAAGATGTAAGATCAGCATTGCTGCAGGAACCGACAACTAATGGAATTTCAGCGGTTAGCGCTTTATTACGATCCACACTGATGAGGTATCTCTGTCTTATGTTGTCGACACCGATAGCCCTTCTTCTATAATAAGTGAGGCTGGATTTCGGAGATGCGGAGATGTGGGGGCCTGGCCAACTCTGCCTTTGACGGGAACGAAGGTGAAAGGAGCAATTTATGCGAAGAGTGTTGTACTGAGATGGCGCCTTTTTAAGTATCAGGGAAAGGACTTCGAAGTTAATTTATTAATTATGCCCCTAGTGAATGTGGAAGTGGTTCTCGGCGTCATGAATGCACACGGTGCTAATGTGGATGTAGGTGGAGGTATCATGACGCCAAACGTCGAGGGGAATTCCGTTGAGTTGATTTTTAATGGTTGGATCATGAGGGACGAATCAGAAGTGAGCTGCCTGCGGAATCTCGCTTCTCCAGAGTTGCGACGGGAACCGGAAGTCCTTATCAATTACATAGGTGCAGCGAGTTCTCAGTTTTCCGAGTGTGAATGAAATGATGCTTTCGCGAAATTTATGCAAAAGAGCAAGGCTAATGCATGGAATGCATCAGAGACCGACCTAGTGAGACTCTCTGAGATATTGGAGAGCTATGAGAAAATATTTTCCAATTCACTTGGTGCAATTAAAGGGTTTGAGTACAAGTTTCGAGTACAGAAACATCAAAAGTTCTTTGTCAAACTATACCCGATTCCATTAGCTCACAAGGTAAAAAGTAAACGCCGAAATTGCAAAGAACATCAATCAGGGTGTGGTTGAGCTGGCCGTGAGCTTGTGGAAGTCTCCTCTCTTGGTCGTTTCGAAAACAAATGAATCTGTGAAGTTGGTGGATGCTAGCAAGAAAAAGATAGACCTGCGCGAAGCATTCAACCACTACCACCGTCATACCTTAGCATAAGATCTTGCTAAAAACCCAAGGAAATTCTGGTCTTGCGTAAAATCGGTAAGCGGGTCGAAGGCTTCCATCCAGTCACTCACTGATCAGTCTGGCCTGGCAACGGAAGCTGAAATTTTAAATTTAGCATTTGAGAAATCTTTCACGCAGGAGGATCGTACAAACATACCGCCGTTTGAGTTTCGTACAGATTGCCGTATGGAGGACATAGTGATAGACATCCCTGGGGTTGTGAAGCAGCTGAATGGTTTGAAAATAAATAAATCACCAGGTCCTGACTGGATTCCAATTCGGTTTTACAGAGAGTGCTCTACGGCATTGGCTCCTTACTCAGCTTGCATTTATCGCGAATCTCTTGTCCAACGTAAAGTCCCAAGCGACTGGAAAAAAGCGCAGGTGACGCCTGTATATAAGAAGGGTAGAAGGACGGATCCTCAAAATTGCAGACCAGTATCCTTAACATCAGTTTGTTGCAGGATTCTCGAACATATTCTCAGGCCGGCCGGTGTGGCCGTGCGGTTTTAGGCGCGTCTTGAACCGCGTGACCGCTACGGTCGCAGGTTCGAATCCTGCCTCGGGCATGGATGTGTGTGGTGTCCTTAGGTTAGTTAGGTTTAAGAAGTTCTAAGTTCTAGGGAACTGATGACAACAGATGTTAAGTCCCATAGTGCTCAGAGCCAACCATATTCTCAGTTCGAATATAATGAATTTCCTTGAGACAGAGAAGTTGCAGTCCATGCATCAGCACGGCTTTAGAAAGCATCGCTCCTGCGAAACGTAACTCGCCCTTTTATTCACATGATATCTGGCGAACCATGGATGAAGGGTATCAGGCGGATGCCATATTCCTTGACTTTCAGAAAGCGTTTGACTCGGTGCCCCACTGCAGACTCCTAACTAAGGTACGAGCGTAGGGGATTGGTTCCCAAGTATGTGAGTGGCTCGAAGACTTCTTAAGTAATAGAACCCAGTACGTTGTCCTCGATGGTGAGTGTTCATCGGAGGTGAGGGTATCATCTGGAGAGACCCAGGGAAGTGTGGTAGTCCACTGTTGTTTTCTATCTACATAAATGATCTTTTGGATAGGGTGGATAGCAATGTGCGGCTGTTTGCTGATGATGCTGTGGTGTACGGGAAGGTGTCGTCGTTGAGTGACTGTAGGAGGATACAAGATGACTTGGACAGGATTTGTGTTTGGTGTAAAGAATGGCAGCTAATTCTAAATATAGATAAATGTAAATTAATGCAGATGAATAGGAAAAAGAATCCTGTAATGTTTGAATAACCCATTAGTAGTGTAGCGCTTGACACAGTCACGTCGATTAAATATTTGGGCGTAACATTGCAGATCGAAATGAAGTGGGACAAGCATGTAATGGCAGTTGTGGGGAAGGCGGATAGTCGCCTTCGGTTCATTGTTAGAATTTTGGGAAGATGTGGTTCATCTGTAAAGGAGACCGCTTATAAAACACTGATACGACCTATTCTTGAGTACTGCTCAAGCGTTTGAGATCCCTATCAGGTCGGATTGAGGGAGGACATAGAAGCAATTCAGAGGCGGGCTGCTAGATTTGTTACTGGTAGGTTTGATCATCACGCGAGTGTTACGGAAATGATTCAGGAACTCGGGTGGGAGCCTCTAGAGGAAAGGAGGCGTTCTTTTCGTGAATCGCTACTGAGGAAATTTAGAGAATCTGCATTTGAGGCTGACTGCAGTACAATTTTACTGCCGCCAACTTATATTTCGCGGAAAGACCACAAAGATAAGATAAGAGAGTTTAGGGCTCGTACAGAGGCATATAGGCAGTGATTTTTTCCTCGTTCTGTTTGGAAGTGGAACAGGGAGAGAATATGCTAGTTGTGGTACGAGGTACCCTCCGCCACGTACCGTATGGTGGATTGTGGAGTATAGATGTAAATGTAGATGTAGCATGGATGAGTTGTTACAACGCATCCATGGTGTGAAAGCTCTTTGGGCGATCGAATTGTGGGCTAGTTATTGTCAGATTGTACTCCACCGCCATGTAGGCAGTACACCGCATTTCTACGCTGTGGGGATTAGGGATTACTATCAATTTAAACGTGTTCCATTCGGGCCAAAAGTGTCATCGGCCGCTTTCATTAGAGGCTCAAACAGCATCCTACAAGAGGAGTTGCGGGAGTGGGTGACAGCCTGAGTCATTGATATTTTAATAACCGAAAAATCATGGGAGGAACACAATGATGTGCTCGACCGTTTATTGGATGCGTTCGAACGAGAAAAAAAAACGGAAAAAATCCCAGTTTGGCAGAAGGAGAATAAAGTTCTTGGGGCATATTGTTTTGGCAGATGAAATTGAACCCGACCCCGATAAGATTAAAGCAATTGCAGAATTTCCAACCCCAAAGACGAAAAGAAAACTTAGAGGTTTTTGGCGTAGCCAATTTTTATAAAAAAAAAAAATTGTGAATCTAAGTGTGTTATCGTCTATGTGCTCTCACGGGGAAGAATATGGAGTTGGGATCAGCAAGCAGAAGATGAATTTAGAAATCTGAAAAATGCGATAGTAGATGCGCCCATTCTGGTAAAATCTGATTTAAGTCAGGATATTCATTTGATGACGAACAGCTCGTTGAATGAGGTGTGTGGCTGTTTTGTTCCAGGCGGTAAAAGGTGATCCTTCCACCTGGGGAACTGCACCATTTGCAAGTTGTGTTCTATCTCGCACTGAGACAAATTATTCTGTAACGGATCTGAAATGTCTCGCGATAGTACTGGTCTCTACCAGATTCAGGTAATTCCTATATGGCCACAATACTGAGGTATTCACAGATCACCGTGCTCTGTAGTCTTCGATGTCGGTGAAGCTAACCCATGGGAGATTGGATTTCTCGCCTCTATACCGTCAAGAATATAAATTCGCGATCGAGTATATTGCGGGAGAAAAGAATACAATCGCGGATGCACTTTCACGGGCTCCTGTAGGACTAGTGCATGGGGTGATGGAGATTGGGAGAGACTAACTTCAGCCTACTCTGCCTTCAGAACGTAGCGTTCGAGAATTTTATTCCAACTTCCTTGCAAAATGTTGGCCTTGAGCAAGGAAAAAAAATGGTTTAAATGGTTCTGAGCACTATGGGACTTAACATCTATGGTCATCAGTCCCCTAGAACTTATAACTACTTAAACCTAACTAACCGAAGGACATCACACAACACCCAGTCATCACGAGGCACAGAAAATCCCTGACCCCGCCAGGAATCGAACCCGGGAACGCGGGCGTGGGAAGCGAGAACGCTACCGCACGACCACGAGCTGCGGACTTGAGCAAGACAAAGACCCATTGCTGAGAGGTATGAGAGAAAGGTGGAGAGATAGGAACCAAGCGGTTAGTCGACAATATTATTTGGTGAAGGACAGTATTCTTTTCAGAAGACGAAATCTAGAGGACTCGAGGTGGTTATTAGTGGTACCAGATGAACTGGTTAATAAGTTAGTTTGGTATATTCACCTACGTTACGGTACTCTAGAGCGAGAAAGTGCTTCGAAAAACTAAGTGAGACCTGCTATTCAAGAAGAGGACACAGCTTATTATTAGAGTGTGCCAACCTTGTCAAAAGGCCACACCACCCACTGTGTTGTTTGCCTCGGCTATCTATCCAATCATTCTGAGTAAGTTGCGAGACCACGCTGCAGTTGAACTATTTGGGCTAATAACGCGTACCAAGTCAAATTGTTCATATATTTTTGTGGCAGTTGAACTGACCTCAGTTGGTATGTCTCACTCCATTGCGGAGGGCCACTGGGAAAACTGTTGTTGCGGTATTTGCCAATAGCTTCTTGCGTGAGGTCGAGCTGGTAAAGCTAGTTATCTCCAATAATGTACCAAAATCCCCGTCACAACATTTATTATGGATGCTTAGAAGGAGAAGGATGAAACCGACCTTCATCTCATTGTTCCATCCATCTTCATATCCTTCAGAACGCATGATGAGAGAACTGCGTAAGTTATATAGATTGTACTGCGTTAGAAAACACAACACGTGGGATATCTATCTCGAGTCTTTCCAAGAAATCATGAATGAACTGCCCAAAAAGTCTAGGACGTTACCCCCTGACTTTGTACGGAAAAACAAGGAGCCAGCCAGAAATACAAAAGAGGCTGTGCCATGAGCAACAGAGTCAAGACTCAGGCACAACGCAGTCACTGAAGTGGCGTTGAGTACCGAACGTGCGCCCGAATTGAGGCAGAAGACCTATCAAAAGAAACTAAAAAAAGTTGAGCTTCATATCGATCAAAAGGTCCTGGTCAGCTCCCATAAACCATCAAACAAGCGAAAAGGAGTATGTAAGAAGTTCTGAACTGTTTTCCGTGGTCTGTACCGAGTATATCGCATTCCACAACCCAACGCGGTGGAGATCGAGACTCTCTATTCGAGCACGTCACGGAAGTTACATCATGTCGCCAATGTCAGGCCGCTCGACGAGTGAAGGAGACAACTACATTAACGGGCAGCAGTGGATCGGTTACCACCTACTAGAGTCCTGAGGGCGGCGTTAATCGCTTGGAGATACGCCGGCAGGGAGCCTGTAGTATTCAATCGCGAAGCAGTTTCTGTAAAGCATCATAAGTGTGAGGGTGCGAGGCTGTCAGTAAATGGGAAGTGGTGCATCGATTACAAGGTAGCTAGA